>NC_091284.1:166687252-167015752 GCF_032444005.1 Ranitomeya imitator
TGAACTATTCCATATTTCTAATTGGAGGTATTTGCTAATATTATTATAATTATTATTACACCTACTACATATTTGGATAGAATCTTGGAGATGAGAACACCCCTTGAACGTTAACACCAATTATTCAATTATTTAATATTTAGCTTAAAACTATAACATTAGTATGATTTGTTTGTTTTTTTCATTAAGGTCAATGAGCAGTAAATCTGCCCTAATGTTCCAATATTCTCTATAAGGCCGGGATCACACATACGCGAGATAAGGCCGAGTCTCACAGGTGAAATCCTTGCTCCACGCTCCGCTCCGGAGTGCCGGCGCCAGAGGAGGGATTTCACCTGCCTTATTCTTTCTCTTCCATTAGCCTCCTCACCCTTACTTTCTAACAAATGTAATATATGACATTCAGGGGCAATAAAAAAGCCTAAAATGGTAAAAGTTTGTGCATTAGTATACATTGGTCATGGTACTGATAGCGTCCTTGTTTTTAGGGTACATTTTATTTAACAAGAATTGCAGCCTTCTGGGAAGTGCTTTTATTAGTTATGGGAACATACGTTATATTAGTTCAGTATACGGCTAGCATATGGTTCCTGCATGTTAGATAATGTGTCTTTTTAGGTCTTACACCACTGTGACTAGTCATAGGAAATCTGTATTTTTTTTTTAATTCGTTTATTGATTCCAGAATAAATCAAACATTACACACATTTGCATTCGTTATTATCAATTATAACATGAAATACAAATACTTACAGCGTATCATCATATCCAAAGTTTTGCAGGAATAGCAAACTGTGCATGTTAAATCACTAGTACCTTATAAATCACCTATTATATAACATTAACTACTTTAACTACCAATAGTGAGTCGCCGAATGGAAAATTATACAAAAGTCCCGCCCTGTAGGTGATGCCCCCAAAACCATAAGCCCAGCTTCTTGAATAAGTGTCCAGTCAGTGTAAACTATAGAGTATGATAGGAGGAGTTCCACCTACCCCAAATCTTCTCAAATTTACCTGGACATCCTCTATTTTGGTACAGTGTTCTTTCATACGGGATAATCGAGTTTACCAAATCAATCCAAGCTCTGAGAGACGGGTGAGAACCACCCATCCACCTTAACGCTAACACCTTCTGTGCCATAAAGAGCGCCTCTCGAAGAAAGATCCCAGTGTAATGATCCCAAGCTTCCGCATCCCACACCCCGAATAAGCAGGTCAATGGCACAAGTGGGACAGGGATCGACAATAAAGATGTTAGTAATGTCGTCACCTCCTTCCAGTAATGAAGAACTACCGGGCACCTCCAAATCATATGAATAAAATCTGCATCACGTGTATAACACCACAAGCAATCTGACGAGTGGAGGCGACCCATTTTAAAGAGTCGTGTCGGGGTCAGATAAGACTGATATATAATATATAACTGGGTCATCCTATTGTTAATTGAAAGGGAGACTTTAGTTGGAGGTTCCAGGATATCCTCCCATTCTTCTCCCAATACATTAGGAAGAAGTACCTCCCACTTCCCTTTGATGGAGTTTATGGTAGACCCGACTCCCAATGACAACAAATATGTATATAAAGAGGAAATGAGTCCCTGAGGACCCTGTGAGTTGAGGATGCATATCAAAGGTAAAGATGAGATCGCTCGACCTGTACCCACATTACGCATATGCGATTGGAAAGCTGACCTTAGCTGCAGATAATGGAAGAATTGAGATCTCGGGATATTGTAAATATTCTGTAGTTGTTCGAAGGATATAAAAACCCCTTGGTCATGTACGTCGCTTACCGAGAGAACACCACTCGAAATCCCAAAATCGGTAGATGGGTGATTCAGTATCTCCGGGAAACAACTATTGTTCCACAATGGCATTTCAGCTACTATATCTACAAATTTAATGACTCTTTTAATTTGCCTCCATAATAATCTTGCCAGCCGGAGTAAAGGCAGCAAACGAGGAGCGCTAACTTTCTCCATCTCCAAAAACCCCAATGGACAATCAATCCGGGCAGAGTGAAGGAGATGACTCTCAGAATTAGGTAGGGAATTATTGGGCATCCATTTGTTTATCGCTTTAGCCTGCCCGGCAAGGTAATACAAATAAAAGTCTGGCAAGGCCGACCCGCCCCCCTGTTTCGGTCTCTGTAAAGCAGATAACTTAAGTTTGGGCTTGGTCTTCCCCCATATAAAGGATGTCATTAATGAGTTTAACCCCTTTACCCCCAAGGGTGGTTTGCACGTCAATGACCAGGCCAATTCTGACCACTGTCCCTTTATGAGGTTATAACTCTGGAACGCTTCAACGGATCCTGGTGATTCTGACATTGTTTTCTCGTGACATATTGTACTTCATGATAGTGGTAAAATTTATTTGATAGTACCTGCGTTTATTTGTGAAAAAAACGGAAATTTGGCGAAAATTTTGAAAATTTCGCAATTTTCAAACTTTGAATTTTTATGCAATTAAATCACAGAGATATGTCACACAAAATACTTAATAAGTAACATTTCCCACATGTCTCCTTTACATCAGCATAATTTTGGAACCAAATTTTTTTTTTGTTAGGGAGTTATAAGGGTTAAAAGTTGACCAGCAATTTCTCATTTTTACAACACCATTTTTTTTTTAGGGACAACATCTCATTTGAAGTCATTTTGAGGGGTCTATATGATAGAAAATACCCAAGTGTGACACCATTCTAAAAACTACACCCCTCAAGGTGCTCAAAACCACATTCAATAAGTGTATTAACCCTTCAGGTGTTTAATAGGAATTTTTGGAATGTTTAAATAAAAATGAACATTTAACTTTTTTACACAAAAAATTTACTTCAGCTCCAATTTGTTTTATTTTACCAAGGGTAACAGAAGAAAATGGACCTCAAAAGCTGTTGTCCAATTTGTCCTGAGTACGCTGATACCCCATATGTGGCAGTAAACCACTGTTTGGGCGCATGGGAGAGCTCGGAAGGGAAGGAGCGCCGTTTGACTTTTCAATGCAAAATTGACAGAAATTGAGATGGGACGCCATGTTGCGTTTGGAGAGCCACTGATGTGCCTAAACATTGAAACCCCCCACAATTGACACCATTTTGGAAAGTAGACCCCCTAAGGAACTTATCTGGATGTGTGGTGAGCACTTTGACCCACCAAGTGCTTCACAGAAGTTTATAATGCAGAACCGTAAAAATAAAAAATCATATTTTTTCACAAAAATTATATTTTTGCCCCCAATTTTTTATTTTTCCAAGGGTAAGAGATGAAATTGGACCTCAAAAGTTGTTGTCCAATTTGTCCTGAGTACGCTGATACCCCATATGTGGCAGTAAACCACTGTTTGGGCGCATGGGAGAGCTCGGAAGGGAAGGAGCGCCGTTTGACTTTTCAATGCAAAATTGACAGAAATTGAGATGGGACGCCATGTTGCGTTTGGAGAGCCACTGATGTGCCTAAACATTGAAACCCCCCACAAGTGACACCATTTTGGAAAATAGACCCCCTAAGGAACTTATCTAGAGGTGTGGTGAGCACTTTGACCCACCAAGTGCTTCACAGAAGTTTATAATGCAGAACCGTAAAAATAAAAAATCATATTTTTTCACAAAAATTATATTTTTGCCCCCAATTTTTTATTTTTCCAAGGGAAAGAGAAGAAATTGGACCTCAAAAGTTGTTGTCCAATTTGTCCTGAGTACGCTGATACCCCATATGTGAAGGGGGAACCACCGTTTGGGCGCATGGGAGGGCTCGGAAGGGAAGGAGCGCCATTTGGAATGCAGACTTAGATGGAATGGTCTGCAGGTGTCACATTGCGTTTGCAGAGCCCCTAATGTACCTAAACAGTAGAAACCCCCCACAAGTGACACCATTTTGGAAAGTAGACCCCCTAAGGAACTCATCTTGATGTGTTGTGAGAGCTTTGAACCCCCAAGTATTTCACTACAGTTTATAACGCAGAGCCGTGCAAATAAAAAATATTTTTTTTTCCACAAAAATTATATTTTAACCCCCAGTTTTGTATTTTTCCAACGTTAGCAGGAGAAATTGGACCCTAAATGTTGTTGTCCAATTTGTCCTGAGTACGCTGATACCCGATATGTGGGGGGGAACCACCGTTTGGGCGCATGGGAGGGCTCGGAAGGGAAGGAGCATCATTTGGAATGCAGACTTAGATGGATTGGTCTGCAGGCGTCACATTGCGTTTGCAGAGCCCCTAATGTACCTAAACAGTAGAAACCCCCCACAAGTGACCCCATATTGGAAACTAGACCCCTCAATGAACTTATCTAGATTTGTTGTGAGAACTTTGAACCCCCAAGTGTTTCACTACAGTTTATAACGCAGAGCAGTGAAAATAAAAAATCTTTTTGTTTTCCCACAAAAGTTATTTTTTAGCCCCCAGTTTTGTATTTTCCCAAGGGTAACAGGAGAAATTGGACCACAAAAGTTGTCCTATTTGTCCTGAGTACGCTGATACCCCATATGTTGGGGTAAACCCCTGTTTGGGCACACGGGAGAGCTCGGAAGGGAAGGAGCACTGTTTTACTTTTTCAACGCAGAATTGGCTGGAATTGAGATCGGACTCCATGTCGTGTTTGGAGAGCCCCTGATGTGCCGAAACAGTGGAAACCCCCCAATTATAACTGAAACCCTAATCTAAACACACCCCTAACCCTAATTCCAACGGTAACCCTAACCACACCTCTAACCCTGACACACCCCTAACCCTAATCCCAACCCTATTCCCAACCGTAAATGTAATCTAAACCCTAACCCTAACTTTAGCCCCAACCCTAACTGTAGCCTTAACCCTAACCCTAGCCCTAACCCTAGCCCTAACCCTAACCCTATTCCCAACTGTAAATGTAATCTAAACCCTAACCCTAACTTTAGCCCCAACCCTAACTGTAGCCCCAACCCTAACCCTAGCCCTAACCCTAGCCCTAACCCTAACCCTATTCCCAACTGTAAATGTAATCTAAACCCTAACCCTAACTTTAGCCCCAACCCTAACTGTAGCCCCAACCCTAACCCTAGCCCTAACCCTAGCCCTAACCCTAGCCCTAGCCCTAACCCTAGCCCTAACCCTAGCCCTAACCCTAGCCCTAATCCTAGCCCTAACTCTAGCCCTAACCCTAACCCTAGCCCTAGCCCTAACCCTAGCCCTAACCCTAGCCCTAATGGGAAAATGGAAATAAATACATTTTTTTTTATTTTTCCCTAACTAAGGGGGTGATGAAGGGGGGCTTGATTTACTTTTATAGTGGGTTTTTTAGCGGATTTTTATGATTGGCAGCCGTCGCACACTGAAAGACGCTTTTTATTGCAAAAAATATTTTTTGCAATACCACATTTTGAGAGCTATAATTTTTCCATATTTTGGTCCACAGAGTCATGTGAGGTCTTGTTATTTGCGGGACGAGTTGACGTTTTTATTGAAAACATTTTCGGGCACGTGACATTTTTTGATCGCTTTTTATTCCGATTTTTGTGAGGAAGAATGACCAAAAACCAGCTATTCATGAATTTCTATTGGGGGAGGCGTTTATACCGTTCTGCGTTTGGTAAAAATTGATAAAGCAGTTTTATTCTTCGGGTCAGTACGATTACAGCGATACCTTATTTATATCATTTTTTTAATGTTTTTGCGCTTTTATACGATAAAAACTATTTTACAGAAAAAATAATTATTTTTGCATCGATTTATTCTCAGGACTATAACTTTTTTATTTTTTTGCTGATGATGCTGATGACGCTTTCAGCGGTACCATGGTTATTTATATCCGTTTTTTTGATCGTGTGTAATTCCACTTTTTGTTCGGCGGTATGATAATAAAGCGTGGGTTTTTTGCCTCGTTTTTTTTTTTTTTCTTACGGTGTTTACTGAAGGGGTTAACTAGTGGGTCAGTTTTATAGGTCGGGTCGTTACGGACGCGGCGATACTAAATATGTGTACTTTTATTGTTTTTTTTTTATTATTTAGATGAAGAAATGTATTTATGGGAATAATATATTTTTTTTTTTTTCATTATCTTGGAATATTTATTTTTTTTTTTTACACATTTGGAAAAATTTTTTTTTACTTTTTTACTTTGTCCCAGGGGGGACATCACAGATCAGTGATCTGACAGTGTGCACAGCACTCTGTCAGATCACTGATCTGACATGCAGCGCTGCAGCCTTCACAGTGCCTGCTCTGAGCAGGCTCTGTGAAGCCACCTCCCTCCCTGCAGGACCCGGATCCGCGGCCATCTTGGATCCGGGCCTGGAGCAGGGAGGGAGGGAGGTAAGACCCCCGCAGCAACGCGATCACATCGCGTTGCTGCGGGGGGGCTCAGGGAAGCCCGCAGGGAGCCCCCTCCCTGCGCGGTGCTTCCCTGCACCGCCGGCACATCGCGATCATGTTTGATCGCGGTGTGCCAGGGGTTAATGTGCCGGGGGCGGTCCGTGACAGCTCCTGGCACATAGTGCCGGATGTCAGCTACGATAAGCAGCTGACACCCGGCCGCGATCGGCGGCGCTCCCCCCGTGAGCGCTGCCGATCGCTATGACGTACTATCCCGTCCAGGGTCAGATAAGCCCAGGGCACCTCGACGGGATAGTACGTCTAAGGTTACAGAGGGGTTAAATTCGCAAAGAAAGACTTAGGTATTGGCACAGCACTATGCTGAAAGAAGTAGCTAAGTTTGGGAAGCAATATCATTTTAATTAGGTTAATACGGCCAGCAACAGAGAGAGGGAGTTTGTTCCAGGTTGCAAATTTAGATTTGACCAAATCCAGTAATGGATAAATATTATGTTGTAGGTCAAGCCGACTATGTTGAGACATATGGATACCTAGATATTTGAAATTAGAGACTATAGGTAGTAACGAGAGAGTTTCAAGACAGGGCATCGGGGCATGAGAAAGAGGCATCAAGGTACATTTATCCCAGTTTATATAGAGACCGGAGAATTTACTAAATTTATCTATGGTCGCTATTACTTGTGGTAACGTTTCCTCTACTTTATCCATAAATATTATCATATCATCAGTAGTGTTGATCGATACCGTCCGATACTTGAAAGTATCGGTATCGGATAGTATCGGCCGATACCCGAAAAATATCGGATATCGCCGATACCGATATCCGATACCAATACAAGTCAATGGGACATCAAGTATCGGAATGTATCCTCATGGATCCCAGGGTCTGAAGGAGAGGAAACTCTCCTTCAGGCCCTGGGATCCATATTAAAGTGTAAAATAAAGAATTAAAATAAAAAATATTGTTATATTCACCTCTCCGGCGGCCCCTGGACATCAGCGGGAGGATCCGGCGTCCGGCACGGCTTCTTTCTTCAAAATGCGCGCCTTTAGGACCTGTGGAATGACGTCCCGGCTTCTGATTGGTCGCGTGCCGCCCATGTGACCGCCACGCGACCAATCAGAAGCCGCGACGTCATTCCTCAGGTCCTAAAAGGCGCTCATTCTAGGACTTTAGCTGAGGAATGACGTCGCGGCTTCTGATTGGTCGCGTGGCGGTCACATGGGCGGCACGCGACCAATCAGAAGCCGGGACGTCATACCACAGGTCCTAAAGGCGCGCATTTTGAAGAAAGAAGCCGTGCCGGACGCCGGTTCCTCGCGCAGATGTCCAGGGGCCGCCGGAGAGGTGAATATAACAATATTTTTTATTTTAATTCTTTATTTTACACTTCCGATACCGATACCCGATATCACAAAAATATCGGATCTCGGTATCGGAATTCCGATACCGCAAGTATCGGCCAATACCCGATACTTGCGGTATCGGAATGCTCAACACTAATCATCAGCATAAAGACCGATGGTATCCGCATGATCCGCAATATTTATTCCCTTAATATCTGTGGAGGACCTTATGCGTATTGCCAAAGCCTCTATCGCAAGGGCACAAAGAGCCAGGGACAAAGGACATCCTTGACGGGTGCCCTATCTAAGGCAAAAGGATCAGAGATGGAGTTATTCACAATTATACGTGCCCTGGGATTCCTATATAATGTACCTATCCCTCTCATAAATTTATCCCCAAAACCGTATTTCCGTAGACATGCGGAAAGGAAGGGCCATTCGAGAGAAACGAAGGCCTTGGCCATGTCCAGCGATGCTAGTGCCCAATTATTATCTGATTCTAGAGAACTATATTGAATCACTGACTGGACCCGCCTGATATTGATCAAAGTACTTTTCCCAGGCATGAAACCAGTTTGGTCTGGGTGTATAAGGTCTAGTATGATTGTGTTCAGTCTAGTAGCCAAAATTTTGGTGAAAATTTTATAGTCTACGTTTACCAGTGATATGGGATGATATGATCTACATTCCAAGAGGTCTTTCCCCTCTTTCTTAAGCATAATAATGTTTGCATCGTAAAATGATTCAGGCATGGATTCTCCCTCCCATATACCCCGGAGCACCTTCAGTAAAAGTGGTGCCAGGTTGTCTCGATATTTTCTATATAACTCAATGGGAAACCCGTCAGGTCCAGGGGCTTTCCCAGTGGCCATATCTGCTGTAGCATGCTCTACCTCCTCCAAAGTGAACTCAGCTTCCATAAAGGCCTGCTGGGTTGGGCTCAGTGAGGGGAACGCTACATCCGATAAATAGTCTAAACATTCAAAGACATCAAGACCACTACTAGACCTATATAATGATTTATAGTAATCATGAAAACACCGGAGAATTTTATCAGTAAAAGATACTAATGAATCATCAAGTTTCCGAATCCATAGTATTCTATTAGAAGTGTTATGTTGGCGCACTAAAAAAGCTAGGAATGTACTGACCTGATTCCCCAATTTGAAATAATAATTAAATAATAAGAAGAAGAATAATTTGCGTTTGGATTTAGTATCTATATGTTGAGCATATAACCTCTGGGAGGTGAGCCATTCAACCCTGTTACCACTAGTTTGATTAGTTACATAAGCGGCCTCCGAGTCCCTCAGCCGCCGCTCCATCTCATCATCCTCAAACATCCCCTTAGATATGCTTTTAGAGTGTCCCAAAACAGACTAAGATTTGGAGGATCCGGATGGATTGAGATAAAGCAGTTCAGCTGATCAACCATTCTATCACTAGAATCTATTAGTTTCAACCAGAAGGGATTCAATTTCCACGACATATTATTTGATTGACCGTATTTAAGTTTAATAATAACTGGACTGTGGTCCGATATCCCCCTATTGCCATGCTCAACACTATCCACCCACAATGCCAGGCCACTAGATCCAAATATGTAATCTATACAAGACAGAGACCGCCTGGTTGATGAGTGACAGGTATAGTATACCCCCTTGTCTCAGGGTGACACATTCTCTACAGGTCCAGCCATCTGCTACCACCCATAAACAGTGCCAATTGGGAGGGGGGCTGAGGAGAAGGCTCCCCAGATATCACGTCGTCCAGTCTCAGTCTATCCATGGAATTATCCATGACTAGATTAAAATCTCCCATACAAATAACACCAGCATCAGGATAATTTAGGGAGAAACCCATTGCCATACGGAGAACCGATGTATTAGCCAGGGGGGTTATAGACACATAATATCACATATTCCCGTGAGTTAATGAAGGCGTGCACAAAGACAATGCAACCCCCAGGATCCCGTCGTGCTTCCCTGGCCTCCCATCTAACATCCCTGTGTATCAGCAAAGAGACCCCTCTTGTTTAGCTGGTGTGGAATGCGTGAAGGGACAACTGTACCCACGGCTTTTGTGTACATTTGGTCTCTAGTCAGATGTGTCTCCACCAGAGCTACAACATGAGGATGATAACGTTTAATCTGCAACAATACAGTACCTTGATTTTCTTTTGGGGAGTCTTAATACCCCGTATATTCCAGGTCATGCATATAATTTCAGTGGTATAGAAAATGTAAAGCACAGCCTGAGAAGGAGGTGCACAGTCAATAGGTGTCCAAACCTTAAATGTGTAGAATATAAGTGACTAGCACACTCCAAAAAATTGTGATGCAAAAGAAGGGGGGTTTATTACATACAGAGATCACAAACGTTTCGGTCAACACTGGACCTTCATCAGTGTGCTAAGTACACTTGTATGCTTGCATTAGCCCCAGAGTTGGATATTTTATTTTGCATCAATATAATGGATCTGGTAGTAATTAGACCAGATAGGATAGCAGATGGCCGTCCAAAAGAAGGTAAGCCAAAAAGTCTACAGCTGTAAGGCATAAGCAGCCAGTCAGCGCACAAGAAATGATGTGGGTATACGCGGTATCCACCGCAAGTAAGATTTAAGATGTAAGATATCTTACTTGCGGTGGATACCGCGTATACCCACATCATTTCTTGTGCGCTGACTGGCTGTTTATGCCTTACAGCTGTAGACTTTTTGGCTTACCTTCTTTTGGACGGCCATCTGCTATCCTATCTGGTCTATTTACTACCAGATCCATTATATTGATGCAAAATAAAATATCCAACTCTGGGGCTAATGCAAGCATACAAGTGTACTTAGCACACTGATGAAGGTCCAGTGTTGACCGAAACGTTTGTGATCTCTGTATGTAATAAACCCCCCTTCTTTTGCATCACAATTTTTTGGAGTGTGCTAGTCACTTATATTCTACATGCATATAATTTCAGACCCCATATCCACACTTAAGAGAAAGAATGATATACATCATTACTTGAGCAAGGATCAGGGACATCACACAGAGCGCAAAATTACTAATGATGGCGACCGCACATGTCAAACAATCAACACTGGTAGAAAAACCCAATCAAAACAAAACTTGAACAGTGGAGGAGTATAATCCTGTACTCCTACAGTCAAATAGAAAAGGGGATACCCTCACTGAATCCAGCGTCCGGTATTGTTGATAAGCTCAGCACCTGTACAGAGAGCTCCATTTGTACTGCCATTAGACAAGGAGAACAGATTAGGAGTCTTGCACATTAGACACCCTGCAGGACCGTAACCATTCGGTTACCTCCGCCGGATCTGTAAAGAATAAGGAAGAGCCTTCATGGACAATGCAGAGCCGAGCTGGGTAAAGCATGGAATAATTAATGTTTTTATCTCTAAGTTGTTCCTTAATTTCCATAAATTGTGCCCGTTGCTTTTGGAGCTCCATGGAGAAATCCGGGAAAATCGAAATGGTAGCGTTGTTGAATTTGATAGGGCCCTTCTGCCGCGCCAAACGAAGAATAGCATCCCTGTCTCTACAGTTGTGGAGACGCGCCAAAAAAGGCCGGGGTGGAGTTCCAGGGGGAAGTGGTCTCGTTGGGACCCTATGGGCTCTCTCCACGGAGAATGTTGAGGAGAATCCATCTCCCAGGGAGGCCTTAAGCCAGTCTTCCAGAAATTGCTCAGGTTGCTGACCCTCTGAGCGTTCCAGCAGGCCAATGATTCAAATATTATTGGGGCGTAATCTATTTTCCAAGTCATCTGCCTTTTATTTCCAAGCATTCACAAAGCCAGCGGCCTTTGTCAATTTGCCCTCCATAGGGGTAATGGTATCCTCTATATGATACACTCTTGTTTCAACCTCTGAGATACGCCCTCTCACAGCTTTCATATCATGTCGCAGACGACCCACTTCAGTATGTACGTCCTCTATTTTTTCCGTAAGAGAATATCTAGTGAGGGATATAACCTGCATCAATTGCTCAGACGCTTGTTTAAGAGTCAGATCTTCTTGTTCTCCCTCCTCATTACTATCAGAAAGATGATTTTTACGTTGGGCCTGCGTAAGATAATTTCTGAGAGTTCGCACATTATCAGGGGCATCTTCCCTGGCGTACTTCTTTAATCTGTCAGCAGCCCCTGCTCCCTTGGAGTGATGCATGGTGAACAACAGAAGGACTCCACAAAATGACCACACTTGTAGATATGGCTGGTCTACTACCCAACAATGGACACGGCAGTGTTGAATACTGGAGTATATCCCAGGGAGGCCACTGAACGGGCAGGAAGAATGTCAAGGCTTGTAAAAGCAGTGGCTGAAGATTCACCCAGGCACTGCGTCTTAGAGCCTCACAGCCCCCCACAGGCAAAGCAGCAGGGTGGGGGTTAATCCCTCCAGAGTTATGGCGCTGGCGGGAGAAGTATCTGTTTGTTAAGGGGGTGCAGGGCCCAATCTTCCAGGGCACACACCGCACCACCCCTCTATTATCTCAGGCTACCTGCTCGCCTCCCGAGAAGCACCGCAAGTATAATGTAAAGTGCCGCTCCCCTTACTGCTGGGGTGCGCGCTACAGTGATGGCCACCATCCCCCCCAGGCACCGCCGACTGCTCCAGATCCCAGCACCTGTGCTCCGGTGTTCCACAGTGCTCCCCCACTGCAGTTTAAGGATCCACTGCATCTCAGAGGAAGAAGCCCAGCACCGGCAGAAGCCGGCGCTGTGTCCTGTCCGTCGGAGCGCGCGCTCAAAGATGGCTGCCGCAGCTCATGGATTCCACCGCCCGTCCAGGCCGCTCCAGTCTCTGACGTTCCGGGGCTCCAAAGCTGCCATCCAGGGAGGTTACCAGACTCCTGGGGACCCAGGGGTACAGTACCAGCCGGTACAATCTGTATATCAGAGGTTTTTATGGCAGAATGAGTCAGGATGGCTGGAGCTCCCACGAGGTGCGTCCTCTCTCCTGTGTTACATAGCCACGCCCCAGGAAATCTGTATTTTAACAATTCTGAATGTCATGGGAAGCAAAACCATAGTGACACCAACTATAATATAATTCCTGCAATGAGACCCCTATGAACTCTTCTACTTGCTCCAGAATCAGATGAGCTAAAAAAAGAAATGAGGTTATGTACTCACAATGATATTCTTATTTAAGGCACAGTGTGATGGCCGAGACACCCTCCTATCAAAAGTTATTTCACGCTGCCTTTTATTTATTTGTATAAACCAGAATGCTAAGAATTGTAAAGAATTCATGGACCTTATACTTTCATTGTAGTTCTAATGATGACTCATGCTGGCAAAAGAGACTTCCTGTTTCTACACAGAGCTTCGTAAGATTCAGTTAGTCTCTTTTTAATCATGTGATGTCATAGACCTTATGGAAAAGAGGAGAATTAGCTGGGGAGAAGGGAAAATGAGCAATTGTAAGTACACAGTGCTAAATAATATGATGATTCCAATTTATTAAGAGGAGAAAATTTTGAGGGGAGGAGTGCTTCTTTTAGAGACAATGTGTAATACATAATTTCCCATGTAGTGATGATGCAGCTAAACCTAATACTTGCGTTAGTATTCATCAGCAGATTGCTGGGAAAATGTGGGTTCAATTTATTTTCAGTGGAACCGTCTAATAAAATTGGATGGTCAAATGCTGAAAAACAATTTAGTAAACCCCATGGCATTATTAACCCATCTGGATCAGCTATGTGGTTAATATATGATCACACTCATCCTTTATGCAGTAGATCGTTGCCCCCTGGTAGGTGAATGGTGGTCTGCTTTATAGACATGTTGAAATACATTTCTATTGAGACATCAGTGGATACATTTTTTTCCGAGAGTTGTTTGTCCTATTCATCAGCGGCGCACATATCTGGTTGCTGTGACAGCTGTAATGTACTTCTCCATGGAGACTGTAGACTTTGGTTCGCTGCTCATCTATTGATGTTTTTGTCTACTATAGCCTATTTGAAGAGCATTTTTCATTGCCAGGTTCCATAATGAGCAGAACCCTGATTTAATATCATGAATACAGTTTCCTTTTTTTTTTACCTGTTATTAACTGATTAAAAGCTTTGCATCTGTATTGTAAAATGTTCCATCAGAAATTAATTCATTTTACATGTTAATTCCATTCCTCGGGGGAAATAAATGAATTGAAGTATTTAAATATAACAATGTGCTCACTCCTAAATGATAATGCAGACAGCTGCAAAAACAGGAGAAGTGGAAGAGATAGAATATTCCCTGCTGTGTTCTTTAGGAGTAATACCCGGTAACTGTTTGTCACAATTACATAGGAATTCTGCTAGGAGATTCGGGGATTTTAATATGTCATATTTCATTGTAGAAATTTGATTATAAAGGGGGCTTAGAGGAAAAGAGGCATTTTGCCAAGTGTTTACCATGATTTTTCTTTCTTGCACATAACACCCCTGTAATTGGCATCCCTTGTAAACACATGGGGTTTCAGTGATGTCATCAATGTACCGACATATTAATCACTACATGCAGTGGTATAGCACTGGGTAGGCTATAGATGCGGTTGCCAAAATTGCAAAATTCTTAGGTGAGTAACACTTGAAAACAAAGAAAGTTGCAGTGATATCGCTGGCCAGGTGACCGCGATCTCTGGGGCGAACACCACTATGAACTTTATTGACATCAAAATTCTGGCAATATTGTTAGATCCTGTGGTTGAGCCAGGAAACATAAGCCCTATCAATCTGCTCTGTAGGCCTTCAACCTACAAGATGCAAGCATGTAGGCACAGGTGGTGCCATGACATCACTGCATTGCGATACCAGTGACATCCCACTCTGTGTGCTGAAGAGAAGAAGATTCTGTTAGTAGGATAAGGTGAGTATGCACTTTATTTTTTGTAAGGGACAGCACAAATTTTGAAGAGGAATGCAAGGCATCGTTACTTTTTACAATGGGGACCAAGGAGGCATTCAATACATTCTATGGGTGACATTTCTCTTGAAGAGACTAGCGTCACCGGAAAAGAAATTGACATGCTGCAGTCTGGAGAGACGCACCACATGTCCATCTCCGCAGATGAGCTGTGGGCATTTGTGGACGTATAGTGGGCATGGGATTTCTTGAAATCCCTTCCACTATGCTAAAATATCTGGACGCTGCAGGTTGGACACTGCAGAAGTACACAGCGTCAAACCCACAGCGAATATTGATCGTGTGCACATACCCTCACTTTCCAAAGTGGGCATGCAGGTGGCATTATTTGCTTAAACTGAACAATGGAGGTGGCATTAACACTAGGTTATAGGTGTAATACTTAATTGTTCATGTGCGTTAGCAACCCTCACTATGACACTAGCCACATGCCAGTGTGAGTGATGATGTCAGCTGTTAAAACCAGCTATACAAAACTCCACTTGTCGAAAGTCAACATGCTCGTTGCAACTACTGAGAATTTTTGTTCTCATTGTTAAGAAACGATTTGGGAAAAAGTATGATTAACTTCTTTACTTTAATTTTTCACTACTTATCGTAAATCTGACCATTAATGTTTTTCTTCCACGTACATCTAAGTATACTGATCGCAGTATATGGATAAAATATTTTTTACAAGAAATGACAAATTTCTAATCTAAATTTACACCATGTATGGCTCTGTGAAAATACACCTTATTTGTATAAGAATCTTACATATTTTTCTTTTCTTTACAGAGCGGGAATCTTACTTCCTGTAGACCTCATCACTTTGAGGTGGGGCTAAGATGAGCATAACCAGTGACGAGGTGAATTTCTTGGTGTATCGCTATCTTCAAGAGTCAGGTAATGTTTGTTGCTCCCTTTTGTACCTTATTCCTGAGAACTTTTAAGGTCCACTTACAATGGTCATAGTGCTTTAAAATTTTTGTAAAATAAAAAAAAAATAATTGTTTACTTAAACTTAATTATTCCACAATGAAACATTCCTAACAAAATTTACATTTTTAAATATCTTATTTTTAAGCCTCTTAAGGTACCGTCACACATAGCGACGCTGCAGCGATACCGACAACGATCCGGATCGCTGCAGCGTCGCTGTTTGGTCGCTGGAGAGCTGTCACACAGACAGCTCTCCAGCGACCAACGATGCTGGTAACCAGGGTAAACATCGGGTAACTAAGCGCAGGGCCGCGCTTAGTAACCCGATGTTTACCCTGGTTACCATCCTAAAAAGTAAAAAAACAAATGCTACATACTTACCTTCTGCTGTCTGTCCTCGGCGCTCTGCTTCTCTGGTCTGGCTGTGAGCGCCGGGCAGCCAGAAAGCAGAGCGGTGACGTCACCGCTCTGCTTTCCGGCTGACCGACGCTCACAGCCAGAGCAGGAGGAGAGCAGAGCACAGCGCTGGAGGACAGACGGCTGTAGGTAAGTATGTAGTGTTTGTTTTTTTACTTTTAGGATGGTAACCAGGGTAAACATCGGGTTACTAAGCGCGGCCCTGCGCTTAGTTACCCGATGTTTACCCTGGTTACCAGCAAAGACATCGCTGAATCGGTGTCACACACGCCGATTCAGCGATGTCTACGGGGAGTCCAGCGACGAAATAAAGTTCTGGACTTTCTTCCCCGACCAGCGATCTCCCAGCAGGGGCCTGATCGCTGCTGCCTGTCACACTGGACGATATCGCTAGCGAGGACGCTGCAACGTCACGGATCGCTAGCGATATCATCTAGTGTGACAGTACCTTTACTTAACAAACTGAAACATTTACTTTGATGACCAACCTTATTTAATTAGGCTGTTCAGATAACCGTTTGTTACTCCAATTATCCATGTGAAAAAAGCGCAGCACGTAGTAGTCTCCTTTGTATTTCACATAAGGCTCGCCTATTCATGTCAATGGGTGTGCAGATCGACCCTATTGCAGCCTATTTTTATGATTCCATTGCCATTATTAACACAGGAAACTGTTTTTAGTTTTATAAATTTTATTCTTAGCTTATTTCTAAAAAAAACAATGCCTTACAGATGTCATACAGGTAGCAATACAGGTGAAAAATCATCATTTTTTTAGGATGAAAATAGGTGAACTTAGTCATACAAGAACATGGATAGCATCCATTTCAGAGAATCCATGATGGTACAGTCGGACACACTGATCAAGTACTGATGAAAATTGGTTTGTTTGTTTATTTGTTTTTTTATCACGTATGAGAAAATAATGCATGTCTGAATGATACCTTAGCTGCAAGGCCACATGATCAGTAACAGTGAAACACATTTTAGTAATAGATTTGATTACCACACCAATCTGTGGGTCAAAGTGTTTTCGACCGCTGTGGGGCAATGTATAAGGCCAGCCTCAAAAGTTCATTCTGGCCTTCAGTTGATTGCTATAGGCAACAATGTTAGTTTTTCTTTTAGAAAGTGGGAATCAGTAATTAAAACTGTCATAAGTCGCATTCACACTGAACAATTATTGTGAATGCCCATTTTAGACAGCACAAAAGATAATCTTTCTCGGCAGCGCATCGTCCTGTGTAAACAATGGCAGTCTAAGTGTACTGAATGATTTGTTAAGGCCCCGTCACACATAGCGACGCTTGAGCGATTCCGACAACGATACGACCTGTCAGGGATCGCTCAAGCGTCGCTATGTGGTCGCTGGTGAGATGTCAAACAGTGAGATCTCACCAACGACGCAGCAGCGATGCGGTGACCTGTAGCGACCTGTACAACGATGCTATTTCATGACGATTCAATGGGACGTCCTGTCAGCGAGGTCGTTGGTAAGGTGTCAAACACAGCGATGTGTGCTACCCAGCGGGACCTCAACGATCAAAAAATGGCCCAGGCCATTCCGACACGACCAGCGATCTCACAGCAGGGGCCTGGTCACTGCTACGTGTCACACATAACGAGATCGCTACTGAGATCGCTGTTGCGTCACAAAACTTGTGACTCAGCAGCGATCTCGCTAGCGATCTCGCTGTGTGTGACGGGGGCTTCACAGATTCGCTCAGAAGCTGGATCCAACAATATAACAGGGTATTTAACGACCGCCCAGCATCAAGCACGTTGCCAGCCGGCGGTCATATATTACTGCAAACCAGGCAGTATAATTGCATTCAGAAAGAAAAACTGTCTTTGTTGCTCATACCAATCAAAATTCAGCTTTCCTGTTGTAAAAAAGTGAAATCTGCACTGTCATAATACCATAAAACACAGTACAATACCCCTACACAGTATGATGGCCCCCATAGACCCCAAAACAGTATAATGCCCCCACATGCAGGGTTTCCAAACATCCAGATATTCCTGGACAGTCCGTAAAGATATGTCACATTTTACCCCATCCATAAAAAAAATTTGTTGCGTTTTTTTGAAGCTGTAGAAACGTATACAGATTATTATGACTGTAATAATCATCAGTTTACAGTGAATGCCGCTACAGTAATGTCTTCAGATTACAATTATGGGCTATAGACATGTATCACAAAATCTTAATGGTTTATCATGGTTTTCCAACATATCCATAAAATTAGTTAACTGTCTGTTAATTTTTGAGCTGCCCAGAAAAAATGAACAATAAAGTTGGCATCCCTGCCCATAACCCCTACACATATGATAATGCCCGTACTGTTCCCCCACACACAGTATAATGCCCCACATACAGAATAATACCCCAACACTTCCCACTCATGTTTCAGTGACCAGTCAGTCAGAGACAGAGGAAGACATAGGGCTGGGAAAGAAGCAAGAGAGAAGGTAATCATTTACTGAGCATTAAAGCACCTGCACATACATGCCATTAGTACAGGGTATAAAATCCTGATGACAGGTTCTCTTTAGGACCATATGTACAATACCTTGGTATCAGAAAATAATAATACTTGCATATTTACATTAATATTAAATTGAAAAATGTAATATTTTTGAGACTATGCACACTTCTCCGTATATTTACCATGTTTGTTATGCCTTGTGCCTCTTTAAAAACTGCTATTTATATGATAACACGGCGGAGAAGAACACGATTGAGAACAATGAAGCATTTCTGGAACATTACAAATAGGCCTCAGCTGTGTAGCAGCAGGGCGGCTGAGAAATGAGAAGAATTCAAATATTGTTGTTCCACTGATACTTGGTTTGAACTCCACTCTAAAAGTAAAAAATATGTTGTTATTGTGCAGAATGTATTCAATTTGCAACAAACCAATGAGATCTGCTGCTGAGGTCAATCAAATATTTCCTTGACCTTTCTAAACATTTCTAAGACATGTAAACTCGCTGGGTATGGGCACATTTGAAATATAGAGAACAATAAGGCTAATTATTCAGCCTCATGTATTGTGTTGATGGCTAGAATAAGGGAGTCGTGTGTTATGTAAACCACTGCTGCCAAGGACACAGAAAGCAACATCTGCTGTACCTGTATTTCTGATTTGTATGATACCATGTAAAACATAATAATAATATCAAGTCTTGGGCTCTGAAAAAATGCAAACCACGCTCACTTTACCATCCTTCACCAACCATCTTCTAATGTTGCCCAGTCCCATATCAGTCCTCATGGTTCCTCTTCCAACTGATTGGCAGCTGTGGTGTTTAAAGAGGACCTGTCACCAAGTTAAATGTGGACCAGTTTTGCTCCTATTTTTATTCCTGCTGCTCCCCAGAATATTCAGCTTTTTCCTTTCTAAAATCCACCAGAAAAAAGAGCCTTTATATGTAGTGATAATTTTATAATATTTTACCAAGAGGGCGTGGCTCATAGAATTCCATGGAGGCGTGTCTTCAGGCTGCTTTGCATACTTACACTGTGAAGACCCTAACATGAGAAGCATGACTAAGACCACACATACACAAATGCAAAAATGCATAAAAAGAAGTAAGTAATGTGGTACAAGTATATATGGTGGTGCCAGCTAGTCAATAAGAATAAATGAAGATAGTAATTCTAGACATCAAACATATATAAAGTGGAACGACTGGAGTCAACACTTTATACACTGTATGTTGGATGTAGATCATTACTGTTTTCTTTTATTGTTATTGATTAGCTGGTACCATTATACAGTGGGGAAAAAAAGTATTTAGTCAGCCACCAATTGTGCAAGTTCTCCCACTTAAGAAGATGTAGTTGACATCATAGGTAGACCACAACTATGAGAGTCAAAATGAGAAAACAAAACCAGAAAATCACCTTGTCTGATTTGGCAAGATTTATTTTGAAAATTATGGTGGAAAGTAAGTATTTGGTCACCTAAAAACATGCAAGATTTCTGGCTCTCACAGACCTGTAACTTCTTCTTTAAGAGGCTCCTCTGTCCTCCACTCATTACCTGTAGTAATGGTATATATATACAGTGGGGCAAAAAAGTATTTGGTCAGTCAGCAATAGTGCAAGTTCCACCGCTTAAAAAGATGAGAGGCGTCTGTAATTTACATCATAGGTAGACCTCAACTATGGGAGACAAACTGAGGGAAAAAAATCCAGAAAATCACATTGTCTGTTTTTTTATCATTTTTTTTGCATATTATGGTGGAAAATAAGTATTTGGTCAGAAACAAACAATCAAGATTTCTGGCTCTCACAGACCTGTAACTTCTTCTTTAAGAGTCTCCTCTTTCCTCCACTCATTACCTGTAGTAATGGCACCTGTTTAAACTTGTTATCAGTATAAAAAGACACCTGTGCACACCCTCAAACAGTCTGACTCCAAACTCCACTATGGTGAAGACCAAAGAGCTGTCAAAGGACACCAGAAACAAAATTGTAGCCCTGCACCAGGCTGGGAAGACTGAATCTGCAATAGCCAACCAGCTTGGAGTGAAGAAATCAACAGTGGGAGCAATAACTAGAAAATGGAAGACATACAAGACCACTGATAATCTCCCTCGATCTGGGGCTCTACGCAAAATCCTACCCCGTGGGGTCAGAATGATCACAAGAACGGTGAGAAAAAATCCCAGAACCACGCGGGGGGACCTAGTGAATGAACTGCAGAGAGCTGGGACCAATGTAACAAGGCCTAACATAAGTAACACACTACGCCACCATGGACTCAGATCCTGCAGTGCCAGACGTGTCCCACTGCTTAAGCCAGTACATGTCCGGGCCCGTCTGAAGTTTGCTAGAGAGCATTTGGTTGATCCAGAGGAGTTTTGGGAGAATGTCCTATGGTCTGATGAAACCAAACTGGAACTGTTTGGTAGAAACACAACTTGTCGTGTTTGGAGGAAAAAGAATACTGAGTTGCATCCATCAAACACCATACCTACTGTAAAGCATGGTGGTGGAAACATCATGCTTTGGGGCTGTTTCTCTGCAAAGGGACCAGGACGACTGATCCA
Source organism: Ranitomeya imitator (assembly GCF_032444005.1). Taxonomy (NCBI): domain Eukaryota; kingdom Metazoa; phylum Chordata; class Amphibia; order Anura; family Dendrobatidae; genus Ranitomeya; species Ranitomeya imitator. The sequence continues at coordinate 166,708,244 of NC_091284.1, forward strand.
GGTACATGAAAGAATGAATGGGGCCATGTATCGTGAGATTTTGAGTGCAAACCTCCTTCCATCAGCAAGGGCATTGAAGATGAAACGTGGCTGGGTCTTTCAACATGACAATGATCCAAAGCACACCGCCAGGGCAACAAAGGAGTGGCTTCGTAAGAAGCATTTCAAGGTCCTGGAGTGGCCTAGCCAGTCTCCAGATCTCAACCCTATAGAAAACCTTTGGAGGGAGTTGAAAGTCCGTGTTGCCAAGCGAAAAGCCAAAAACATCACTGCTCTAGAGGAGATCTGCATGGAGGAATGGGCCAACATACCAACAACAGTGTGTGGCAACCTTGTGAAGACTTACAGAAAACGTTTGACCTCTGTCATTGCCAACAAAGGATATATTACAAAGTATTGAGATGAAATTTTGTTTCTGACCAAATACTTATTTTCCACCATAATATGCAAATAAAATGTTAAAAAAACAGACAATGTGATTTTCTGGATTTTTTTTTCTCAGTTTGTCTCCCATAGTTGAGGTCTACCTATGATGTAAATTACAGATGCCTCTCATCTTTTTAAGTGGTGGAACTTGCACTATTGCTGACTGACTAAATACTTTTTTGCCCCACTGTATACCTATTACTGTTTTCATGATGTTCCAGAATTTATGGCATATGAATAATGAACCTAGCAATAATACGATCATGTACTGTAGAATCTCAAGTTAACTGAAGAAATGCACTGAGGCTTATAAATAACCTACTACACAGCATACCATGCTATTTTCAGCAAGGAGCAAATACTTTTGAACCATATGTAGAATCAAGGTTCGGCATTGATTGCAAATGCTTACCCTTCTGCTTACCAATATAAATAACCAATGAATGGTAACCAACTAGGACAACGACTAGATACAAGAAGTGTGACCCCTCATAATTAGTGCTACTGAAAAACCTGCTAATCGCCCTCCTGAGTCAGGAATACTTAACGAGTAAGTTTGTTAAAGGTTTCCACCCAGCACACAAATATTTTTGAAATTTTCATCTGAAATTAATTTTTCTGCCATGTACTATTATACTAAAATTCCCAACTTCATTTGTCATGAATATCAGTGTAAAAGATCTTGGCTAATATACGTCAGTTTAATGTCCTTTTATTATATCTGCACATTTTAACAGGAGGCAAATTGCTTGGTGTGATAGATTAGTGGCTTGGTAAATTACAATCTCTTTCCAATTTTTCTCATCCCTTATGAATGGCAGTTTCAAAATCCAGATGTCAGGATGGGAAAGATAAATTCCTTCAACTAGCATCTGGCTTATTTGGCATTGTTACCCTGGCATCACTAGAATTACTATATGATGATCACATAATGGTCCTGCAGATGGGAAGTGTAGGATGCTAGCATGTAAATTCTACTCTCTTCCAGCTGGCTTTCAATGCTTGAAAATGCATAACTCAATCTTGACAATTTTTTAATTACCTAAATTTGAAGCAGAATTTTATATTCTGTACAATAAAGCAATCATGATATTTTTTTTCTAATTTTCTTTACTGTACTATTTTAATTTTTAATCACGACACATTTTCGAACATTCTCAATAGGGCCTGCATAAATTTAATTTGGTTCTCTGGCATTTATCCATTTGTATAATAAAAAGTTAAAGCAATTTTTTTATGATTTATGTTGTATTTCAATCCTTCCTCAGTTTTAAGATTACAGTTTGCAGACAGTGAATTTAAATATTATTTGCTACATGTAGAAGCTGATCATGTGCTGCTCCCAATATTGAATCAAGACAGAATTTCAGTCTCAGAATATGGCCGGCGTCACACTAAATGTATGGAAAATCGGTCCGGGTCTCCCTGAGAGAGTCACACAAGTGTTCTCCGTATGGTCATCCATGTGTAATGCATTTGCAATGCGATGATGCAATATTCTTGCACCTATGTGACATGCGTATGATATCCATATGGCTTTACATTTCTCACTGATTTTCCCAATTGAATTTAATGGCTCAATGGGCTGAAATAAGGAAAATGTATGCGTATTTCTCGCAAGTCACATGCATGGTCCGTGTGGTGTCCAAGTCTTTCTCGCTCCCATAGGCTTGCATTGGCGAGTCTTGGACGATGTACGCGTGAAATCGCAGCATACTGTGATTTCACATGCACGTTGATTACGCCTGAGAAAAAATACGGTGATGTGAGCTGCCCCATAGATTAACGGTGGTCAGAGTGCTGCGTGATGTTTTCTCACATAGCACTCGTCCGTAGTCTATGGTAATGTGACCCCGGCCGTAAACAAAGAATTTATATAATAAAACTTGTATGAATTATTACAAAAAATTCTGATGATAACCGATAATGAACCTACAATATTTTATTTGGTAAATGATTGATATAACAAATCACTATTTTGTAGCATAGCTTAGCAACCAGTGACTGAGGAGATACTATTTGACCAGAGCAGTTTATGAAATAAAAGCCTAGTTCTGATTGGATAATATGACCTGTGTCACGCCAGTAACCCTCAAGCCTTCTCAGCATTGCCCTACTAGCTGTGTTTGCCTCCTGCTCCTCCCTGTCTAAGACCACTACTCTGAGTCCTCATGCCACACTCCAATACTCTGCTGCATTTCCCTACAGTTTCCAACCGGCAATAGGGAGACGCAGCCAGATCCTGCAAGAATGTAACCCTGCTGTGTCCTACAGGGTTTGTCTTCCCCAGTCAATCCCTTGCCAGGCAAAGAATATATTAGGCAGCTACTCCCGCCTCCCCTTTGCCTGAGCTTAGGTTCTAGTTGCATTTAGCTCTAGCTAACTGCCAAGGAGAACTTCGGTTTAGTCTCTTCTGTTATTGACCCGGCTTGGCTACTCATCTATTCTGATTTCTCCTCTCCTGATTGTCACTTGTATAGTGAACTCGTGCTGCCTGCCTCAACCGAAGACCATCTGACTATGCTTCTGTCTCGCCCTTCTGTACCTCGCATACCTGCAATGACCCTCTGTTCAGCTGCTGCAGGCCCGATGTCTTCCCTAGAGTGATACCTGGCCACTACCTGCATCCAAGCTTATCCTCACCACCAAAGGCTCTAGTGAAAACCAGTTAGTTGCTTAGTCACGCCTCCATAGGGTAAGCGTGGCCCATGTCCCAGTGGGTCCACACCCACCAGTGTTACAACCAGTTTCTATGAAAAGTTTTCTCTAGTTTTCTGGCATAAATTGAAGAAATATACAGTATAACACCATATTAAAGAAGGCCCAGCGGCTCTAATTCAAGCACATATGTGTGACAAAACAATGGGACATCACAGGACGTCAGTAATAATGGAACAACACCATTTTTTTATTCAATGGATCTTGTATGCCACATCATTAGGAAAACATTGCAGCATTAGGAGGTAGAGTTCAGGGAGTCTCCAAAAATTGTATTGACGAAGGCTGACGCTGAAACGCGCGTCGGGGAGTGGCACATCCAGGAGACGGCAGCATTCCAGGTAACACCTGCTCCAGGCTCACTACCATAGGATATTTGTTATTTATGATCTACTATTTGTGATGTCATGACATACGCCCTGATTTAGGTAGCAGGCACCTGCATTCATATTCCTTTTACCAGTGTAATTATTTTTGGTCGCACATTTGCACTTTATTTATTCGTACCTTGGCTTCACTTTTTTGCACTGGTTGCACCTTATACTGGTGTATCCATATATACACACATTTTATGGCATTTGGTATATTTCTGTGTGCACTTTAGCCTATTGAGTACCTTTGGCCTTTTTTAAGTGTACCGCCATATATTGCACTTCCTTTTTTGTGCATTTATTTAATTTTATATTTCTGTGTGTATTCATAGCTTTTCAGTTCTGTGGTGTCACATATATATATATACATATATTTATTTATCCATCTTGTACCACTTCATTATTTTATCATAGCAGGACTGTTTATTGCTCCGTCTTCCTGGTATTGTGCCTCTTTTTGGTTTTCTTTCCCCCCTATCATTTAGTGTATTTATTTATAAATAAAATTATTTGCATTACTGTTTGGGCATTAGTTTGGTTTTTGTGCTCTTTCTTCCTTTGTATAATTTTTCCGATTTGTCCTCTATTATGTCCATTACGGGATACATATAATTATATATGCCAATTCTTATTGTGCACTGTACACTCTACCTTGATATTCATTTTTATAAGAGCATTAGGCATTTATGTATCCCTTGCCTTGAGTTTTTATTTAAAAATTGTATTTGGGTAGATTTATTTAATTGGGAGGCAGGAGACATTTGATTTGCACTGAATAATTTCTGTGTGAATCAAAACTCTTTACTTGACTCTCCCAATACCTGTTCTTCTGCTGCCCCGTGTGGTCCTTCAATTGGCTCCTCTTTGCTCTTATTATTCCTCTTGGTCCTCCAAAGAGTGACACATCTAACTGGACCCCACATGGTCACGTCTGGCATGACACAAGTCATTGACATCAATAACGTGCATCACACCGCTATGTGACCATTTTACTGGATTCGTAGTATTTGACTCCCATATGGGTAAGTTCATAGAGAAATTTGGCTTGTTTAAAATGGATTCGCTCATTGATTCGTATTCAGACTTGATGCCAATCTAGTAAAATGAAGCATAGAAAATATTTTTGCATTTTGCTGCTTTGCTACAATCCATTTATTTTTGCGTAAGAAGCCATTCTGAGGATGTGATGAACTAGCCATGTAGTCTGCAGTGTTATATAAACCAATGAAGCTACCTTATTACATTTAGAGGTTTTGTATTTCATCCTCCAAATGATATTTAATGGCTTTTACCGTACAAGAGTAATTTGCTCATCAGACAGTAGTTTGGCAGCCAGGCATGTATGGTTCTGAAAGCACAGCTGTGCCTTATAACAACGTGCATTTGTGCTTTAAAAATAGACAGATTTTAAAGCCAGAAAATGCAGCATTAGAGTAATGTGAAAACTCGTATCTCACTAAAATGTCAAGATGAACTGTTTTTTTTCACACTTCACCACGAAGGAAAGAAATTAGACTTAGAGTTCTTATTATGTCATCAACAGTAAGGACCCAGGATGGTGCCATGGTGAGATATTGGAAAAGTGGCATTTCAGATGACAAATAGAATAGCTAATGAAGTTATACTGATAGGGAGCAAACATGTCATTTGTGATAATGGGAACACTGTTTGGATGCACTTTTGGATTGTTTTTGTGACATAAGATAACTATCTCATTAGGCAATCAAAATTTCACTTACAGAAGATATTTAAAGCTTTTCATAAAGCACATAAAAGCTCAAAATTGTGTACGCATTATGATAATAATCCTTTGGGATTTTAGTATGTATTTTCTGGACTTTCATGACCTTCCATGATCAAATGTATGATATATCACCATTGTTGTACGACACCATTATAATAAAGATACACAACTCAACATATGGGGCCTTTTAAGATTGTGCACATGGAAAGAAAAATCCAGCTCCAGGAATAAAAAGTATCAAAAATTTATTTAAACATATTAAAATATGGAAAACTGCTGACAAGCGAAAAATTACAACATTTGGATGGAAGCTACCATGTAGTCGCTGGATGCGTTTCGAGCACAAACGGCGCTCTTAGACTTCAGCATGCTGGAGGCCCAGCTCCACCTCCTCTTCAACTCCTAGCCAAGATGCTCCACTCCCTCCCCTGTAGTGACTTTGCAGTGAGTAGAATTGTAGATGACTCATGAAGGGAAAGCAGATTTTTTGTTTCTACTAAGAGCTTAGAAGGACTCAAGTAGTCTGTTTCTAATCATGTGGTTATCAAAAACAGGATAAAAACATGTTTAAAAATTGGTTGCCTGCTGGAAAGAAGTCTCTTGCTGCGATATTCTTAGAAGGTTCTTTATTGTCTGCTGCGCATTTCATTGCTGTACTGGCATCTTTATCAAGTGTAAGTACAGACAACAGGGAAAAGAGACTTCCAGATTCTACATAGAGCTTAGAAGGATTCAGCTAGTCAGTTGTTAATCATGTGATGTCATAGACCTAATGTTAAACAGAAGAATTAGCTGGGTAAAAGGTAGAAGGATAAAATGAGCAATTGTAAGTACACAGTGCTATATAATATGATGATTGCAATATATTAAGAGGATAAGTATGTTGATAGGAGTACTTCTTTAATGAGTTTATCATATCTTCTCGGTGGCGTTCACTTCTGTGCATGTCACTAGAGACTTGAGTAGCGTTTTTTGAGTTAGAAACAGGGGCATTATTACTGAAATTGATGGTTGGGCATAGCCAAGCCCCATCCAATCCCAGTTACTCCCTAGTTCAGGCCATTTTCATAGAGGTGCTTCAAACTGTCTTGAAAACGTCTGAATTTGCAAAATTTTTGCGAAACTCAGTGCTGCAATAGAATTTTGTGACTTTTCAAAACGTTTTACACTAGTTTTCTGTCATAGAATCTTCTATGAATCACTCCCTATATATTTGTGAACATTGTGGTATGTGCTTATCATATATGTGATTTTTATGGGTACTGTATGGTCCTATTTCTCTTAGAATCATAGAATGTTCGAGATAAAAGGGACCTCAAGGGTCATCTTGTCCAATCCCCTGCTCAATGCAGGATTCACTAAACCATCTCTCCAGATGTCTGTTCAGCCTCTGATTGGAGATTTCCATGGAAGGAGAACTCACCACCTCTCGTGGCAGCCTGCTCTACTTGTTGATCACCCTCACTGTCAAAAATGTTTTCTAATATACAGTATAATCTGTATATTCTACCTTTCAGTTTCATCCCATTGCTTCTCATGTTTCCATGTGCAAATGAAAATAATGATGATCCCTCTACACTGTGACATCCCTTCAGATATTTGTAGACAGCTATTAAGTCTCCTCTCAGTCTTCTTTTTTGCAAGCTAAACATTCCCAGATCCTTTAACCATTCCTTATCTCATAAGACATACTTTGCAGTCCGTTCACCATCCTGGTCGTTTTTCTCTGAACTTGCTCCAGTTTTTCAATGTCTTTTTTAAAATGTGGTGCCCAGAACTGGACACAGTATTCCAGATGAGGCCTTGAGCATCTTGTGGCATATTCAGCATGATAACTATTTTTCAGAGAACTACATGGCACCACTTATCTAGATATCTTATATCAGTACGTGTGTATGGGTGCATATAGTATAAAGAAATAGCGCAAGTGTGATATATTGCACCTTGTTTCAATACTAAGAGATTATAGCTTTCTGTGGCAGAAGGACATGTAGGACATGCATACAGTCATGGTTCTAACTTAGGATCTTAATCTAAATTTGAGCACCAATTTTTTCACAAAGTTAAAGAACTATGAGTAATGGAATCTGAATTATTACTTGAAATTGACAAAAAGATGTATGTTAACATTAATACTGTATATTTTGGCTTCTTCAGATATGATTGTGTTATATACGGTATGGGGTAATACTGTGGTTATGGTAGTTTTCACTTAAAGTGAATAAGTGTAGTTTAATTTGTATGAGTAATGTAGGGGAGATGCATCGGTTTTGGTAGTTTGTTTTAACAAGGGGCACAGAATTTTATGACTTCCTGCTTCCCGCTTTGTTCTGACACAGCTGCTTTCAAGGCTTTAATGTCACATTAGTGGTGTACAGACAATGTGCCAATACATAGGATTTGACAGTTATCTGTACTCCTCAGGTACCCACACACAAGTCCTTGCAGGCTGCTTAGTATTTCACAGATGCTAAGATTTATTCTGTTTCTTTTACTGTGACTGTTTATCCACAAACCACGGCAGATCTTTTACACATGTATTTAAAATGTTTCATATGTTTCTAATATAATACAAGTCTTGTAGTGTGACCTTTAACAAAAAAAAATTTTTTTTTAATTGTCAGGTTTCTTCTTAAATATTATATTTCCTAAAGCATTTTCAGGATTAGGTTTTACCATGATGCCACATAGACTTAGCTAGATTATTATTATTATTATTATTATTATTATTATTATTTATATAGCACCATTCACTCCATCGTGCTGTACATGAGAAGGGGTTACAGACAAATTACAGTAAACAGACTAACAATAACAGACTGATACAGAGGGGCGAGGACCCTGCCCTTGCGGGCTTACATTCTACAGGATGATGGGGAAGGAGACAGTAGGTTGGGGGTTGCAGCAGCTCTGGTGTTTGTGAGGCGGTAGCTCTCATAGTGGTGAGGAGGCAGCGGGGTCATTGCAGGCTATAGGATTTCTTGAAGAGGTGGGTTTTCAGGTTCCGTCTGAAGGATCCAGATTGACTGAATCTCTTGTTTAATCTAAATAGCATTGACAGCCAGTATAACAGCAATCTGGCTGGGTCTATTGAATTGTCCACCTATAACAGCTGTCTTTTCCACCCCTTACATAGCCTATGCCTTGCCCAATTACAGTAATATGCTTGTGTAGTCTGGATTTGCCCCAATGGCAACAGTCCATCTTTAAAACCTAGACTTCACTCTATATCAGCAGTCCCGCAATGTTGCTTGGACTTCATTCTACAACAGCAGTCTGGCTGTGTTGTCTGGACTTTAACCCCTTTACCCCCAAGGGTGGTTTGCACGTTAATGACCGGGCCAATTTTTACAATTCTGACCACTGTCCCTTTATGAGGTTATAACTCTGGAACGCTTCAATGGATCCTGGTGATTCTGACATTGTTTTCTCGTGACATATTGTACTTCATGACAATGGTAAAAATTATTTGATAGTACCTGCGTTTATTTGTGAAAAAAACGGAAATTTGGCGAAAATTATGAAAATTTCGCAATTTTCCAACTTTGAATTTTTATGCAATTAAATCACAGAGATATGTCACACAAAATACTTAATAAGTAACATTTCCCACATGTCTACTTTACATCAGCACAATTTTGGAACCAAAATTTTTTTTTGTTAGGGAGTTATAAGGGTTAAAAGTTGACCAGCAATTTCTCATTTCTACAACACCATTTTATTTTAGGGACCACATCTCATTTGAAGTCATTTTGAGGGGTCTATATGATAGAAAATACCCAAGTGTGACACCATTCTAAAAACTACACCCCTCAAGGTGCTCAAAACCATATTCAAGAAGTTTATTAACCCTTCTGGTGCTTCACAGGAATTTTTTGAATGTTTAAATAAAAATGAACATTTAACTTTTTTTCACAAAAAATGTAATTCAGCTCCAATTTGTTTTATTTTACCAAGGGTAACAGGAGAAAATGGACCCCAAACATTGTTGTACAATTTGTCCTGATTATGCCAATACCCCACATGTGGGGGTAAACCACTGTTTGGGCGCATGGCAGAGCTCGGAAGCGAAGGAGTGCCATTTGACTTTTCAATGCAAAATTGACTGGAATTGAGATGGGACGCCATGTTTCGTTTGGAGAGCCCCTGATGTGGCTAAACATTGAAACCCCCCACAGGTGACACCATTTTGGAAAGTAGACCCCCTAAGGAACTTATCTAGAGGTGTGGTGAGCACTTTGACCCAACAAGTGCTTCACAGAAGTTTATAATGTAGAACCGTAAAAATAAAAAATCATATTTTTTCACAAAAATTATCTTTTCGCCCCCAATTTTTTATTTTCCCAAGGGTAAGAGAAGAAATTGGACCCCAAAAGTTGTTGTACAATTTGTCCTGAGTACGCTGATAGCCCATATGTGGGGGTAAACCACTGTTTGGGCGGATGGGAGAGCTCGGAAGGGAAGGAGCGCCGTTTGACTTTTCAATGCAAAATTGACAGGAATTGAGATGGGACGTCATGTTGCGTTTGAAGAGCCACTGATGTGCCTAAACATTGAAACCCCCCACAAGTGACACCATTTTGGAAAGTAGACCCCCTAAGGAACTTATCTAGAGGTGTGGTGAGCACTTTGACCCACCAAGTGCTTCACAGAAGTTTATAATGTAGAACCGTAAAAATAAAAAATCATATTTTTTCACAAAAATTATCTTTTTGCCCGCAATTTTTTATTTTCCCAAGGGTAAGAGAAGAAATTGGACCCCAAAAGTTGTTGTACAATTTGTCCTGAGTACGCGGATACCCCATATGTGGGGGTAAACCACTGTTTGGGTGGATGGGAGAGCTCGGAAGGGAAGGAGCGCCGTTTGACTTTTCAAAGCAAAATTGACAGGAATTGAGATGGGACGCCATGTTGCGTTTGAAGAGCCACTGATGTGCCTAAACATTGAAACCCCCCACAAATGACACCATTTTGGAAAGTAGACCCCCTAAGGAACTTATCTAGAGGTGTGGTGAGCACTTTGACCCACCAAGTGCTTCACAGAAGTTTATAATGCAGAGCCGTAAAAATAAAACAAAATTTTTTTCCCACAAAAATTATTTTTTTAGCCCCCAGTTTTGTATTTTCCTGAGGGTAACAGGAGAAATTGGACCCCAAAATTTGTTGCCCAATTTGTCCTGAGTGCGATGATACACCATATGTGGGGGGAACCACTGTTTGGGCACATGGGAGGGCTCAGAAGGGAAGGAGTGCCATTTGAATGCAGACTTAGATGGAATGGTCTGCAGGTGTCACATTGCGTTTGCAGAGCCCCTAATGTACCTAAACAGTAGAAACCCCCCACAAGTGACACCATTTTGGAAAGTAGACCCCCTTAGGAACTTATCTAGATGTGTGCTGAGCGCTTTGACCCACCAAGGGCTTCACAGAAGTTTATAATGGAGAGCCGTAAAAATAAAACAAACATTTTTTCCCACAAAAATTATTTTTTAGCCCCCAGTTTTGTATTTTCCCGAGGGTAAAAGGAGAAATTCGACCCCACAATTTGTTGTCCAATTTGTCCTGAGTGCGCTGATACCCCATATGTGGGGGGGAACCACTGTTTGGGCGCATGGGAGGGCTCGGAAGGGAAGGAGCTCCATTTGGAATGAGGACTTAGATGGAATGGTCTGCAGGTGTCACATTGCATTTGCAGAGCCCCTAATGTACCTAAACAGTAGAAACCTCCCACAAGTGACACCATTTTGGAAACTAGACCCCCTAAGGAACTCATCTAGATGTGTTGTGATAGCTTTGAACCTCCAAGTGTTTCACTACAGTTTGTAACGCAGAGCCGTGAAAATTAAAAAAAAAAATCTTTCCCCCCAAAATTATTTTTTAGCCCCCAGTTTTGTATTTTCCCGAGGGTAAGAGGAGAAATTCGACCCCAAAAGTTGTTGTCCAATTTGTCCTGAGTACGCTGATACCCCGTATGTTGGGGGAAACCAACGTTTGAGCGCATGGCAGAGCTCGGAAGGGAAGGAGCGCCATTTGGAATGCAGACTTAGATGGAATGGTCTGCAGACGTCACATTGCGTTTGCAGAACCCCTAATGTACCTAAACAGTAGAAACCCCCCACAAGTGACCCCATATTGGAAACTAGACCCCCCAGGGAACTAATCTAGATGTGTTGTGAGAACTTTGAACCCCCAAGTGTTTCACTACAGTTTATAACGCAGAGCCGTGAAAATAAAAAATCTTTTTTTTTCCCACAAAAAATATGTTTTAGCCCCGAGTTTTGTATTTTCCCAAGGGTAGCAGGAGAAATTGGACCCCAAAAGTTGTTGTCCTATTTGTCCTGAGTACGCTGATACCCCATATGTTGGGGTAAACCCCTGTTTGGGCACACGGGAGAGCTCGGAAGGGAAGAAACACTGTTTTACTTTTTCAACGCAGAATTGGCTGGAATTGAGATCGGACGCCATGTCGCGTTTGGAGAGCCCCTGATGTGCCTAAACAGTGGAATCCCCCCAATTATAACTGAAACCCTAATCCAAATACATCCCTAACCCTAATCCCAACAGTAACCCTAACCACACCTCTAACCCTGACACACCCCTAACCCTAATCCCAACCCTATTCCCAACCGTAAATGTAATCTAAACCCTAACTGTAACTTTAGCCCCAACCCAAACTGTAGCCCTAGCCCTAACCCTAGCCCTAACCATAATCCTAACCCTAGCCCTAACCCTAGCCCTAACCCTAGCCCTAACCCTAGCCCTAACCCTAACCCTAGCCCTAACCCTAGCCCTAACCCTAACCCTAGCCCTAACCCTAGCCCTAACCCTAGCCCTAACCCTAGCCCTAACCCTAGCCCTAACCCTAGCCCTAACCCTAGCCCTAACCCTAGCCCTAACTCTAACCCTAGCCCTAATGGGAAAATGGAAATAAATACATTTTTTTAATTTTTCCCTAACTAAGGGGGTGATGAAGGGGGGTTTAATTTACTTTTATAGCGGGTTTTTTAGCGGATTTTTATGATTGGCAGCCGTCACACACTGAAAGACGCTTTTTATTGCAAAAAATATTTTTTGCGTTATCACATTTTGAGAGCTATAATTTTTCTATATTCTGGTCCACAGAGTCATGTGAGGTCTTGGTTTTTGCGGGACAAGTTGATGTTTTTATTGGTAACATTTTCGGGCACGTGACATTTTTTGATCGCTTTTTATTCCGATTTTTGTGAGGCAGAATGACCAAAAACCAGCTATTCATGAATTTCTTTTGGGGGAGGCGTTTATACCGTTCCGCGTTTGGTAAAATTGATGAAGCAGTTTTATTCTTCGGGTCAGTACGATTACAGCGACACCTCATTTATATCATTTTTTTATGTTTTGGCGCTTTTATACGATAAAAACTATTTTATAGAAAAAATAATTATTTTTGCATCGCTTTATTCTCAGGACTATAACTTTTTTATTTTTTTGCTGATGATGCTGTATGGCGGCTCGTTTTTTGCGGGACAAGATGACGTTTTCAGCGGTACCATGGTTAGTTATATCTGTCTTTTTGATCGCGTGTTATTCCACTTTTTGTTCGGCGGTATGATAATAAAGCGTTGTTTTTTGCCTCGTTTTTTTTTTTTTTTTCTTACGGTGTTTACTGAAGGGGTTAACTAGTGAGCCAGTTTTATAGGTCGGGCCGTTACGGACGCGGCGATACTAAATATGTGTACTTTTATTGTTTTTTTTTTTTATTTAGATAAAGAAATGTATTTATGGGAATAATATTTTTATTTTTTTTTTCATTATTTTGGAATATTTTTTTTTATTTTTTTTTACACATTTGAAATTTTTTTTTTTTACTTTTTTACTTTGTCCCAGGGGGGGACATCACAGATCAGTGATCTGACAGTTTGCACAGCACTCTGTCAGATCACTGATCTGATAGGAGTGCAGGCTGCTTCACAGTGCCTGCTCTGAGCAGGCTCTGTGAAGCCACCTCCCTCCCTGCAGGACCCGGATCCGCGGCCATCTTGGATCCGGGGCTGGAGGGAGCAGGGAGGGAGGTGAGACCCTCGCAGCAACGCGATCACATCGCGTTGCTGCGGGGGGCTCAGGGAAGCCCGCAGGGAGCCCCCTCCCTGCGCGGTGCTTCCCTGCACCGCCGGCACATCGCGATCATCTTTGATCGCGGTGTGCCGGGGGTTAATGTGCCGGGGGCGGTCCGTGACCGCTCCTGGCACATAGTGCCGGATGTCAGCTGCGATAAACAGCTGACACCCGGCCGCGATCGGCGGCGCTCCCCCCGTGAGCGCTGCCGATCGCATATGACGTACTATTGCGTCCTTGGGAAGTAAAGCCCACCCCACATGGACGCAATAGTACGTCTAATGGCAGAAAGGGGTTAATATATAACAACAGTCTGGCTGTGTTATCTGGATTTCATTCTATAACAACAGTCTGGCTGTGTTGTGTGGGCTTCACTGTATAACAGCAGTCCAGATGTATTGTCTGGACTTCTTTCTACAACAGCAGTCTGGCTGTATTGTGTGGACTTCACTGTTTAAGAGCCATCTGGCTGTGTTGTCTGGACTTCACTGTATAACAGAAGTCCTGCTGTGTTGTGTGGGCTTCACTGTATAACAGCCACCTGGCTGTGTTGTCTGGACTTCACTACACACCTGCTGTGTTGTGTGGACTTCACTGTATAACAGCAGTCCATTTGTGTTGTCTGGACTTCATTCTACAACAGCAGTCTGGCTGTATTGTGTGGACTTCACTGTTTAAGAACAGTCCTGCTGTGTTGTCTGGACTTCACTGTATAACAGCTGTCCCACTGTGTTGTGTGGACTTCACTGTATAACTGCAGTCCCATTGGGTTGTCTGGACTTCATTCTATAACAGCAGTCTGGCTGTGTTGTATGGACTTCATTTTATAATAGCAGTCCCGCTGGGTTATCTAGACTTCACTGTATAACAGCAGTCCAGCTGTGTTGTCTAGGCTTCACTGTATAACAGCAGTCTGAATTGAACAAAGTCCAGCTCACCATGATCGACATCCTTCGAAACTCGGAGCATGGAACCGCTGTGTCAAGGCGTGGAGAAGTCAGGGAAGAAATTAGGAATCCAGCTCAATGAGATAGTGAAAAAACTCTTTTCTTTATTCACTTGGAAAATGTGTTCAGTAGAGGATAAAAACATCAGCCATTACAAAGAATAAAATGCGATATCAACGCGTTTCTAGTGATCAAACACCCTTAGTCATTGTATAACAGCAGTCCAGCTGTGTTGTCTAGGCTTCACTGTATAACAGCAGTCTGACAGTGTTGTCTGGACTTCACTTTACAACAGCAGTCCAGATGTGTTGTCTAGACTTCACTCTATAATAGAAGTTCAGCTGTGTTGCCTGGAATGCCTCTTATAACAACAGTATGGCTGTGCAATCTGGACCACCCCTAAAAGTAGTCTCCTAGTGTAGCTTGGACCTCCCCTAAATAACATGCTTTGTAATTGTTATACATATGTTTATTTAATTTGTGTGTATTGGAACAACAACAAAAATAGAGAAAAAAAGGCAAACAGAACATAATTTCACAAAAATAGTCCAGACATAATTATTGGCACCCTCAACTTAATATTTGGCTGCACACCCTTTGTAATAAATAACTGCAATTAATCACTTCCTATAACCATCAGCAAGCTTCTTACAACTCTCAACTTGAATATTGGACCATTCTTGTTTTGAAAACTTCTCCAAGTCTCTCATATTTGAAAGGTTCCTTCTCCCAAGAACAATTTTAAGATCTCTCCACAGGTGCTCAATGGAATTTAGATCCAAACTCATTGTTGGCCACTTCAGAATTATCCAGCGTTTTCCTTCTATAACCTAGGACAAACACCCAGCTTTCTAACACTGAGCACTACATTGCGACCCAAAATCCTTTGGTAATCTTCAGATTTCATGATGCATTGAATACAGTAAAGGCACCCAGTGCCAGAGGCAGCAAAACATCTCTGAAACATCTTTGAAGCTCCAAGATATTTGACTGTAGTTATTGTGTTCTTTTCTTTGCAGGCCTCATTCTGTTTTCGGTTAACAGTAGAATGATGTGCATTACCAAAAAGCTCTATCTTAGTCTCATCTGTCCACCAAATACTTTCCCCGAAGGATTTTGGTTTACTCATTTACACTTTTTGGCAAACTGCAGTCTAGCTTTTTATGGGTCAACAGTGGGCCTTCATGGGTCTCCTCCCTTAACGTTTCACTTAATTCAAATGTCGACGGATAGTCATTCTGACACTGAAGCACTCTGAGCCTGCAGCACAGCATTGAATTTCTTTGAAACTTGTTTGAGGCTGCTTATCGGTCATCCGGACTTTCCTATGTTGCTACCCTTTATCAATTTTTCTCTACCCTCCACGTTGAGGAAGATTAGCTACTGTGCTATGGGTTGTAACTTCTTGATTATGATGCACACCGTGGACAAAGGAACATCAAGATCTCTGGAGATTATTATTATTATTATTATTATTTATATAGCACCATTAATTCCATGGTGCTGTACATGTGAAAAGGTGTTACATACAGGGTTATAGATATTGTTAACAGTAAACAAATTTACAATGACAGACTGGTAGAGAGGGGAGAGGACTCTGTCCTTGCAGACTTACATTCTTCGGGATAATGGGGAAGAGACAGGAGGTCGGTGTACTGCAGCACTGGTGGTGGTGGTGAGGCGGCAGCTCTGGTGGTGGTTGAGCCGGCAGCTCAGGTGGTTGGTGAGGTGGCAGCTCTGGCGGTGGTGACACGGCAGCTCAGGTGGTTGGTGGGACGGCATCGGCTCAGGTGGTTGGTGAGGCGGCAGCTCAGGTGGTTGGTGAGGCGACAACTCGGGTGGTTGGTGAGGCGGCAGCTCGGTTGGTTGGTGAGGTGGTAGAATGGTTATTGCAGGCTGAAGGCTTTCCAGAAGAGATGGATTTTCAGGTTCCGTCTGAAGGATCTAAGGGTGGCGGATAATGGGACGTGTTGAGGCGTGGAATTCCAGAGGATGGGGAATATTCCGGAGAAATCTTGGAGGCGGTTGTGTGAGGAACGAATAAGTGTGGAGGAGAGTAGGAGGTCTAAGGAGGATCGAAGATTACGTGAGGGAAGATAGTGTGAAATTAGTTCAGAGATATAGGGAGGGGACAGGTTGTGGATGGCTTTGTAGACCAGTGTTAGTAGTTTGAACTGGATTCGTTGGGGAATTCGGAGCCAGTGGAGGGATTTGCAGAGTAGCGAGGAGAGAGGTGGATTAGCCGAGCAGCAGAGTTGAGGACAGACTGGAGTGATGCAAGGGAGTTAGCGGGAAGGCCACAGAGGAGGGTGTTGAAGTAATCGAGGCAGGAGATGATGAGGGCATGCACAAGAGTTTTAGTAGATTGTGGACTGAGGAAGGGACGGATTCTAGCAATATTTTTGAGTTGGAGGCGACAGGAGGTGGCAAGAGTTTCAACGTGCGGTTTGAAGGACAGGGCAGAATTGAGAGTTACCCTGAGGCAGCGAATTTCAGGTGTGGGAGAGAGTGTAATGCCGTTTACCATAATAGATAGAACTTATCACCTTGAAATTGTTGATATTTTTCAACAACTTTGGTTCTCAAGTACTCACACGGTTCTCTTCTCCTCTTTCTGTTCTCCATGCTTAGTGTGACACACACAGACACACAGTTCAAAGAATGAGTCAACTTCCCCCCTTTGTATCTTGTTTCAGGTGTGATATTCATATTGTCCACACCTGTTATTTGCCACAGGTGAATTTGAATGAGCATTGCACGCTTGAAACATGCTTTGCTAACCCACAGTTTTGGAAACGTGCCAACAATTTTGTCCAGCTCATTTTGGGGGTTTTGCATGAAATTATCTCATATTTTACTTTTTCTCTTTTTTTCCCCATACACGCAAAGGAAATAAACATGTGCATAAGAAAATGTGTAATTGCAATAGTTTTCTGGGAGAAATACTTCATTTTCTGGAACAATTTCAAGGGGGCCAACACTTTCGGCCATGACTGTATAATAGAAGCCCGATTGTGTAGTCTGGACAGCCTTTTAACACTATTCCATGTAACAGCAGTCTGCAAAAATAGTGTGGGACACCCCATTACATTAGTCTTGCTGTTTGTCTGAGATTTCCCTATTTTTTTTTAATTCTTGATTACAATCTAACTCTGAAGGATGATGTCATAATAAAACAACATTTTTAGATTAGCTATGTATAAGACCAAGACCAGTATAGGCTCACTAAGAAAAGCATCTTAAGCCTCATGCACACAGCAACGCCAAGACTGTACGACAACACACAGAGTCTCTACGGCTCTGCATTACAAAGCCAAAGGCTCTCTATGTGCTACTATATGGTGCTTTACTAAAGAAATTTAGAATGGGCCATATACTTCTACAAGATGTTAAAGTATAAAAAAGAAATCAACTTGAATATCCTTAGATAAAAGGGATTAATCATAAACACCATTACAATGTCTCATAGATTAATTGACTAAAAACACAAAGATATTACTGCACATCTTAAAATAGCAAGGTTTTGTAATTTAAAAATATATATATATAAATATATATATATATATATATATATATATATATATACAGAAAAAAATGTACTTATAGCTAAAATTCACTGTACATTGTCACATATCCTAATTTGTATGATATTCTCATTTTCCTGCGTAGTTTTAGATTATACCCTGCGCAAGAAATATGCAAATCAAAACATAACAACATGTTTTTGGTTGCAGAATAGTTTCACAAAAAATCAGACATATAATTACTTCCAATAGCAAGAAGGGCTCAGAGTAATGTTATTATAAGCAGATTAGTCTCTCTGGAGACCCAGAGTCAGTATTAATATTGTATATCTTCTTGAAATTGGGAGTTTTAATAGTGACTCACACAATAAGGCTCATTTATACTGCACAGATGAAGGAGGCATTGTTCTGAGCTTTGTTTTGTAAAAATGCAAATATCTTTAGCAAGGAACAAAACAACAATGGATGCATCTCGATAGGAATCCTCGGCACCAATATCCCATAACCTAAAGCTAAATCTAAACCCAA
Organism: Ranitomeya imitator; assembly: GCF_032444005.1. Classification (NCBI taxonomy): domain Eukaryota; kingdom Metazoa; phylum Chordata; class Amphibia; order Anura; family Dendrobatidae; genus Ranitomeya; species Ranitomeya imitator. The sequence continues at coordinate 166,726,593 of NC_091284.1, forward strand.
GGCATACTCTGAAATTTACTTAATTTATTTACATCCACTTTAAAACAATGTTGGATATTCTTATTAAAGGGGTTTTTCAGTATTCGGACTACCCGTTCTCAATCACCAAATTCCCCCATGTAAAATAATAACAGCCTGTACCCACCTCTAGTGTTAGCAGTGTTCCAGCAACGTTGGTGCCGGGTCTCTGGGGGCTCGTGTGATGGGGTTATCTAACTTGAGCTTGGCAGCCAGTCAGCAGCTGCTAATGGCAGCTTTAATCTCACTTCCTTGGGGTGTAACTGACTTCCGGAGGAGGTCGAAGAGCTGCTGCAGCTCTCGTTTCTTCCGGATGGCAATTTTGTCAAAAGGAAGTGAAAATGAAGCTGCCCATTAGCAGCCACTGATTGGCTGCAGAGCTCAAGTTACATAACCCCATCACACATTCCTCAGGAGACCTGGTGCTGATGCAGCTGGAGCAGAGCCGACACTGGAGATAACTACCGATTGTTATTATTTTACATGGGGGAATATGGTGATAAAGTAGGGGTTATCTGAGTAGTTGACAACCCCTTTTAACCCCTTTACCCCCAAGGGTGGTTTGCACGTTAATAACCGGGCCAATTTTTACAATTCTGACCACTGTCCATTTATGAGGTTATAACTCTGGAACGCTTCAACGGATCCCGGTGATTCTGACATTGTTTTCTCGAGACATATTGGTCTTCATGATAGGGGTAAAATTTCTTTGATATTACCTGCGTTTATTTGTGAAAAAAACAGAAATTTAGGAAATTTTGCAATTTTCCAACTTTGAATTTTTATGCAATTAAATTACAGAGATATGTCACACAAAATACTTAATAAGTAACATTTCCCACATGCCTACTTTACATCAGCACAATTTTGGAACCAAAATTTTTTTTTGTTAGTGGGTTTTACGGGTTGAAAGTTGACCAGCAATTTCTCGTTTTTACTACACCATTTTTTTAGGGACCACATCACATTTGAAGTCATTTTGAGGGGTCTATATGATAGAAAATAACCAAGTGTGACACCATTCTAAAAACTGCACCCCTCAAGGTTCTCAAAACCACATTCAAGAAGTTTATTAACCCTTCAGGTGTTTCACAGGAATTTTTGGAATGTTTAAAAAAAATTAACATTTAACTTTTTTCACAAAAAATTTTAATTCAGCTCCAATTTGTTTTATTCTACCAAGGGTAACAGGAGAAAATGGACCACAAAAGTTGTTGTACAATTTGTCCTGAGTATGCCGATACCCGATATGTGGGGGTAAACCACTGTTTAGGCGCATGGCAGAGCTTGGAAGGGAAGGAGCGCCGTTTGACTTTTCAATGCAAAATTGACTGGAATTGAGATGGAACGCCATGTCGTGTTTGGAGATCCTTTGATGTGCCTAAATAATGAAGCCCCCACAAGTGACACAATTTTGGAAAGTAGCCCCCTAAGGAACTTATTTAGATGTGTTGTGAGAGCTTTGAACCCCCAAGTGTTTCACTACAGTTTATAACGCAGAGCCGCGAAAATAAAAATAATTTTTTTTTCACAAAAATTTATTTTTTAGCTCCCAGTTTTGTATTTTTCCAAGGGTAACAGGAGAAACTGGATCACAAAAGTTGTTTTCCAATGTGTCCTGAGTACACTGATACCCCATATGGGGGGGAACCACTGTTTGAGCGCATGGCAGAGCTCGGAAGGGAAGGAGCGCCATTTGGAATGCAGACTTAGATGGATTGGTCTGCAGGTGTCACATTGCATTTGCAGCGCCCCTGATATACCTAAACAGTAGGAACCCCCAACAAGTGACCCCATATTGGAAACTAGACCCACCAAGAAACTTATCTAGATGTGTTGTGAGAACTTTGAACACCCAAGTGTTTCACTACAGTTTATAACGCAGAGCCGTGAAAATAAAAATCATTTTTTCCCACAAAAAGGGTTTTTTAGCTCCCTAAATTTTTATTTTCCAAAGGGTAACAAGAGAAATAGGACCCCAAAAGTTGTTGTCCAATTTGTCCTGAGTACACTGATACCCCATATGTTGGGTTAAACCCCTGTTTGGGCGCACGGGAGAGCTCGGAAGGGAAGGAGCACTGTTTTACTTTTTCAACGCAGAATTGGCTGGAATTGAGATCGGATGCCATGTCACGGTTGGAGAGCCCTGGATGTGCCTAAACAGTGGAAACCCTCAATTCTAACTGAAACCCTAACCTAATCACACCCCTAACCCAAACACACCCTTAACCCTAATCCCAACTCTAACCATAACACTAACCACACCCGTAACCCGAACATGCCCCTAACCTTAATCCCAACTACACCGCTAACCCCAACTACACCCCTATCTCCAACACACCCCTAACCCTAATACCAACCCTAACCACACCCCTAAATCCAACACACCCCTAACCCTAATCCCAACCGTAAATGTAATCCAAACCCTAACCCTAACTTTAGCCCCAACCCTAACCCTAACTTTAGCCCCAACCCTAAGTTTAGCCCTAACCCTAGCCCCATCCCTAACCCCAACCCTAACCCTAGCCCTAACCCTAGCCCCAACCCTAGGCGTTTATACCATTCCGCGTTTCGCAAAATTGATAAAGCAGTTTTATTCTTTGGGTTAGTACGATTACAGCGATACCTCATTTATACCTTTTTTTTATGTTTTGGCGCTTTTATACGATAAAAACTATTTTATATAAAAAATAATTATTTTTGCATCACCTTATTCGGAGGACTATAACTTTTTAATTTTTTCTCTGATGATGCTGTATAGCGGTTCGTTTTTTACGGGACAATATGACGTTTTCAGCGGTACCATGGTTATTTATATCTGTCTTTATGATCGCGTGTTATTCCACTTTTTGTTTGGCAGTATGATAATAAAGCATTGTTTTTTGCCTCGTTTTTTTTTTTAAGGTGTTCACTGAAGGCGTTAACTAATGGGACAGTTTTATAGGTCGGGTCGTTACGGACGCGGCGATACTAATTAAGTGTACTTTTATTGCTTTTTTATTTAGATAAAGAAATGTATTTATGGGAACAATATTACTTTTTCTTTATTTAGGTTTTTTTTTTTTAACACATCTGAATATTTTTTTTTACACTATAACATTGCCCTGGGGGGCATCATGTTATAGGGTCAGATCGCTGATCTGACACTGTGCACAGCACTGTGTCAGATCAGTGATCTGACAGGCATTGCTGCAGGCTTACCAGCGCCTGCTCTGAGCAGGCCCTGGTAAGCCACCTTCCTGCAGGACCCGGAAGTAGCCTCACGGCCATTTTGGATCCGGGGCCTGCAGGGAGAAGGAGGTAAGAGACCCTCGGAGCAACGCGAGCACATCGCGTTGCTCCGAGGGTCTCAGGGAAGCACGTAGGGAGCCCCCTCCTTGTGCGATGCTTCCCTATACCGCTGGAACACTGCGATCATGTTTGATCATGGTGTTCCAGGGGTTAATGTGCCAGGAGCGGTCCGTGGAAAGGCAAAATGAGCAATTGTAAGTACACAGTGCAATATAATATGATGATTGTAATAAATTAATTCTTTAATCTCGCCGTATTGTAAGTAGATAGCTATATAATTAGAATGTCATTTACCACACCAGTCCTTCACTTCTCATCACCCTAAGCATAGGGAGTCAAGTGGTTCTCTCACCTTTCTTTTGTAACATATACGTTTTGTCCTTACACCTTCCACCCCCCACACCCTCTGTAAAAGCTGTTCCACTCTGGACTGGACTAGATACTGCAGGAGAACTGCTTTGCTCACCTCAGTTTCCCAGCAGTATTAGTTATTAGCATGTAGTGCCAAGTGCTTGACCTGGTCCAATCAGCTGACGAGAAAGCCCGTTTAATAAGTAATTATTTTAGCTTCCTATAAATATGGTAAAGTAATTGTCTGGGTAAACGATATTGATGACCTATCCACAGGATAAATCATCAATATCCAGTCAATGGGGGTCCATCACCCAGCAACCTCACCGATCAGCTGCTATTCGCTCTGGCAGCCGAATGCAAACATTGAATAGTAGCAGCCGGGCAGCACGGTGGCTCAGTGGTTAGCATTGCAGCGCTGGGGTTCTGGGTTCAAATCCCACCAAGGACAACATCTGCAAGGAGTTTGTATGTTCTCCCCGTATTTGTGTGGGCACTCCGGTTTCCTCCCACATTCCGAAGACATACTGATAGGGAAAGTGATGATAATGTGTGCCAACTGTAAAGAGCTGCGGAATATGTAGCGCTATATAAAAAATAAAGATTATTATTGAGCTTAACAACACAGCTCCATTCATTTCATGTATTTCGACCGCTACCAAGAACTGCAGATCAGCTGTTAGTCTCTTAAATAGAAGATAATCTATTAATTATATTGCCCTCAAAACTCATTTAAACACATCTCTCTTATTATAGGATGTGTGTCACAATGGGTTCCAGATATAGAGAACTACAGTATACATGTATACTACTGTAGAAAACAAAGAAGGACAGGCAGCCATATGGTCCCATAAAAAATAACACTTTATTAAGAAAACATTAAAATACACCAAACACAGAACAGGGGTACAGTAGGGGATGCAAATGCACCCAAATGACAATGCAAAACAACAGACCACAACCGGATCCAAGGACCGTGCTGCTATATAATTATAAAGTAACATGCCATCTCCCCACATGAAAGATCTAGCAATAACCAATCCAATAGATATGGGGCAAGTGCCCTCATATGGGGAGTACACATTCGGGGTTACATATCAGTTTAGCGTATCCTTAACGGATAACATACCTCCAAATGCACAGCACAGGTACAGAGAATGGCAGGCCTGACCCCGACGCGCGTTTCGGAGCGCGCAGCTCCTTCATCAGTATACTACTGTGTACATTGTAAAATTAAATGTTTAAAAAACTAGCCAACTTAAAAAAATGCTAATTTTTATAAGAAAAGTAAATACAATTCACATTTACTTTTCATTCATCCAGCACTGATGGTTTGACTATTGGAGTGGCAGTTAAAGAGAATCTGTCAGCAGGTTTTTCTATGTAATCTCAGAGAAGCATAATGTAGGGGCAGAGACCCTGATTACAGTGATGTGTTAATTACTGGGCTGTTTTGCTGTTTCAATACAACCAGTGTTTATCAGCAGGAGATTATCACTACAGGACAAGCTGCCTGGTACCCCCTAGTCCAACCACGCACCCAGCACTGATTAGCAGCTCCCTGTCACTATACATTGTACTCAGAAAGCTGTGGTGTGGGCGGGGTTATATACAACAAGTGACCTCTGCTACATCTGCCTCAGAGAAAACTGTGACTGCTGCACCCACTAAGCTAAGTGATACATCAGTGGAATAGTAAAAACTAAAGTGCCTTTTACTGAAATTTCCAATGATGAGGGCCGTTTTCCTTGCTTTCTTCTGTAATAATAATGTTTGTAAAGCGCTGTGGAATTAATGGCGCTATATCAATCAGTAAAATAAGTAAATAAATATCCCTTTCTTACTGACATGTGCCTTTGTGCACCTTGCCATAAATATTACTTAACTGAAGAAGTAGAAATGCCGACACTTTTGCTGAATTTGTCCGGCGAGCATAGGCACGCCCCATCCCGGCTCCTCTCCGTCGCTGTCCATTTTGGCGGAGCGCCGTGAACATTTTCTTAGACCAATCAATATGTTTCAAGACAGTTTTCTGCTTTAAAAAGTTTGATGTAACATTACACAGACGCCATCCCTTTAAAATTTGTGTCCGTTCTTAATATTGCCATGGGTAGGAGATGTTTTTCAGCATACAATAAATTCTTTGATGGCAAAGACTAAAACACTGACCAAACACTGATGAAAACACTAGCTTAAAACTCGATCCGACATTTCTTATTTAAAAAGGTTGTCCACTTCTTTCAATTAACCCCCCAATGTACCCCCCCCCCCCTGGGGCCACTAATGAATTGTGCAATTACCTTCCGTTGCCATTTTTGCCTGTGAGCGGCGCTATTCTGGCTGCTGAGTCCGGGTCACGTGACCCCCAGGCTGCAGCCGCCGCTCATTTCCGCCGACGTCACGTCAATTTCCAGACTCTAGAAATTGACGTGACGTCAGCAGCAGGCGTGACCAGCCCCCACAGTCAGCAGTCACTCAGCAAGAGTGACTGGGCTGTGGGCAGTGCTGGGGGCTGCAGGGCTGTGCTAGGGGCGGGCGGGGCTCTGTGTTTACTAAGTGCTGCTGGGATCTGCGGGCGGGCGGGGCTGTGCTGCTGTCACTGGGGGTCTGACCGCCGGCGCCGGTGTTTGCGGACGTCGCCGGTGTCTGCCCGCCGGCGCCGGTGTCTGCCCGCTGGTGTCTGCCCGCTGGCGCCGGTGTCTGCCCGCCGGCGCCGGTGTCTGCCTGCCGGCATGTGCGTGTCAGCGCTGTGTGTGTGCAGGCATTGTCCAATGGGACTACAAGTCCCATCGGGCTCTGCCTGCTACACTGACAGTGAGTGACACATTAGCCAATGATAGGACAGTAGTAGTCCCATCATCCGGCTAATGTGTTGAATGTAAAAAAAAAAAAAAAATCACTGATGTCTGATTGAGACCGTACTGTTATCTTACACTGTATTCCTGTGATGATAATGTGATAACTAATAAAATAGAAAGTGTCAGCATATTGTGAGGCTCAATGGCAGAAGTGATAACTGCAGTTATTTTTATATATAGAAAGTGACGTGGAAAATGTAAAAAAAATCCAGAAGATTTCTTAAAAAATCTGTTTAACAAGTTTCTAACATTCACATTCCCTTTGACATCTTGGCCGAGCTCCTATAATATGCTTTTGACCCGGTGCCCATCCACATCAATGTCCACATACTGACTGTTAGTCATTGATTAGGATGGTTGTGTGCATCTATAATGTGTCCTTCTGGCAAGGCTGCGCAGTTGTCATGTGGACATCAGAACAAAGCAGCTGCAGTATTCCGGAACCTTCCATCAGGGATGTCTCCACATGGTAATATGGTGGCTATAAAAGGCTTTTATGGAACGCTCTTACTGGGTCTCCCGTAAAATGGCCCTTGATAAAGCGATGCGTCGAGTCTCCGATGGTCACAAGTCACCGTAAATATTGCTAATTCCAATTTGCTAATCACGGCTTGGTTCATACTCTGATCGCTACATGAGATTTCAATCAATTTACATTTTGGAGATAATTATGTTCTTCTTTCCTGCGCAGACACAGTCATTTGAAGACATAATCACCGCCATCATGCCTAATGCTAATAAAAGTGCCCGTAATGAATAAACCAACTGCGTTTTCAGAGACGAAAATCTCACGTAAATTGTATGAATTTTATTAGCGACTCAAATCCTATAGTTAATGAGACTGTGAAATATATTATGGCGCATCGAGCCATGGAGAAAAATGAGTGTCTGGTAATAAATGTGTTCCTCTAGCGAGATGTTGTTATTTTTCTCGGGGTGTTGTGTTGATGAATATCATGGCTGCCTGTTCTTCTTTGCAGGTTTCTCTCACTCAGCATTTACGTTTGGTATTGAAAGCCACATCAGCCAGTCCAACATCAATGGGACACTAGTGCCACCTGCAGCTCTTATCTCCATCCTACAGAAGGGTTTACAGTATGTGGAAGCGGAGATCAGCATCAATGAAGTAAGTGCCTCCATCCACAGCATCCTAACTAACACATAATAAGGGCACCAGCAGCTGGAAGTGGCCAGAGACTTTCATTTGGTTCATACCGTGGAGCCGACCCAAGAGAGAATCTGTCATTTCTAACAAAAATGTCTTCCAACTCGAAATAATGGCAAAAGCATAATAAGTTCATTACAACATCAAGCTTCTATCTGTTAGAACACAGCATAAAGGGGTATTCCCGTCTCCAAGATCCTATCCCTATATGTAGTAGGTGTAATGATAATAATATTAGCAAATACCTCCAATTAGAAATGTAGTATAGTTTTCCTGATAAGCCATGTCACTTACCCCATGTGCAGGGCATTGCAGGACCTTAGGTATCAATGGATACGTCCACTGATATAGTGACAGTTAGCTAGTTGCTAGTGGTCGTAACCATGGATACCTAAGGTCCTGCAATGCCTGCACATGAGGAAAGAGACGTAACAAATCACAAAAACTATACTACATTTCTAATTGGAGATATTTTCTAATCTTATTATTATTATTACACCTACTACATATTGGGAGAGGATCTAGGAGATTGGAATACTCCTTTAAAGAAAAAACATTACTTAAAAAAAGCTATTTACCTGCAGCTATGGGATTAATCTGCAGGTTAATAGTGTTCTGAATCTGAACCTTCATTCCTCCAGGCAGTGTTCGGGTTTCAGTCACAGAGATGGTGCTCATGCGGTTTAGTCACCGCTCTATGGCTGACTGCTGGCTCTAATGCTGAGCTGCTGCCAGTCCCCTTATCTGCAGGCTAATAGCATTTTTTTCACTTGAAAGGTTCCGTTTAAAAAGTAATTTTGTCTTCTTTATTTCCCCGGACTTCATTGGATTGGTGTTGGGTCTCCCCGGGATTGCATGATATTGTTATGCCATGTAAACACTGCAGCCAATCAGTGACCGAGTCTTCTGTATGGTTAACCCCATGAACACCGCCTTGATGCAATTGTTGGGTGCCCATGGTTGCTATGGAAACCCGAGGCCAACCAATGACCTCCAGATCTGCCAGGTACTGTGGCCAATTAGCAGGGGTGAACCTAGCCTCTGTGCTGCCTGAGGCAAAGTGCATACCGGCGCCCCCCACCCCCTCCATAGAAAATTTGTTTAAATCAGTAGGAATAAATCTGGTTCATTCAGATTTATATCTATACTGTAAAAATGAGGACAATAGTGGACATTATAATTTAGAGAAATACAAAAAAGATGTCCAAACAGATCACGCCTCCTTCTCCCGAAATGCTTAGCCAATCACAAGCGCCGCACACGGGGCTGTCCGGAGCTAATAGCAGGGGCCTTCCTATTGGGTTGAGTAAGAGATGTGAGAGTGGGAAGGGTAGGGAGCACGCCTGATGCTCAAGAAAAATTTGGCTGAATGCCTGTATGTACCAAGGGGCAGCATTGGACATGGTGTGTAAGCTATGGGCTATCAGTCCTCCAGCAGAGATGTTTGTGAAAAGGACAATGCATCCTGCACCAGGGTGTACCAAGAGATCATGGGGCCCCAAACCAAAAGCTCTTATTGCTCCCCCATCCCTCCCCCCAAAAAAAGAATTTGTCTGGATCACATAGGTACATATCTCACAACTTTGCTGCCGTTACAAAGTAATTTTCCTCCTATTGAAGCTCCCAGATTCCTCTTTCATTGCCCCATAAAGTATGATGCCAACAAAGGTGCCCGCAAACACTATGACCCCCCACAATGATTCCTCCACACGCACAGTATGATAACCTTACTGTACCCCCTCAACTATCCCGCCACAGTATGATCCCCAGCTGTGAGCCCCATACAGCCCTCCATAATGTATAAAGGAACTACATACAGTATAATGGCCCCCAAAACAGCCCTTCATAAAGTATAAAGGCTTCCTCATAGCCCTTCAAGTATTATCATGCCCCCCACATAGCCCTCCAAATATTATAATTACTTCCATATAGTATAATTGGCTTCATATAGTCCTCCATATATTATAATGCACCATCCATCGTCTTCCATATAGTATAATGCCCCCCATAGTCTTCCATATAGTATAATGCACCACCATAGTCCTCCATATAGTATAATGCACCCCCCATATGCCTCCATATAGTATAATGCACCCCCCATAGTCCTCCATATAGTATAATGCACCCCATAGTCATCAATATATTATAATGCACTCCCCATAGTCCTCCATATAGTATAATGCATTCCCCATATGCCTCCATATAGTATAATTCACCCCCCATAGTCCTCCATATATTATAATGCACCCCATAGTTATCAATATATTATAATGCAACCCCCATAGTCCTCCATATATTTTATTGCCAGTGTGCGAGATTGTATCAAAGGCAAGGATACAACCTTTCACGTATATGAACGTCAAACGTGGTGAAGGGGTTAAATTACATTATATACAGCACACATGTACTGGACAACACATGCTCATTACATACACATCATACAGTCACAGACACACACATCATACATGTCCTTAGTACACACATGCTATATAACAGATGCAGAGCAGGTACACATCATATACACAGAACATGCATGCAGGACAAGTGTATATACATATACACCTCAGTATTCTCACAAGATATCTAAACACACAAACATACACAGCCCCCCACACACAAAGAGATACAACACACACACACACGCAGACACAACCCACAGTCAACACAGAGACACAACCCAAACTGACACACAACAGACACACCACATAGACAGACACAACCCACACATCATAGAGAGACACAATCCACACACCACAGACACAACCCACAAACAGAAACAACCCACATACCACAGAGACACAAACTACACACACACAGACACACACAACCCACACACGCAGACACACATAGACACACAGACACAACCCACACACCACACAGAAAGACAGAGACACAACCCCCACACAGACACGCAGCCCACACACAGACACGCAACCCACATACCACACAGAAAGACACAACCTACACACAAACAACCCACACAGACATGCAACCCACACTAGCAGACACACAACCCACACACAGACACACACAGAGACGCAACCCATAAACAGACAAGCAACCCACACAGATAAGCAACCCACACAGACCACACACACGCAGACACATACATAGACACAACCCACACACCACAGAGACACGACCTACACACAGACACGCAACCCACACAGACACACGCAGACACGCAACCCACACACAGACACATACACAGACGTACACAGACACACACAAGCAGACACAGACACGCAACCCACACAGACACACGCAGACAAACACAGACACACACAAGCAGATACAGACACGCAACCCACAGACACACACATAGGCACAACCCACACAGAAAGACAACCCACACACAGACACGCAACCCACACAGACACCCAACCCACACACAGACATACACACAAGCAGACACACACACAACCCACACAGACACACAAGCAGACAAACACATAGAAACGCAACCCACACACAAGCAGACAGACATGCAACCTACACACAAGCAGACACGCAACCCACACACAGACACACAACCCACACACAGACACGCAACCCACACACAGATACGCAACCCACACACAGACACGCAACCTGCAGACAGACCATACACAGACACACACATAGACACAACCCACACAGAAAGACACAACCCACGCACAGACACGCAACCCACACACAGACATACACACAAGCAGACACACACAAAGCACACAGGCATGTGCAGACAAACACAGACACATACAAGCAGACACAGACACGCAACCCACAGACAGACCATACACAGACACACACATAGACACAACCCACACAGAAAGACACAACCCACACACAGACACGCAACCCACACACAGACATACACACATGCAGACACACACAACCCACACAAGCAGACACACACACAGACAGACACGTAATGAACACACAAGCAGACAGACACGCAACCCACACACAAGCAGACACGCAACCCACACACAGACACGCAACCCACACACAGACACGCAACCCACACACAGATACGCAACCCACACACAGACATGCAACCCGCAGACAGACCATACACAGACATACACATAGACACAACCCACACACCACACAGAAAGACACAACCCACACAATCCACACACAGACACTACTCACACACCACACAGAAAGACACAAGGACAGAGAGACAACCCACACATGACACAACCTCCCCCCCACACACACTCTTCTGTGCTAAGGGGTGGGGGCTGGTGTACATGTGCAGCGTCCCCTGCTAACAGCAGCTGAGCCCAAACACCCACTCTCTCTGCCGGGATTGCCCAACAGGGGATCTGTCACCTTGTGGATTGGAGCGGCTTCTCCTGTATCTTCCAGCACAGGTGTCTCCTCTCTGATCTTATTTCCTGGTTCTCAGTTCTCCCTTTCAAAGACGTGCCATGCAGAAGGACAGGAGCACTGGCCAATCAGCTCTTCTGTCAGTGATGTGAGAGCTTTCATTGGCCAGTGTTCTTCTCCTGTAGGACACCTCCCCTCTCTGAGTTACTGAACCCGGAGCGTAAAAGCCACCCCACACCAGTAATCATAGTGCATATTCCCCCAGTATGAAGCGGGCAGCAGCACAGCAGGAGATAACAGGATGTCAGGGAGACAAGAGCGGCCAAATGCAGGCACAAGCCAGCATCTGAAAGAACGCTCCCCGCAGATGCCGCCCCCCTTTTTATCAGCAGGTGGCGCCGCCTGAAGCAACCAACTCAAGTGGCCACATGATAGCGACGCCCCTACTGATTAGGCCAAGCCACAAATTGTGTTTAACAGGTCACATCAGTTTAAAATTGACAGGTCTGATGCACTGCAGGTTAGAACAAGGATCAGTTCATAAAAAAGTTCAGATCCCATGGGTATGACTAAACACAATGAAGTTGGCAAAAATATATATTAAAAAAAGAAGCATGAAAAGTCATGGAAAAATGTATACTGTTTATTGTCAAAACAATAATAACTAAAACACCTACACATAATTGGTATCACCACAGTCAAATTGACTCAAAATATAAAACTATCCAGCTATTTAACTATTAAAAAAATAAACATAACACAAATTGTAGGTTTCTTTCATCATATTGCCACTCAAAAAATGGTATAAAAACATTAAAAAGTAATCTATAATATTATAATGTCAACTCGCAACCACAAAAACAAGGTCTCAAACAGTTTTGTACATAAGTGTTTGTGTGTAAAAGCAGTACAAAAAATACCAGATTTATACGTATATATATATATATATATATATATATATATATATATATATATACCAAAAAGAGTTTTTGGCAAAGCCAGCTCACCGCTTTGAAGAGACAGGAATACATCCAACCTGTGGTTACAGTTCGCACGGAAAACGGATTGGGATAAATCCACACATGTAAAGAAAAAAACTTTTTGTTTCTCCAGCGATCAGTCCAATGGTAGAGTAAAATATACCTTTTTTTTTATCCATGATAAAGTTCCAGATTTCTTCAGTAACAATATTGCATACATTCAATCCCTTATGGAGTCCATAATTTATTTTAATATGTTTTTTTTTTTATCACAAACAGATATTAGATATCCTGTAGCATGGCACATTATTCTGATAACAGATCTTGGATGGAGATTATCTGTACAGCCATGTTGACCTGTAACTGTAGATCAGCATTATGCTTTGAGCGTTATTGCAAATTCCATTTACCGTATATTGTATGAGTCACATAACTGATTGCTTACTCGGTGCTCTCTGAAATACACTGTACAGAACTGGATATCACTGAATGAAATACTCCAGTTGCAAGTCTTTATTCATAAAATAGTGGAAGGCATTGAGAATAATAAACATAAATATGATCAAGGCAAAAAAAATTAATATTCCACAGAGACCTCAAGACAAAGAAATGAAGCTCAGTAGTATGTGTGGCCTACACGTGCCTCTATGACCTCTTTACAAAGCCTGGGCATGCTCCTGATGAAGCAGTGGATGTTCTTCTGAGAGATCTAATCCCAGACCTGGATTAAATCATCATTCAACTCCTAGACAGTCTGTGGTGCAACGTGGCATTTGTGGATGGAAAGAGACATGATGTCCCAGATATGCTTGATTAGATTCAGGTCTGGGGAATGGGCAGGTCAGTCCATAGCATTAATGTCTTCATCATGCAGGAACTGCTGACACACTTCAGCCACATGAGGCCTAGCATTGTCATGGACCAGAAGAAACCCAGAGTCCAGTGCACCTGAACATGGTCTCACAATGGGTCTGAGGATCTCATCCTGGTACCTAATGGCAATCAGGGTACTTCTGGCTAGCAAATAGAGGCCTGAGCTGACCTCCAAATAAATGCCTCCCCACACAATTACTGACCCACTGCCAAACCGGTCATGATGGAGAATGTTGCAGGCAGCCGACCGTTCTCCATGGCATCTCCAGACCCTGTCACATCTGTCACATTTGCTCAGTGTGAACTTGTTCTCATACCTGAAGAGCACAGGGAGCCAATGTTGAATCTGCCAATCTTGGTGTTCTTGAGCAAATGCCCAATCGCCCTGCACGGTATTGGGCTGTAAGCACTACACCCACTTTTGGACATTGGGCCATATTGTTAAACATGAATGGTTACCAAGAGTCTACATATAACTTTCTGCATAACATTGATCCCAGTGTGACCACTCCAGATGGAGTCATAAAACTCTTGCAACAATCGTAATCTTAGATACACAATTGCCAGAGGGATCAAATACTTATTTCTAGCTGCAAAATGCAAATAAATATATATAATTTATATACTGTGATTTTCGGGATTTTATTTTTTATATTCTCTCTCTCAATATTAACCCCTATCTGACCTCGGACGGGATAGTACGTCCGAGGTCAGATCCCCTGCTTTGATGCAGTGCTCCGCGGTGAGCCCGCATCAAAGCCGAGACATGTCAGCTGTTTTGAACAGCTGACATGTGCCCGCAATAGGTGCGGGCAGAATTACGATCTGCCCGCACCTATTAACTAGTTAAATGCCGCTGTCAATCGCAGACAGCGGCATTTAACTACCGCATCCGGCCGGGCGACCGGAAATGACGTCATCGCTGACCCCCGTCACATGATCGGGGGTCGGCGATGCGTCTCCATTGTAACCATAGAGGTCCTTGAGACCTCTATGGTTACTGATGACCGGTGGCTGTGAGCGCCACCCTGTGGTCGGCGCTTACAGCACACCTCCATTTCTGCTACATAGCAGCGATCAGCAGATCGCTGCTATGTAGCAGAGGCGATCGAGTTGTGCCTGCTTCTAGCCTCCCATGGAGGCTATTGAAGCATGGCAAAAGTAAAAAAAAAAAGTTAAAAAAAAATGTGAAAAAAATTAAAAATATATAAAAGTTTAAATCACCCCCCTTTCGCCCCAATCAAAATAAATCAATAAAAAAAAAATCAAATCTACACATATTTGGTATCGCCGCGCTCAGAATCGCCCAATCTATCAATTAAAAAAAAGCATTAACCTGATCGCTAAACGGCGTAGCGAGAAAAAAATTCGAAACGCCAGAATTACGTTTTTTAGGTCGCCGCGACATTGCATTAAAATGCAATAACGGGCGATCAAAAGAACGTATCTGCACCAAAATGCTATCATTAAAAACGTCATCTTGGCACGCAAAAAATAAGCCCTCAACCAACCCCAGATCACGAAAAATGGAGACGCTACGAATATCGGAAAATGGCGCAATTTTTTTTTTTTTTTTTTAGCAAAGTTTGGAATTTTTTTTCGCCACTTAGATAAAAAATAACCTAGTCATGTTAGGTGTCTATGAACTCGTACTGACCTGAAGAATCATAATGGCAGGTCAGTTTTAGCATTTAGTGAACCTAGCAAAAAAGCCAAACAAAAAACAAGTGTGGGATTGCACTTTTTTTGCAATTTCACCACACTTGGAATTTTTTTCCCGTTTTCTAGTACACGCTAAAACCAATGATGTCGTTCAAAAGTACAACTCGTCCCGCAAAAAATAAGCCCTCACATGGCCAAATTCACGGAAAAATAAAAAAGTTATGGCTCTGGGACGGAGGGGAGTGAAAAACGAACACGGAAAAACGAAAAATCCCAAGGTCATGAAGGGGTTAAAGTTAACCTACCCTTAAAATTATAGACTATTCATGTCTTTGTCAGTGGGCAAACTTTCCAAATCAGCAAGGGATCAAATAATTATTTCCTTCACTGTAGATAGGTACGAGAACTCTGTGTCTCCACCTTCAGGAGTAATCCAGTGGACGGGGACAGACTATGGCGCCCCTAGTTCGAGGAATTTGGTATGTGCCCACAATCCCTTGACAGTCTGTGACAATGACACCCTGGTCCAGTAGAGGTGATCAAGAAGTGACCAGTCCACATCTTCAGTCGCCATAGCTCCTTTGCCGGGTGGATAGCATAAGTCACTTGTGATAAATGAGTATACAGATGAGACAGCAAAGGCTCGCAGTTACTGCTTTCTGAGGCAAGACCTTTCCCTGCCTCTGAGCTCATGATAAATCAAATCAGAAATCAAGTCAGTACTTAGGAGCTCCAGAAGTAGCTGAGCTTATTCGGCACTGACTTGTTTTATGATGAGTTCACAGGACTGGTGACACTGTAGAAACACTCATTCC
Organism: Ranitomeya imitator; assembly: GCF_032444005.1. Classification (NCBI taxonomy): domain Eukaryota; kingdom Metazoa; phylum Chordata; class Amphibia; order Anura; family Dendrobatidae; genus Ranitomeya; species Ranitomeya imitator. Next base: position 166,742,923 of record NC_091284.1, read on the forward strand.
TGTGATAAAACAGGCAGCGAAATGTGTTACCTCAGAAATCAGCAGCTGTGAACTCATGCTGTTTCATCTGTATAATCACTTATCATAAATGACTTTTGCTTCCTCCACTGTCAGGAAGTTGTAGTAAATGCTGACCCTGAACATCAGCAGCTCTCTATGGTGGAACACAGCAAATACCACCATATAGCAAGGTCACATTTATGAGATTATTTCAACACAGCAACATTTTTTTAATATACAATTGTGGAACTTATTATTATTCCAAGATCAATTAATTAATATGTACTTTGATCGTGGAAAAATCCCTTTAATGACGAGCCAGTAGACAGTAGATTGCACTAGTGAATTTATTCTTCTGGGAGAGAACTGATTTGCATGTTTGTATCAAAGTAGTAAGACAGGCAATAGCAAATTTCAGCAAAACATCCACAATTCACAATTCTGCAAATATCATAGATAACCAATATAGAGGTCGTTATAAAAGCACGGGTAATTTTATCTGACTTTTTTTTCTTCATGTGTTTGCTACTATAATCCAGTTCTGCACTCAAGAGGTTAAATAACGAGATCTTTTAAACCTGAGTACTTTGTTTTCCTAAATCACTAATGTAATTAAATTTATAGAGAAAGATATAATCACGATTTAAGGGCGGAAAATTTATGTTTGCGAAAGAATACTGTTTTCTTATCAGCCGCCTTTTGTCCACAATTATCAGCTGCTTTTTTGATAATAACAGTTTTATAATTACTTTCTAAAGTGAAGAAAGAAAAATAGGGGAACATGACATTAGCGGAGAGAACTCTGAGAAAGGTTTAATTATGTAATACAATTTTCCTCCACCTCTCTACAAGAAAGCCTATAATAACACAGAAAGCATATATATATGAGAGGAATAACTAGCAGGCGTCTGACTTGGCCAATAATCTATCACTACGTCTGTTGTTGTTATTGTTATTAGTCAGTGTGTATTATGGAGTATTGTCATATGGTTTTAATAGACAGCTATATAATGTATTCATAAAATATTACAACAGAATATTAAAAAGATCACAACTGCAATAAAACTTGATAAATCTAGCACTTGCAAAAATCCTGTTGATACTGCTGATACATTTGGTTTTCTAGTTTATTCTTGTTCAATTTCCTAACACTTCTACGTTTACAATTTACATGGTGACAGAGCTAATTAGCATGTGTGGATGCAGACTTGTGAATCCACACGTCATGCTGTGTGGATTCTCCAGTGTTGGCATCGGGAGCAGGCGGTCATGCATATGTGATGTCCATACTCCTGGCCACATTCCGACTAGACTAATTCCAGCTTTGCTCAATACACTGGCACTAAAAAAGGCTGCACCCATCTAGTCGGAATGTGGCCCATGAGAATACATATTGCATAATTGCAGTCACATAACCGCCTCTCCCAGTGTCGGCATTGGAGAATCCTCATTACATGCAGCTTCTTTGATGTGAGGACTCGCAAATTTGCAGTCACACAGGCTGTCTGCAGACTTGTAGCTTTAAACCAGAGAACCCCATTAAGTGGCCATTATTTATAACAGCAATAACTGTACACAGGAACAAAATTTGTTTGCGTCGATTCACAAAACCGATGCTAGAGCATCAGGCTGGCTAATTTAAAGGAGAGCCAAGGATGCGGTCAGGTAACACTTGATCAACAGGGCTCTTGCCCAGTTGCCAGAGATTATCGATGTGTCGGAGGGATCGGGTCCTGTGTACTGATTTACACGAACTGTAGATAGGGATAGGACAATTTTCTTTTTTAAATTATTCCAATTGAAAAATTGTGCCATTTTGTGAGATCTAATAGAACAATGTAATGCCTAGTCTTGAAACAATTCTTTCAATAACTGAAATGGAGAATGGCCACAAAGTGTTTCATGCGCTGGAGGATCTGGCACATCCATACATTACCTGGACAGGCCATTGTATGATGAAATGCTTTATTCACTGTGTGGTGGCACTGCAGGAGAATTGACCTCTTGCTGCCATGTTCACTCTGACACTCAGAGATATTACTGGAGGTCACAGCACTATTGTTGAGGGACCCTTTTATCAAAAAGAAATTGCCTCAACTGGATAATACACATTTAATTTACGAGGGCGCGTTAGCAAGTTATCTGCACTCTGGCTGTAGAATTTATTTTTATCAATTTTCAGAAAAGACAAATACATGATTTTTTACATAACTTCCCTGCTTTTCAATACACTTTGTTCAACTGTCAACAAGCTTTCGTATTCCATCATTAAAAATTATTTTAGGCTGCTCTATGAGCCACGAATGCACAACTCTTCGTCAAGCGTGAATCTTTGTCCTCGTAGGGCTCCTCTGAGGAGACTAAACCGGTGATAGTCCTATGGGACAAGATCAAGACTATAGGAAGGATGGATTCACACCCCAAAGCAAAGTTTCGGGAGAGTGTCGACAGTATTGGCAGTGGTGTGCAGATGTGTCTTGCCATGCAACAACACAATGCCTTGGATTCCAGTACTCCATATATGCAGTTTCTCCATATTGTGCTCAAAATTTTCAATAAATATCAACAGACACATGCTCAAATCACAAAAAAGAGCAAATGACTACATGCTGCCCTTCTTTTGTGCAAATCACATGTGGGGCAGCCATTGCTTCTCACACCACAGTCACACATGAACTGACATAACACGTGTACAGCAGTGACTGGGGAGACAGTGACCTTGCGTAAAAAGTGCTTATAACACAGTGTGGTCAACAAAAGGTTTAGTATAACCGGAAAGTGGAAGATGCTTGACTCATCCTTGTACTTTCAGATTTTGCATTCAGAGATCAGGGAAGAGTAGTTTGCGGCACTCATAGCTATATATGTACTATTTTGTCTAGGACGGAACAGTCTTTGATGGTCGGCCGATAGAGTCACTGTCTCTGATTGATGCCGTGATGCCAGATGTTGTACAAACCAGGCAACAAGCCTTCAGAGAGAAGTTGGCACAGCAGCAAGCTGCATCAACAGCATGTACAGCAAGTGCAGCACCCATCACCACTGGGTCCGCAGCTCCTGCACAACAACAGATCACACCAAAGAATGGAGCAGCCACTGTGAATGGTGATGAAAATGGGGCACATGCAATAAGTAAGTAAAAGGAAATGTTTAAAAGGAAGCTATCATCAGAAAATAACCTATTGTTTAAATCAAGTTATTGTGTTACATGTATTTTGAGAAATAATCATTATCTTTCTTTATAAAATAAGATTCATAATATTGAAATTTTCACACTGGCCACTAGGCCTTTTTTAGACTCATAAGCCCCAGTTTATGAAAGCTTTTAAGCAAGGAAACTGTCATAAAATGCTTTGCATTCACACCTCAATACATTAGTCCCAGTACATATGCTTATGAGAATACAGAAGTCACAAAAAGAAATTTCTGCCATGGTCATAAGCATTTGTGGCATGCATATTATTAAATTGCTGCAGTTAGTTAGACAGCATAAAAAAGCAAGTTTACAGTTGACTTGTGTTTTCAATCTGTTATTATTCTCCTGCTGTGACATTTTTTGTTTAATATCAGGGTTGGGGAACATTTTTTCTAGCAAGGGCTATTTGGATATTTATAACATCAGTTGCGGGCTGTGCAAAATCATCTAATTGAAAATCATCCTGCCATACTTGGCCGTGATGTGATGGCTGGAACTACTGTTCTTTGGTGAGGCATGTAATGTAAGGTGGTATTGAGGGTGTTGCTACTCATTGCTGCATTTTCAGGTTTGTGTCAGTCAGTCTGGAGCATAGTCAACTCTTTGTGATAAGTTTTGTAAAAAAAAACAGCCCTCTGCAGTGAGTCGTTCTGAATACAAATGCATATTTCACTGCATGTCTCCTTAAAGAGGGAAATTCATCATTGTTAATGTTACATTTATAGATCTCAAGCAGTGGGAGGTCTTCTGCATAGAGCACTTAAGAGACACTGAGACTGCTTTATATACATCACATAGGAAATACCGAGACTGCTGTTTACACATCACATAGAGACAGAGACTGTTGTAAACACATCACATAGGATACCCTGAAACTGCTGTATACTCATCACTAGTGTTGAGCATTCCGATACCGCAAGTATCGGGTATCGACCGATACTTGCGGTATCGGAATTCCGATACCGAGATCCGATATTTTTGTGGTATCGGGTATCGGTATCGGAGGTGTAAAATAAAGAATTAAAATAAAAAATATTGTTATATTCACCTCTCCGGCGGCCCCTGGAACATCACCGCGAGTCACCGGCGTCCGGCAGGCTTCTTTGTTCAAAATGAGCGCCTTTAGGACCTGCGGAATGACGTCGCAGCTTCTGATTGGTCGCGTGCCGCCCATGTGACCGCCACGCGACCAATCAGAAGCCGCGACGTCATTCCTCAGATAAATTCCTAGAATGAGCACCTTTAGGACCTGTGGAATGACGTCGCGGCTTCTGATTGGTCGCGTGGCGGTCACATGGGCGGCACGCGACCAATCAGAAGCCGCGACGTCATTCCGCAGGTCCTAAAGGCGCTCATTTTGAACAAAGAAGCCTGCCGGACGCCGGTTCCTCGCGGTGATGTTCCAGGGGCCGCCGGAGAGGTGAATATAACAATATTTTTTATTTTAATTCTTTATTTTACACCTCACTATGGATCCCAGGGCCTGAAGGAGAGTTTCCTCTCCTTCAGACCCTGGGATCCATCAGGATACCTTCCGATACTTGGTGTCCCATTGACTTGTATTGGTATCGGATATCGGTATCGGCGATATCCGATACTTTTCGGGTATCGGCCGATACTATCCGATACCAATACTTTCAAGTATCGGACGGTATCGCTCAACACTACTCATCACACAGGAGACACTGAGAGTGCTGTATACACATCATATTGGAGACACAGAGACTGATGTTTATACATCACATAGGATACACTGAGATTTCTGTATACATCACAAAGGAGACACTGGCACTGGTGCACCTTCTTCACATAGGAAACGCTGGGACTAGTGCATATATATCACATAGTAGACACTGGGACCAGATCATATACATCATATAGGAGACACTGGGACTGGTGCATATACATCACATAGGAGACTCTGGGACTTGCGCATATACATTGCATGGGAGACATTGCACTGTGACTGCTGCCTTCACCATTGGAAAGGGAGCGCAGTGTGGAGAATAAAGGGCACATCATTTTAGGAACAGAATATCTAGCCAACCAATAAGGAAGGGGGTGGATCAATCATGTTTTTGGGTTGTGTTGCTGCCAATGGCATACGGAACATTTTACAGGTGGAGGATAAAATTGACTCAATGAAATTTCAATATATTCTTGATGCAAATATAACATCAGCTGTAAAAAAAAGCTGAGGTTGAAAGAGGATGGCTTCTACAAATGGATAATCGATGTGAATACTTTTCTGCCTAATGATGGCAAAAGTATTCTCAGAGTGATACCTTTATTGGCTAACCAAAAATAATGTTTGCAAGCTTTCAGAGCACAGTGGCTCCTTCTTCAGGCAGGATTACAAATAGATCAATAAGAAAAAGGCACAACATTTAAATGATACCACAGTAGGACATTTGTTCATGAGATGGGAGGTGTGATGCCTTTTAAAGATAAGCCAAGGAAATCAAATTAGGCATTTTGTTATAAATTTAGAGGCAGTGGGAATGATGTTCTTAGTTATCTGGAGTCCGTCTGGTGGAGGTGTGAATTGTTTCCATGTAGTGACTCATAAATCCAGGTGTTAAATTGAGTCCTAGTGTCAAAGATTTTAACATCTTTATCAGTTTGAATTCCCAAATTTTTTTTCTCTGTCATCCTTAAAATGACCTTTTAGTATTAAGACTTTTAAGTCTAGCATGCAATGTCCAGTTCCAGAGAAATGTTTTCCCACAGGTGTGTCCATTTTATTTTCTGGTTAGCCAATAAAGGTATCACTCTGAGAATACTTTTGCCATCATTGGGCAGAAAAGTATTCACATCGATTTTTTTGGCACCGTACCACAATATAATTGGTTATTGTACATCACAAATGGATAATGAATGATCTTAAACACATGTCAAAATCCACCATAAACTACCTCAAAAGGCACAAGCTGAAGGTTTTAAAATGGCCCTCACAGTCCCCTGATCTGAACATCATTGAAAATCTGTGGCTAGACCTAAAAAAAGCAGTGCATGCAAGACGACCCAGGAATCTCACAGACCTGCAAGAATTTTCCAAGGAAGAATGGATGAAAATCCCTCAAACAAGACTATTGTCTAGCTGCAAAACTGTTTACAAGCTGTGATACTTTCAAAAGGGGGTGCTACTAGGTACTAACTATGCAGGATGCCCAAAATATTGCATTGGCCCATTTTGCTTTCTGTAATTTTTAAAATGTAAACGATAACAATATTATTATTTTTTGCCTAAAATAAACGGAAATGTGTCATGTTTAACTTTGGGCCTTTTAGAGATCATTCAATCTTCACCTTGCTTAACTGTTCACGATAACAGTAATTCTGACCAGGGATGCCCAAAGTTTTACATGTCACTGTAAATAGTTGTATCCTAAATTAGAAAGTTTTTGCTGGCCCGCTATGCCAATGTGGAAACTTAATTAGAAAAAAATCAACAGATTTGGGTGCACCCACTAGTTTAGTGCTTTTATGTCATACATGACTTATTTTAGGTGTCTACTTTCTTAACAAATTCCCTTTCATGTTCACAGTGTCTAGGAAGAAAAATATAATGACTAGTGCGACCTACTCTCCAATTAAATACAGATTATTGTACCCTGTTATGACTATGTCGAATCCTAATTAGCAAATAAACCAGCAATAGATTATAATAATTCCCTTAGGCATATGAAATAATATTTTTCAAAAATATGTTTGTATTTTTTTCTAGGATTTTTTTAACACTGCAGATTCCTTTTTTTATCCCCTCAACCAGAATAGTCACATATTTCTGATTAATCATAAGAGTCATGAATACTTTGTATCTTTGTAGAATTGGTTTATAAAAGTAATCATGTTTTCATTCTGCCATTATTTCAGTGCATTTCATAAAGCATCTTAAATATCACTTGCCGCATAACATGGGAAACTGCTCGAATTTTTACAATTCCATTTTATTTGAAAGCTTTTGTGGAACGTAAAACAGACACTGAGCGGTGCGCTTGCAAATGATTTCTCCATACCAGCTGCTGACAGGATCATTATATGTAACCAGTGAGTGATATTGGACATGTAACAAGATTCTCATGCACTTTCCAGATAACCATGCAGAACCAATGGAAATTGATGGTGATGTGGAAATTCCATCAAACAAGGCAACGGTACTTCGTGGACATGAATCAGAAGTATTCATCTGTGCCTGGAACCCAGTCACTGATCTATTAGCATCTGGGTAAGGAAACTAAGTCAGAAATTATATAGTAAAATTCGATCCAAAGAAAACAGAATAAGTCACATGTACCGTAATTGTATTGTAAAAGTGAACTCTTCTTTTTAATTCAATCATATAGAAGGTCATAGTGGAAAATTATCTGTAAGGCTATGTTCACATCCAGCATTTTTAGTTTTTTTTTAAATGCAAATTAAAAGCTGATTTTTACAGTACCAGCAAATGCAATGAGATTTCAGAAATCTCATGCATACGCTTGGTTTTTTTTTTATGACTGAATTTAAGAATTGTAGCGTTTTTCAAATCTGCAGCATTTCAATTCTTTCTGCGTTTTTGCAGCAATTTTGCAGACAAATCACACAGGTAATCCACACCCCAAAAAATACAGGGCAAAAACACTTTGAAAAATGACGCAAAAGCATTGTAAAACGCGTGCCTTTCTATCGCAGCATTTTTACTCCCAAAAGAGCAGAAAAAAATGCAGCAAAAAGGTTGCGTATGAACACTACATAATGCTTTCGATGTATGTAAAGGTACTGTCACACTAGACGATATCGCTAGCGATCCGTGACGTTGCAGCGTCCTCGCTAGCGATATCGTCCAGTGTGACAGGCAGCAGCGATCAGGCCCCTGCTGGGAGATCGCTGGTCGGGGAAGAAAGTCCAGAACTTTATTTCGTCGCTGGACTCCCCGTAGACATCGCTGAATCGGCGTGTGTGACACCGATTCAGCGATGTCTTCACTGGTAACCAGGGTAAACATCGGGTAACTAAGTGCAGGGCCGCGCTTAGTAACCCGATGTTAACCCTGGTTACCAGCGTAAAAAAACAAACAGTACATACTTACATTCAGCTGTCTGTCCCTTGCCGTCTGGTTCCTGCACTGACTGCTGGCCGTAAAGTGAAAGCAGAGCACAGCCACAGCGGTGAGTCACCGCTGTGTGACTCACCGCTGTGCTGTGCTTTCACTTTCACTTTACGGCCAGCAGTCAGTGCTGGAACCAGACGGCAAGGGACAGACAGCTGAATGTAAGTATGTACTGTTTGTTTTTTTACGCTGGTAACCAGGGTAAACATCGGGTTACTAAGCGCGGCCCTGCGCTTAGTTACCCGATGTTTACCCTGGTTACCGGGGACCTCGGGATCGTTGGTCGCTGGAGAGCTGTCTGTGTGACAGCTCTCCAGCGACCAAACAGCGACGCTGCAGCGATCCGGATCGTTGTCGGTATCGCTGCAGCGTCGCTAAGTGTAACGGTACCTTTAGTAAAAGCAGACCTGAAAATGTTTGGCAATATTCTAACCTAAAGCCTTTGACCTCAATGCCAAGCAGCAGCTACAAAAGTACTTAGGGAAAAACCTATAATTAATATAAACACAAATAAAATCTTAATGTTAATAAAATACATTAAGGCTGGAGTCATACTAGGGTATAGTACTGTATGCAATATGCTAATGACCCCGGCTCCTGTTCTACTGTTAGCGGCAGCCAAGTGTCATGCTACTGTGCTCCTATCCTCTTGCACAGAGATTTAGAGCACAGCTGCAGAGGAGAAAGAGGAAATGATTTCTTTATCACCTCCGCTGCCAACGTCAGCGTATATTGCACCACACTCGGGTGATATTGTGAGTTGTGTCACTCATATCTATAGACTTGTATAGGTGAACCGAGACTCGGCCAAGTCTCGGTGCCAATCTTCTCGCATGCCGATTTGGCATGAGTAAATGATCACCGATCTGAGCTGCCCACTAGAGTAACACTGGGCCGGTGCTACACGATGTTTACTCGCGTAGCACTCGGCCATATTGTATGGTAGCGTGACTCTGGCCTAATACTAGAGATGTGTGTATCCAGCTGTGAAGGATGGAGTTTATGTTGAATTCCCTATAATTAGGAGTTTCACGCAAATTTAAACAATTTAAGATTTGATCCACAAATAAAACCGTGCATGGCACCATTTCCCGCACTGCTGATGCCCAGCAGCGATGATATCTATCAAATTACCTTGGCCATCACAGATCAGCAGTCTCTAGTGGAGCCCATTTTGTACAATATGGCAAAGTCATTTTCACCTCCAGAGTAAGTCTCCTGGGTAAGTCTCTCTCCTATAGCGTGTAAGCGCTTATGATCAATGGAGTCCTCTCACTCTTTTTCCTCTGTAGGGAATAAGCATTTATTGGTAGCAGGATCCTCTCTTTCTATCCCTCAACCACAGACAGTAAGCTCCTATACTCAGTGGAGTCCTCTCTCTCTCTCTGTGTCGCTCTCTTCTGTAGGGTGTAAGCACTTATTGTTAACGGAGTACTCTCTCTCCTATAGAATGTAATATAGAGGAGATGGGAAAAACAAATGCGCAATAGTGTCTTATCCAAATGGAAAGTACCTCCTGGTCAGGTTGTGAATGGCAAAACACAATGTTCTGGATGAGGCTGCTGCAGACCCTCAAATAGTCAACGAATTAAGAAGGGGGAAAAAGTTTTTTTTCTCCACTGCCAAGAGTACAAATGATAATTCTATAGAAAGCACCAGGAACCATACTAAAGGAATGCTGTTTATTGTAAAATAAACGTCTTCCTCAAGACAAACCACAAGTTTGAGGATTTCTGTTCCAGCTTAAAAAATCATTACACCTGACTAGTTCATACCAAGTGCACGGCCAAAAAGAAATGCAACTGTGTAGCAACTTTTTTTGAGTTATCCCTTTGTCAATAAATCTGGTGCCCATTTACAGATGCATTTTAGCTTCTCAAAAAATGTATTTGTTAAAAGTAGGCAAATACCTCTGTATAGTGCAACATTTAACTAACCAATAAATCAAGTAAGATGGGAAATAAATGACTATATGATATTAAAGTTCCTTTAATTTCTACGCTGACAAACAAAATCATATTTTTTATATATATATAAAGGTCAGGAGACTCAACGGCAAGAATATGGAATTTGAATGAAAACAATAGTAGCAACTCCACTCAGCTAGTGTTACGGCACTGTATACGAGAAGGTGGACAGGATGTTCCAAGCAACAAAGACGTCACCTCATTAGACTGGAATGTAAGTTATTTTAACAATTCTCTGCTTGACCATTATATATTCTTCTAAGGGGGTTTTCAATTTAGCTTCTAAACTTTCCAGTCCTCTACGACATACTGATCTCATGGGTCCTGCCAATGTGCCTGCAACCCAACGTCCAGGAGAGTGACTGAAGAACACAATAGCTCCCTATTAAAACTCTGCCAGACTGCTCCCATGTGTCTCTTCTCAATCTTTATTGGACAGACTGTGCACAATGACTTCTCTCTCGCACATATTACTCCCCCTATGTCATCCAGACTGTTCCCCATGACCCCTCTCACACAGACTGCTCCCCATTTACCCTCTTTGTTACACAGACTTCTCCCCATTCCCTCCATACTTCTTCCTATGCTTCCGAGGACTCCAGGGTCGGTAGAAGAAAGGCGAACACGCATTTCTCAGCTTCTTGTTTCCTCTCCACACTGATCAAAGAGATGAGTGCAAGGAAGGGATGGAGAAGACCAGGCAGCAGTAATTTTACAGTAGCATACTTCTCTCTAGGATCAGGCTGATCAGTAAAGCGAGTTCGGGAAGTCTTTGTGAAGGTGGAGGGAGTTGTTGGGCAATTCTGCATAGCTTTAAAAAACTAAAAAACGTTCAGGACTTTTGTTCTTATCACCGCTAGTGTTTAAATTAATGACATATTACACATGTTCTTGGCACTTAAAGGCTTCAAGCATAAAGTATGTTAGAACAGTTATAGTCACTTTTGCTAAAATCTTGCCACATTCAGTGCAGAGCTCTAAATCCAGGGTCTCAGGTGCCAGTAGAAATAAATTGTTTTTCTGCTTTGTTTTCCAACAGGCGGAAGGCACTCTCTTAGCTACAGGTTCTTATGATGGCTTTGCAAGAATCTGGACACAAGACGGTAAATACATTTTTATAAGATTTTCATCTCCATTTGTGAGTTTCCCACTGACAAACTATTACTACTGTATTTGTAAAGCTCTGTGGGGATTAAGAATTATGGTAGTCAGTATAGCAATGCATTATGTAAACAGGTATCATGGTAAACAGGCTGCAGTTTTAACACTAGAACTACCGCAGGTTTCATAATACCTATAACTACCATTAGGGGTCACTTTGACCCCCATTCAAAAGTACTGACTCTGGAGTAAAAAATAACTTTTTTGTTGCCAACAAATTAAAGAACATATATTTTAACTTAGTAGGAACAGTGTTAAGATCAAGTACAGCACGCATTTTTCTTTTACATGGTCATAGCATGAAGCTGAAGAATGAACTCCCGTCTGCTAATTTTACTCCCAGTTGCTGTTTTATAGAGTATAGTTGCATTTATAGCTGCTAAATCAAGTACATTACAAAACACCTGAACAAGCCATCGGCGGCTTCCAGATTTTGTGGTGTACTTTCGAGCCATCTGGTCTACTGTGTCCACTCCAACCTTTGTTTTATTGTAAAATTGTACTGTTTCCATTTTTTTCCCTGTCATTTCTAACTGCTACATCTGGGTGAAGACTACTGAGCAAAATGACATTCTAATTTGACTTACCTTGGTAAACTGTAAGAGTGATGTCACCATTCTTCATCAGAGTAGTCTCATATGTATTTGTTATTAGGAGACTTGCCTACTACTACTTTTACGTATGGGGTCAAATTGACCCCTTCAGTACTTATAGGTATGAATTGTAAAATCCGGGCCTCTGAAAAAGTTTCAATTCATTTTTGTGTCCTAAAATATACACTACCATGAATAAATAAAAGTCACAAAAACTCAGGACTCATTTGTTAAAATTTTAGAAATTATAGGAAAAAGAAATAGCAAAAGGGTCAAAATGGCCCCTCCGGTAGTTCTAGTGTTAATGGACAGATCGTTTTACCTCCAATAATGTTCGACCACGTTCATAAATCTCTATAACTTTATTGCATATTCCTCTTGAAATCATATCCCATATTATGTCAGCAACATCTGGTATAAAAATACTATATACCAGACGTTGTCCAAAACTTTCCTGCACAGACAATGTAATAACTGTGATGATTGATTCAAAGGCTTCATTTTGTAGCTAAGGGAAGCTATAATTATTATTATTATATTATTATAAGGTATTGAATTTCTATATTTGCTTCTACTTTGCACAAATAATTGATATCTTTGAATTAGAAGTTCCAAGAGATCAATTACCGTATATACTCGAGTATAAGCCAACCCGAGTATAAGCCGACCCCCCTAATTTTGCCACAAAAAACTGGGAAAACTTATTGACTCGAGTATAAGCCTAGGGTGGAAATGCAGCATTTACCGGTGAATTTCAAAAATAAAAATAGATCATTATTTCCCCATAGCTGTGCCATATAGTGCTCTGCACCGTTCATATTTCCCCATAGCTGTGCCCCATATAGTGCTCTGCACCATTCATTTTGTCCCATAGCTGTGTCCCATACTGTGCTCTGCACCGTTCATTTTGTCCCATAGCTGTGCCCCATATAGTGCTCTGCACTGTTCATTTTGTCCCATAGCTGTGCCCCATATAGTGCTCTGCACCATTCATTTTGTCCCATAGCTGTGCCCCATATAGTGCTCGGCACCGTTCATTTTGTCCCATAGCTGTGCCCCATACTGTGCTCTGCACCGTTCATTTTGTCCCATAGCTGTGCCCCATATAGTGCTCTGCACCGTTCATTTTGTCCCATAGCTGTGCCCCATATAGTGCTCTGCACCGTTCATTTTGTCCCATAGCTGTGCCCCATATAGTGCTCTGCACCGTTCATTTTGTCCCATAGCTGTGCCCCATACTGTGCTCTGCACCGTTCATTTTGTCCCATAGCTGTGCCCCATATAGTGCTCTGCACCGTTCATTTTGTCCCATAGCTGTGCCCCATATAGTGCTCTGCACCGTTCATTTTGTCCCATAGCTGTGCCCCATATAGTGCTCTGCACCGTTCATTTTGTCCCATAGCTGTGCCCCATACTGTGCTCGGCACCGTTCATTATTGCCCCATAGATGCTCCACATAAATCTGTGCCATTGCTGCTGCTGCTGCTTCAATAAAAAAAAAAAAAAAAACACATACTCACCTCTCTTGCTTGCAGGTCCCAGCGTCCGGTCCCAGCGTCTTGTCCCGGCGTCTCTGCACTGACTGATCAGGCAGAGGGCGCCGCGCACACTATATGCGTCATCGCGCCCTCTGACCTGAACAGTCAGAGCGCAGAGACGCCGGGAAGATGGAGGCGCCGGGAAGATGGAGCGGCGCCCGGCGGCTGGAACGCGGACAGGTGAATATTACATACTTACCTAGTCCCAGCGATCCTGACGCTCACTCTGCCTGTCACAGCTGGTCTTCGGTGCCGCAGCTTCTTTCTCTATCAGCGGTCCCCGCACCGCTGATTAGAGAAATGAATACGCGGCTCCACCCCTATGGGAGGTGGAGCCGCCTATTCATTTCTCTAATGAGCGGTCCCACGTGACCGCTGAAGAGGGGAAGAACTGCAGCACCGAAGACCGTGGGATGGCAGGGACAGCGCCAGGATCGCTGGGACTAGGTAAGTATGCCTCAGCGCCCTCACCCGCCGACCCTGCCACCCACCTTGACTCGAGTATAAGCCGAGAGGGGCACTTTCAGCTGAAAAATTTGGGCTGAAAATCTCGGCTTATACTCGAGTATATACGGTATTTGTGCAAAGGAGAAAAAAATACAGCAATTCCATACCTAACTTAGCTCCGACCATGCATTTGCCAGGAGGTCAAGAATTGTTTCAGATAAATACTAAAGCTGTGCCCATGTACAAAAAAGCAGGAAAAGAGTAGGTCTATTGCACTTTTTCCCTGACACTTAATTCAAGGGCCAGATTCATTAAGCTTGGCCTTGTGCATGAATTTTGACATGTGTTTAGAATCAACCTCCATTTGTAGAAGCCAACCTCTTTTCAGCTTCAGCTTTTTTACAGATGGCGTTATGTTTGTATCATGCATTTGTTGAGACTTCATTGAATCCTTTGTTCCCTCTCCCCCCTGAAATGTTCCCCTTGCCATAGGCTGCAACACAACCCCAAAGCATGATTGATCCTCCCCCATACCTAATGGTTGGTGAGATGTTCTTTTCTGAAATCCCTTTTTTCTCCACACATACACATATCTACACAAATTATTGTGGCCAAAGAGTTCTAGTTTAACCATTTCTTAATTACATTTTGAACTGAGGAAAAGGCAACTTGAAAATGCTTTGCTATCTTCTTATAGTCTTCTCCTTCTTTGTGGGCTTCCACCATTTTCAGAGTGCTAGGCAGCTGATTAGAAGGACACATGGTCCCTGTTTTTTAGCCCAAGGTTAGAGGAGGCTGAGTTTTTATAAAGCTGGGAAATTTGCATGACCTGACCTTTCCTAACAATTATAGTGAACAAGCCATAACCCTAATTTTCTTTTTTGTAATTTATAAAATGTAAAAAATGACAATTTTTTTGCCTAAAATACAAAGGAAATGTGTCATCTTTAACTTTAGCTCTTTTAAAGATATTTTAATCTTCAATTTGCTATAATTGCTCATTTTGCCTTTCTACCCAGATAATTCTTCTCTTTTCTTTGCTCTAAGTAGAAACAGGAAGTCTCTTGTCCCTGCATTTATTATTTCCCTCTTCAATTCCTGATCCAGCTGGCCTGCTCTGTTCCCCCTGCCAGGGACTTTTGCAGTGACTGATGAGTCATACAGGAAAAAGGATTCAGCTAGTCGGTTTTAATCACATGATGTCATAGACCTAATGGAAAAAGAAGAATTAGCTGGGTAAAAGGGCAAAATGAGCAATGAGCAATTGCAGTCCTATATTACGACTGCAATATATTAAGAAGATAAAAATTTTGATGGGAGGAATGCTTCTTTAACTCCAGAAAACTTTTAAAAGCAACTTCAAGGATCAGGCTCAAGTATCCTCTGTTTAACTCCATGGCCCCTATTTATCATTTATGATTTTTTGAAGTATCGTTTCTCCATGCGGAGAGTGACATGATAAGCATGTCAAAGTGAGGAGACTTAAAGCCGCAATGCTCCTCTGGGAAATATGCAAATTGTCTCTTCAGAGAGGAAGAGGACTAGAACTCTAGTGCCACCTATTGGAAGTAGCAATCCTAACAGTCAATGTCGACTCTTTAACGAGCCTTGCCACATGACTTAGGATAATACGAGGGGCAGTACCCCGAAACACAGTGTCTGCAAATTGAGATTCTGGTTTGGCTATTATCCTAAGTCATGTGACAAGGCTCGTTAAAGAGTCGACATTGACTGTTAGGATTGCTACTTCCAATAGGTGGCACTAGAGTTCTAGTCCTCTTCCTCTCTGAAGAGACAATTTGCATGATTTTTTGAAGACACTTTTCTTTTTTGTCTTGTGATATTCACTGATTTTTTTTGCACCAAGTTCTTCAAAATGGCACAAGCAATTTGGCATAAAACAAAAAAATGCTCTTTAGTTTTAAACTTTAAAACGTTTCTTCAACTTTTCATCATCAAGAGTAACAAATTCTTTGAAAAGTAGCTAAAATGCCCCAAATTAAAAACACCTCCAAAAACCTTACTGTGAGCAGTGAGTGAGATGCAAAAGGCTTAGGGCTCAGTGGCATGTATGCTGGTGTTTAGTTTAAAGAGAATCTGTCAGTAGAACAACCCTCCTAAGCCATCTATAAGGGGCATGTAGGTCATAGGATGCCGAATAAAATGATACGGTATTTTGATATCTGTCAATTGATGTCTTGGGTTGCAGCAGGCACTCATCTCACTCGACCAGGAGTGTGTGTGCTTGTAACAATTTGGCTCTTACGCAGCAATGTCTAATACCGGGATCTGAACACTTAGGTATTTCTCTAGGTGTCTTTGAATAAAACCTTTGCAGCTCAACGCTGGAGTCCTCAGAAATTATAGTTGTATTTACGAGTCAAGCTCTGTAGGAGATCCTGCACTAGCCACAAGTCGCTGCTTAATGTTCTGACAAAGGGTTCTTCGGGCTTCAGTTTTAAGCTGCAGGTGTTGATTTCTATGGGTTTCTTTGGCCATTAGAGGGCTTTTTTTTTTTTAGTCACGTTGAAAGTTGCTTTCTTGAGATGGTTTCCCAGAGCTTGATCAAATGCTGTTTACATCAACAGTGTCCAAGCCATAGTATACAGACTTTTTATGCATCAAAGGGGTATTTTCAAGTTTGAAAGTTATCCCCCATCCAGGGTAAAAGGGGTTAATTCCTCATCACCAAGGTCAAACGGCTGGGGTCCAAACTGATTCCAACAAGAGCCCTGGCTGAAAGAATCATTGATCAATTATGCGCATTGCCACTCCATTTGCTGCACTCGGCCATCTCCAGCTGTCCTATTAAAATGACTGATCTTCAGAGCCTAGATTCTTGCAATCAGTGGTGGCCCCAGCGGACAGGCCCCCAGTGATCAAGTAGTTATTCTTTCAGATTTGAAAATACCTGTTTAACTGTGAACACATGAAATTATTTGTTGATTCACAATTGTAATGTCTCGATTCTATCACATCTACATACAATAATTTTTTTCTGTTCATCCACAAGAAGTTGACTCCTTTGAATTAGCAATGTGCTGGACTTGCCTTTGTACTGTAGATGTACAGTATGGTGTGAAAAATGATATTAATTTGCTATATGAGAAGAGTTACTGTATAGAGAAGGATTTGTCCATGCAAATATATATTTAGGTATAATAAACAATAACTGGCTATAAATAATCATCACGCGTAGGTAGATCGTACATTATACAAATCCTAAAATGTGGGTTTTCTGACAATGTGTTAACACTCCACTGGCTCATTTCAACAAGTTCTGCAGTTTCTGATGAGTCCTGCTGCGTTTGTTATTTAGATGAATAATGAGAACAATGGAAACCTGGTTCTCTTATTATGTATAGTGAGAAAATCAATCCGTGATACACAAATTATAAACTAGAGCAGGTCTCATTGCAAGTTATTATTCCACGTTCAATCATGATAATTAAATAAAGTTGAAAGGATGAAAATAAAAAAAAATTGCAGTTTTGTAATTGAGCGTAATGGGGATCATTTTATAGTTGCTATTACAACTATTTAATAACATAAAATTTACAAAACATGATGTGTTATAGTGGAGGTTTATTATTCATGTACTCAGTATTGATGAAATTTACAACAGATAAGTTAGTGGTATAACTAAAGATTTTTTATAAACAAATAAATTCTTATTAAATTAATTAACATGAAATCATTGAATATGTGTTATCCGATATTTATAGGAGCAACATTATTAACACCTACAATTTTTATAAACACTTTGGAATTGACAGTTGACGGAGGAGCATGTGACCAGTGCTGTTCCTCTGCCCCACCCAATTAAAATGCTTGGCAAAACTGATTTTTATTTTAAATGGATTGTCCAATCTTAAGCTACAAGTCTGCACATACTCTATGTGACTGCTGACTTGTGAATTCCCACATCGCTCACACCGCACACTGTCAGGATTCTCCAGTGCTGGGAGCGATGGGCACGTGTATGTATGTGATTTGCCTACATTCGGTCACGTGACGACTAGTTGGGTGCGGCCTCCTTCAATGTAAGTGTATTGAGCAAGGCAGGCCGGAATAGCTGCTAATGCGCAGGTGCCGGCGGCATCTTGCTAGAAATTCCTCCTCCAACATGGCACCTCCCACCCCTGCGCAGCAGCAGCTATTGACTATCACAACTTCAGCTATTTTACAGATGGTGTTACGTTTGCATAAAGAATTTGATGAAATTTCATTGAATCCATTCTTCCCTCTATCTGTGAAATGTTCCCCGTGCCTTTAGCTGCAACACAGCCGCAAAATATGATTGATCCACCCCCATTCATGGTCAGCGAGATATTCTTTTCCTGAAATTCTGTGCCCTTTTTTCTCCACACATACCTTTGATCATTGTGGACAAAAAGTTCTATTTTAACCTCATCAGTCCACAGTACTTGTTTCCAAAACAAAATGCACCAGGCTTAGATAATCTTTTGCATATGTCTGACTTTGAATTTTATGGTGAGGATGCAGGAGAGGTTTTCTTCTGATGACTCTTCCATGAAGGCCATATTTCTGCAGGTATCTCTGAAAAGTAAAACAATGTACCACAACTGGAGGAGCTGTCACTGAAATTTTACTTGGTCTTCCAGACCTTATCTTGACCTTGATTGTTCCTGTTAACTGCCATTTCTTAATTACATTACAAAATGAGGAAAGGGCAACTTAAAATCACTTTGCTATCTTCTTATAGCCTTCTCCTGCTTTGTGGGCCTCCACCAGTTTCATTTTCAGAGTGCTAAGCAGATGCTTAGAAGAACCCATGGCTGCTGTTTTTTTGCTCAAGGTTAGAGGAGGCTGAGAAATTTGAATCACGTGGCCTTTCCTGATGATGATAGTGAACAAACCTTAACTCTAACAAGCTAAATAAAGTCTGAAACTTGGTCAAAGTTATCTGAGCCCATGAATCTCCAAAGGTGCCCAAACGTTTGCTTCAGTCCATTTTCCTTTTTGTAAGTTTTAAAATGTAAAAAATCACAATATATTTTTTTATTTGCCTAAAATGAAAAGGAACGTCAACTTGCTTAACTGTTTACAATAACAGTAATTTTGACCAGGGGTGCCGAAAATTTTACATGCCAGTGTAGTATATATAGATAATATAGATCTATAGAAGACTGTAGTGGAAGGTACTGCCTCATACCATTTATAAATGCAAACAGGCGAACAACATTTTCTCTGTGATTACTTCTACTATGGAAATGTTTGCAATTTAAAGGAATTGTTCTCTTTCTTCAGGCAATCTTGCAAGCACTTTAGGTCAACATAAAGGTCCCATTTTTGCATTGAAGTGGAATAAGAAGGGGAATTACATACTAAGTGCTGGAGTTGACAAGGTATGTATTGTATCAAATATTACATATAACAAAGTAATAGTAAATTTACATAGAAAAATAATTTAATAGGAAGGTCAACGGGAAGATTTTGATTAGAAAACCTCCCAAAATCTTTATGACAGGTCCGTTATGCTATTATTATTATTGTAGCGCCATTTATTCTATGGCGCTTTACATGTGAAAGAGGTACATAATAAAAAACAAATGCAATAATCATGAACAATACAAGTCACCGACTGGTACAGGTGGACAGAGGACAATGCCTTTGAGGGCTCATAATCTACAAGATATAGACTCATTAGCAGATACCCTATCTAATCTTTGAGTTGAATGGTGCTACCCATTAAAGAAATGAATAAAGAGCAAAATCAAACACAGGCAAACTTTATTAAAATACAGAATGGGTGCTAGGAATATTCTAAGAGGTGCCTATTTACTGAAAAGAAAAATTGCCCCATATTATTAGCATTACTAATAGCATAAAGTCAAAGGTTACTCCGAGGCAGCGGACTTGTGATACAGGGGAATGCGTAATGTCATTTATTGTGATAGACAAGTCTAGTGAGATAGTTGAGTGAGATGGAGGATACACGATTAGTTCGGTTTTATCCACTTTGAATTTTAGAGAGTGTGATGAGAAGAAGGAGAATAATGGCTAATAGACACTCTGGACGGCAGAGAGTTGATATCTGGGCCAGAAAGCAAACTTTGGGTGTTAACAGGATACAGGTGGTACTGGAAGCCATGGAATTTTAGGACTTGACCCAGGCCAAAGATGTAGATGGAGAAGAATAGGGGTCCCAGGACAGAGCCTTGAAGTACGCCAACAGAATGGACAGGAAGAGGCGGTAGTATGGAAATGGGGGACTCAAAATGTGCAGTTAATGAGGTATGAGAAGATGTAGAAGAGGGCAAAGTTTTTGATGCCATTGGAAGAGAGGATCTATAGTAGGAGGGAGTGGTCGATGGTGTCGATGGCAGGGGACAGGTAAAGAAGTAGGGGTATAGAATAGCGTCTGCTAGCTTTTTCAGTTAATAAGTCATTAGTATATGTAGTTCGGGCAGTTTTCCGTAGAGTGATGAGGACAGAAGGACATATGTAAAATCACTTTCCATTTAAAGCATATTCTCCAGATCTTTGGAGTCCTATCTAGTAAACATGTCTCACTTTTAAATGATTTAAACAGTAACTGAGATTTTGTTATGTCTTCTAAATGGTCTGGGGGCAGGAATTCAAAAACGTCAAGTAGAGAATCCATGCAGACAGACATGATGCAAAAATCATTGAAAATTAACTAAAAAAAAATCCAATACCCACTATATCCAGCCATTGGCTGCATCACTCACAAGTCCTTTCAGGAGTAAGTGGAGACCAGAAGGGGATCAAACAACACCGGAGCATGAGTGGTGGTGGATCGGTGTGGTATTTTATTCTTTAAATTATTTCCAGCATTTTTGAAAATAATATCACTCACTAGACAGTCTCTTTAAATATATTATTGCCATCTCTGCAATTGGCAGGAGATTGCAGAGCGGGTTTCCAGTGGTGCTCAGAATGCTAGTGCTATTCATTGTATGCATATGTAATATGCAGGTGCTGGGATGCAGTAACACAAATGCTGCAGAGCAGGGATTCACTATATTTAATTAGTCAACAGTAGGGAACTCCATGCAGGGAGATAGCAGGTTAAAAAGGGTACAAAACTAAACTGAATAAATGGTTGTTTAACTAACAGTTTCTGATTAACAGTTCACTTATTGTGGCTCCGTAGCCTGTCACTTTCTGAAGTCCCCATGTATCGCAGAATGCCGGTGGTGTTTGGTGTGATGTCTGCTGGTTTCCTCGCCTAGCACGCGGTCCTTCTTCTGGCGGCAGCGGGTGGTCTCCGATTCTAGCCGCTGAGCCCCTTGACCATATATCTGTGGAGTAGGAGAATAGAGCTCCCCACAGGATTACTCTCTGCACAGGTTTCCTTGAGTAGCCACTGTGATTTGAAGGGCTGCGCTGCAATGTTTTACCCGGCGTATGCCTCTCTGGATATCAGCTGACACCTGGACATTCGTACTGCGATCTCACGCTCTCCGGAGCATCCGCCTGTTTCGGTGAGTCCCTCACTATGTCGCCCTTTCTCTTCATGCCGCGGTCTGTCGCTCCCCTCTCAACGTTTGCGGTCATCACCATTCTGCCTGGACGACCGCTTCCATTGCCATTCAACCCGTTTTACCTCACACTGACTGGTCACACCCCCTTCACCCTGGCTGCTAGCTTGCTCGGCTTCAATCTCGTTCCCCCCTGAACAGGAGGTTCGGCCCCAGTAATTCCAGACCCAGAACTTCAGCAGCTCTGGCAGCCCTGTCTTCCTTTCTACACATATTCATACTGGATACACATGGCGTGCGACAAGTGCCTTGCAAAATTATGCAATTTTTTGTTTGTTCATGCTCCTGGTACCCTCATTAATCCAATGTAAAGAAGAAGAAACCCGGCAACAAGACTTTCATATTACTGCAGTACTACGGAGGGGAAACAAGCTGTTCGAAACCAAAAATCATTTTAATAATACAGTTGTTTTTGTTCTCAATACCCATTTTATTGATCTACTGATGTTGACCAGGAGCTATAAGGTCTTCGGGGAAGGTATTTGGGGCGAATTAAAGATCTCATCGTTACTCCAGCAGCACTTGATGGCTAAGGCCTCATAGTACAGATTTTTGCATCAGGGATAAAATACATGTCTGGTTCTACCTATTTATGTTCTGTGTTAAAGCTGGCCTAATATGATTTATTTGGCACAACAACGTCAGTGCCCATCTCTCTGTTTTTTCATATAATCATATCTGGAGATTTATTCGGTCCTGTCCTTTACCCTAGCACAATGTCTCCATTCACTCTTGGTTACTACTGTGCATGGGTGTAAATAGTTAAACTTTGATGGGATTAAGACAAGTGATCTAGTGAAATGCCTGAGGAATGAGTAGCCTGAAAAGAAATATTCCTTGCAGGTTTCGCCAAAGGCTCAGAAATATTCCAGACGAAAAAGCAATTATCAGTATAACATTGTATAACAGTGGCAGCGCTGAGGAGATGAATTCTCTAATCTGACAATTAATACTATTTCTGTATTTTTCCTTGGCAGACGACAATAATCTGGGATGCTCACACGGGAGAAGCAAAGCAACAGTTTCCCTTCCATTCAGGTACCATCCGTATATATGTTGTCAATTGGAATGTTTCCATTAGTTGCAATGTATATTCCAGTCCAAAATACTTCCATTCACGCCATCGATTATAATATCTTAAAGGGAATCTGTCAGCACATTTTTCTATGTAATCTGACAGCAGCATGAGGTAGAGGCTGAGGCCTTGATTCCAGCGATGTATCACTTAGTGTGCTGTGTGCAGCATTAATGATAGAATCACAGTTTTCTCTGCTTCAGGTGTAGCAGAGCTCAGTTGTTGCATATAATCCCGCCCACACCACTAGGGAGCTGCTAATCAGTGCTGGGGGTGGGGTTGGACTAGGAGGCACTGGGCCAGTTGTCTTGTAATGATAATCTCCTGATGATAAACCACTGATTGTATTGAAACAGGAAAACGCAGCCCTGTACGTGACACATTGCTGAAATCAGGGTTTCTGCTCCTATATTATGCTCTCAAAAGTGATTACATGTTCCTTTTAATCAACATGTTTTCTTATGGATTTCCCTACATTTTAACAAGACTCACTTGATTTATTAGCATTTCCCATATCCAACAGTACAGGAAGCGATATTTGTGTGGGGACAAGTTTGGCTCCATAAAACGCTTTTATATTTTTGTGCCAAGCTGTGGGAAGACCATATTTATGCCTTCAGATTCTGATTGAGGAGGCAGTAAGCCAGCTATTACATAAACTCCGGCAGAATGCATTTCTTATACATGACAGAGGAATAATACGCTCTTTCATAAGAAAATGGCAATGTAATCCATGCAGACCTCCATAGTTCCCTGTGCCTGCGCTTACACATAGATTCTAACGATGACATTTGGTATTGTGTGTCCCCTGTAGCTCCCGCTTTGGATGTGGACTGGCAGAACAATACCACCTTTGCCTCTTGTAGCACAGATATGTGTATTCATGTCTGCAGACTCGGTTGTGACCGCCCCGTCAAAACCTTCCAAGGACATACAGTAAGAATTTCATCATCCTTATAATGTCATCTTAAGGAGAATAACTGAATAATAGCTATTGAAAAACATCTGAAGAACATTCTCCCATCTGCAGGATGAGGAGCGACCAGAATAAACAAACTGCATCGAAGTGAAGGCTGCAATCTCGTAATATGCCATTAGGTCTGATAAATTCAGCCCCTTCACCAAAGACATTGGGATTCCTTAACATACAAAGGAATGATAGTTAAAGGTGTATTTGAAGGACAGGCAACATCTGAAAGATGGGACAATGCTGCAGGGAAATATATGCAGATATCAGAATTCAATAACAACTTCAGGAAGCAAATCAAATAGCGGCCAATGGCCGACACTCACATGTCGGGAGACGCAACATACAATGTGTAATAAGCTCTTGATGTGTAGTATGTTTGCACAAATCATTGGTTTTAAAGTCATATAAGAATATATTAATTCTAGAGATATCAATACCTACTTTCACCAATAAAATACCTATTATTTTTATTGGGAGGGAAGCATTTGGTATCAGGTGCCACTGATTCTTCTGGGTATCCTATTCTTCACTATTTCTACAGGTGCTCCTATCTTTGTCATGACTGGCTGGCATAAGCCAAGCCGAGTCAAAGAGCACCTGTTAGGTCCCCTGACTGCAGGTACGGACTGGGGCTGAAATTCAGTCCTGGCATTTGAAATCACACAGGCCCATGTTGTCCCTGTCCCCAAGCACTAGATGTAATATATTACTAATATTACCCTGGATGGAGGAAAGCAAGATTTACTTCAAGACCAATATTTCTAATGATACCGGTGGCCTGCTGGGGTAAGTGACGGAGTCAGTGACTTTGTGCTCCATTACGGCTCTAAACAGTATGGGTGACTTGAGAACACCGATTCTGCTAACAACATAGCAGACAAGGCAGCCCACAACCAGGCAGGCCCTTCTGGTATTTGCCAGAATTGCCAAATGGCCAGTCTGGCCCTGCCTGACTGTTCCCAACCACTACTATGGTGGTGTATAGGCCAAGTTCCTTATTCCAATGAGATGTTTAATATAAGATACTAACAGTACAATGTGTCAAAAATGAAATTTGACCTGCGGTGTCTGGTCTGGAGGGGCATCTCATTCCCCGGACTAGTCCTACCTCGTATCTTCTAATCACACCCCCCTGTGCCAAATTAAAGCACCACTCCAACACTTTTTGATTGTTTTTCAGTAGTGTCACTAATGTAAGTGATATACTCATCAGTCGCTGTCTTTTTCTGCTCTTGGCACTACTCCGGTCAGTCTCCTGGAGGTTGTGACCTGCTGAATTGCTCTAGTGTTTGCTGGGAAAGCCCGAGGTCACTACTCAATATAAGTCTATGATTAGAACTTTTCAGAAAGATGTGAAGACCAAAAGACGTCTGTGAATCGGACACTGCTAACCACATCTACTAGTTAGGGCTAAGCAGAGTCTATCACAGATGAAGATGCAATGTACCCACCATTGGGCAGGGCTCTATCTGTTCAAAGCACCACTCTGAATTTTTTTTTAATTTTACCGCTAGAGTGGTGCTTCAAATCTAAGGTCCCTGACCCTACTTTTATACTCATCTGCCTCTGTCTTCACCTTTTACCACTTCACCTCGAACTGGTTTGTGACCTGCCAGACCATTGCAGTGTTTCACGAAGTGAGATGGAGGTCACGACTAATACAAGTCTATGAGACCCTCATTCTGGCTCTGATAGACTTGCACAGAGAGCTTGTGGCTTAAATTCTGACTTCCGGACAGTCAGAAATTACAGTCACAAGATGGCGCCAAAAGAAGGTGAAGACAGGAACCTTACATTAGAAGCACCGCTACACTCCCTGTTTTATATATAGAATATATATTTTTAATTCTAAAGTTTGTTATTCGGAAACGTGCACAATTCTATTGTATGCTGTTCTATTGTCTTTAATAATATGAGATGAGATAAAATATATCTTTTATTATATATCCCCGGTAGTTTTAAAAAAAATTGTGGTGTGTAACTTCTCCTTTAAAACGTATCCAGGTAGGCCTGTTATTCTTAATAGCATTATTTCAGTTGTTTTTACAGTTCTCATCCTTCATTTATTCCGTGCCAGCCTACTCCCTGGTGCTTAATTCACCTTTCCACTAAATAAAATCCAACACCTTAATCTTTTTCGAGGATGTGTTTAACACTCTTGGCTGAAAGATATTTTGTAATTTCCTGAAGTTAACAACTTCAGCTTTTACATTAACCTTGGAAATTTACAGACAATGTGCTGCCCCGAAAAAAGAAACAGGTTTATGTACAATCCTCACTGAACATATGTTAACACTAAGGAGGAAAATGTCTAATACGGTTGTACCGCGTGCTGTAACGTGATACGTGACTGCCCTCTCCTGGATGCTGGATGAAATCTCACTTTATAATATAACCTTGTCTTGTCTCTTAGAATGAAGTTAATGCTATTAAATGGGACCCATCAGGGATGCTTCTGGCCTCATGCTCAGACGATATGACGCTAAAGGTAAGAATAACAATATGATTTCATTCAGCAGGAAACATTATTAATGGTCAAACATTACAGAAAATCTTGTTAGGGAACATGGGGACAGTAAATTGTAAGAGACATACATTTTTGGATTTTGTATGTGCAAATATGCACCTGTTACCCCATTAAATGATTAAAGCACCACTCCAGCATATTGTACCGCTGGAGTGGTGCTACTAAAGTAAGTTCCCTGTCCCTATTATTGAATTTGCCAGCTGCCATCTTCATCTGTTATCGGCACCCCTCCAGTCGTTCTCCAGCAGTTTGTGACCAGTGCTCCAGTGTTTGCTGGGCAATCAGGAAGTCACAACTCAATGTAAGTCTATGAGACCCAGAACGAGGCCTAAATGAAGCTCTTGTAGACTTCCATTGAGAGCTTGTGACCGTTACCTCTGACTTCTGGTCAATCAGAAGTTGTGGGCATGAGATAGCAGATGGGACCGGAGCAACGCCGGGAAGAGCTGAAGATGGCGTTAGGTACAGTGGCGTAACTAAAGTCTGATGGGCCCTGGTGCAATATCTCCCCCAAAACCTGAATTATATACTGTATACATGTGCGCCCTCATCCTGGTATATACTGTATGTCCCTCATCTTGGCACCATCCTGGTATATATGTCGCCCATTCTGCTATATGTCCCTTATTATTAGGTCCCATCCTGGTGTATATATCCACCATCTTGGTATATGTCCCCTGTTCTGCCGCTGTATAGAAGAAATTAAACTATTATTTTCACCTGGGGCGTATAAAGAAGTCATGGGGCTCCATACAAGAAGTATAATGCAACCCATAGTCATCTATAAAGTATAATGCAACCCATAGTCATCCATAAAGTATAATGCAACCCATAGTCATCTATAAAGTATAATGCACCCCATAGTCATCTATAAAGTATAATGCACCCCATAGTCATCCATAAAGTATAATGCACCCCATAGTCATCTATAAAGTATAATGCACCCCATAGTCATCCATAAAGTATAATGCACCCCATAGTCATCTATAAAGTATAATGCACCCCATAGTCATCCATAAAGTATAATGCACCCCATAGTCATCTATAAAGTATAATGCACCCCATAGTCATCTATAAAGTATAATGCACCCCATAGTCATCCATAAAGTATAATGCACCCCATAGTCATCTATAAAGTATAATGCACCCCATAGTCATCCATAAAGTATAATGCACCCCATAGTCATCTATAAAGTATAATGCACCCCATAGTCATCCATAAAGTATAATGCAACCCATAGTCATCTATAAAGTATAATGCACCCCATAGTCATCTATAAAGTATAATGCACCCCATAGTCATCCATAAAGTGTAATGCACCCCATAGTCATCCATAAAGTGTAATGCACCCCATAGTCATCCATAAAGTTTGTTGCACCCTATAGTCATTCATAAAGTATAATGCACCCCATAGTCATTCATAAAGTATAATGCACCCCATAGTCATCCATAAAGTGTAATGCACCCCATAGTCATCTATAAAGTATAATGCACCCCATAGTCATCCATAAAGTGTAATGCACCCCATAATCATCCATAAAATGTAATGCACCCCATAGTCATCTATAAAGTATAATGCACCCCATAGTCATCCATAAAGTGTAATGCACCCCATAGTCATCCATAATGTATAATGCACCCCATAGTCATCCATAAAGTATAATGCACCCCATAGTCATCCATAAAATGTAATGCAACCCATAGTCATTCATAAAGTGTAATGCACCCCATAGTCATTAATAAAGTGTAATGCAACCCATAGTCATTCATAAAGTGTAATGCACCCCATAGTCATCCATAAAGTGTAATGCAC
Organism: Ranitomeya imitator; assembly: GCF_032444005.1. Lineage (NCBI taxonomy): Eukaryota > Metazoa > Chordata > Amphibia > Anura > Dendrobatidae > Ranitomeya > Ranitomeya imitator. The sequence goes on from NC_091284.1 coordinate 166,770,832, forward strand.
CCCATAGTCATCTATAAAGTATAATGCACCCCATAGTCATCCATAAAGTGTAATGCACCCCATAGTCATCCATAAAGTATAATGCACCCCATAGTCATCCATAAAGTATAATGCACCCCATAGTCATCCATAAAATGTAATGCAACCCATAGTCATCCATAAAGTATAATGCACCCCATAGTCATCCATAAAATGTAATGCACCCCATAGTAATTCATGTACTAGTATGGGCACTGATTTAAAAAAAATAATTAAATAAATACTCACCTTCCCTTCACACCCATGCCACACATGCCACACATGTCCTCTAGTGAAGCCGGCAGCTGACTTCGGCTTGTGACGGGACGTCACTGCCATGTGCCCTGTCACATCCACGCCGACATCAGCTGCAGGCCTCTGATTGTCCAGCAGCGTGTATTGTTGAGGGCTGACTCGATATGTCTGTGTGCCGCAATACTCTTCAACTACATGTGTGTCCGAGGGTGCACATTCAGGTCAAGTTTCTGCTGGCATCAACAGGCCCGGTTGCTGCGACCGTGATCGTTACGCCACTGGTCAGGGAACTTAGATTAGTGACACCACTCCCGTGCTGAAATAAGAACGGCGCTGGAGTGGTGCGTTAACTATACATTGTATTAAAAAATAATCACCATAAATACAGTTCAGAAAGGCCTCATTCAGGCATCTTATGTGAAAAAATCAACCAATTTTCATTAGTGTTTTGGACTACATTTTTATCAGTGTTTGGTCCGTGTGTCAGTTTTTACTATCAGCGTTTCATCCGTGATTTTCTCTCTCTTATGAAACACATAATTGCTAAGCTGCAAAAAAAATTGCTTACCCATTGCAATGTTACAACATATGACATCCATGTGCCATCTGTGATTTTCATAGGCCCATAGACAAATTTTATGGGTGATATTTATCAGTGACTAGGATCAAAAACAACGACATCTCTGATATTTTGTAGACACATGGTCCACAAAAAAATACAGCTATTGTATATGAAGAGCTTCATAGACTATAATAGGAACATGTTCTGTTCGTGAAAAGCAATGATGGACCACATGTGTGAAACACAGACATCTGAATAAGGCCTAAGGTTGGGTTCAGAAGAGCAAATGAATAATTGTCTGATTTTCATCCTGAAAAAACTGACGATTTTTATCCCTTTTGGAGCCGTTAAAAAACATTTTTTAAAAATGTAAAATTTAAAACAACATGTACAAAAATGTAAAAAAAAAAATGTACAATTTTCCATGTTAATAATTGCAATAATATTTAGAAAAAACAGAAGCAATACAGTTAATTATTATGGAATCCATATTTTTTGCGCTCCAATAGACTTGAACAGGTGAGCCTCATCCGAAATATTAGAAGAGAATAGTGAATGCTCTGGTTTTTTTACACAGACACTCGTTCTGTGTTAAAAAAATAAGTTACCGATCTGAATAGCTTTATCCAATAACATTGGTCCGTATCCTGTGTGGGTGGACATCATACTGCTCGTGTACAGATCATATTTAATTACGGTAAGTCCTAGTAGTGTTCTCTGAAGGCTACTAATCTCAATGCAGAAATAGAAAATGTATTATTGATTTTTCTAGGTAAGAGGGTATTGAATTATTTCTAGCATACAAATAGTTTCTTAGGCCAGTTTCATACATGCTTGAAACATGGATCTCATTTAAATCGGAAAACTCCAGCCTAAGATAACAGCTTCAAAGGCATGTAGGATGCCGTTAGCTCTGATCAGAAGAATCATTGCGGCAAATGATCCAATCCCTGGTAGACAGTGAAGAATTTGATGAGCTGATCCTGATGTTTTGTGGGTTTTGCAAAACTGCCATGTATCGTAAGGTACAGTATGATCACTGGCAATGGTCAGGTTGTAAAAATACCAGAACACTCAGTAGTTCTCATTCTTTCAACCACTGACAAACTGTTCCCTTCCTGGACCTCTACCTACCGTCTAACTTACAGATCCCTACTATAAAATTCTACTGGAATCAAATCTACAACCCGTGTTGAGGTTAAAAAATTCTTGCATAATCACTGGAAAACAGTGCTGTGATCCATGTGCTTGTCCAGATGGCAGACCCTGCTCGAGATACAGTACTGTATATACAGGTGCTTCTCACAAAATTAGAATATCATCAAAAAGTTAATTTATTTCAGTTCTTCAATACAAAAAGTGAAACTCATGTATTATATATAGTCATTACAGAGTCAAGTGTTTATTTCTGTTAATGTTGATGATTATGGCTTACAGTCAATGAGAACCCAAAAGTCATTATCTCAGTAAATTAGAATACTTTATAACACCAGCTTGAAAAATCATTATAAAATCTGAAATGTAAGCCTACTGAAATGTAAGTTCAGTAATTGCACTCAATACTTGGTCTGGGCTTCTTTTGCATCAATTACTGCATCAATGCGGCGTGGCATGGAGGCGATCAGCCTTTGGCACTGCTGAGGTGTTATGGAAGCCCAGGTTGCTTTGATAGCAGCCTGCAGCAGCATTGTTGGGTCTGGTGTCCTTCATCTTCTCTATGGGGTTAAGGTCAGGTGAGTTTGCTAGCCAATCAAGCACAGTGATACTGTTGTTTTTAAACCATGCATTGGTACTTTTGGCAGTGTGGACAGGTGCCTAGTCCTGCTGGAGAATTAAATTTCCATCTCCAAAAAGCAGAGGGAAGCATGAAGTGCTCCAAAATTTCCTGGTAGATGGCTGCGCTGACTTTGGTCTTGACAAAACACAGTGGATCTACACCAGCAGATGATATGGCTCCCCAAACCATCAATGATTGTGGAAACATCACACTACATCTCAAGCAGCTTGGATTGTGTGCCTCTCCACTCTTAGTCCAGACTCTGGGAACTAGATTTCCAAATGAAATGCAAAATTTGCTTTAATCAGAAAAACAACACCTTGAACCACTGAGCAACAGGTGAGTTCTTTTTCTCCTTGGCTCAGGTAAGACACTTCTGGCATTGTCTTTTGGGCATGAGTGGCTTGACACAAGGAATGCAACACTTGTAGCCTGTGTCCTCCAGGAGAAGTCCTCTCCTTGTTAATCTCCCCCAAATTTTTCAATGGCCTTTTCTTAATCCTTTCAAGGCTGCGGTTATCCAGGTTCCTTGTGCACCTTTTTCTATCACACATTTTCCTTCCACTCAACCTTCCATTAATATGCTTGGATTCAGCACTCTGAACAGCCAGCTTCTTTAGCAATGATTTTTGTGGCTTACCCTCCTTGTGGAGTGTGTCAATGACTGCCTTCTGGACATCTGTCAAATCAGCCGTCTTCCCCATGATTGTGGAACCTACCGAAACAGACTAAGGGACATTTTTAAATGCTTAGGAAGCCTTTGCAGGTGTCTTTTGCTAATTATTCTAATTTACTGAGATAATGACTTTTGGGCTTTCATTGGCTATAAGCCATAATCATCAACATAAACAGAAATAAGCACTTGAAATAGATCACTCCGTTTATAATGACTCTATATAATATATGAGTTTCACTTTTTGTATTGAAGCACTGAAATAAATTAACTTTTTGATGATATTCTAATTTTGGAAGAAGCACCTGTACCCTTGAAACTAGTTCTGTCACAGCCTTGAAACAGATGGTGCTAGCGGGACTTCTTTTGACAGACCAGGTTGTCAGATGGGAAGAACAGCAATATTACTTGTGTGTTTTTTGTAGCGGCTGCTGCTCCTTGTACGTACAGACCTACTCATATGTTTTCAGACTTAGACAAAATTTGGTTTCTAGAGTTAACTGCTTCATTGGGTTCATGGTTTTTAGATCTTCTAGTCAGATATTTCTTTCTTCCTTTATTTAGATAATTTTATGATGAAATACAATTATAACAATTATAAGACTCAAAAATTCAAATGAGCAGATACTGAGAACCAGAATTAGCACATATAACTAGATATAGTAAAGCCCATCTAGATAATCCTAATCCTAGAAAAAACATTTCTTAGAACATTTGGTCCTAATTAATCGGCCAGCGTAATATTCCAGGTATCCCATAAATGCCCACACGTGTAAATAGGCTAATAAATGAACGCTGATTGATTTGTATACAATCAGTAAATGATCATTTTATGGGCTGAAATCGTCTTATCAAAATAGGAATGAAGTGGTGCTGTGCAGTGTATACAGTATATACGGAATAAGAGCAGACACTGAGAATAACCCTCAGTACATTGGACAGGAGAAGTGTTTCTATATATATTAATATAAGTTCAGTGTCCGTCTTCCATGCTCTAAGGTTCATCTGACTTGATAGGTGGTGAACAAAGAAATGTAAGTGAATGAGTACAGCTGATACACCCTCACAGTTACTCACTGCCATGCCAGTATTACTGCTTCTTCTACGTGACTGGAGTCTGAAAATGATGGGAAGTGCCGGCAGCCAGTGGAAAGAAAAGCTTGCTTAAGTGGAATTTATTCCTCCTAGTTGTGCATCTCCTGGCTCCTTATGTTTTTGTGAGTTTCCACTACTCATGTCAGCCTTTGTCACATGCATTGTACAAAAGTAGTTAATTGAAACTACAAAATTGAGGGAAAAAAAGATGTGGCACTCACCGGTCGGAATGAATGTGAAAAAGTCCTTAATTCCATTCCTTGGGATTAGGACTAAAACATGATGTGCAGGTTACAGAGGCATGCCGGGAGAAGCACAAAGGTTGACAACCATTTTGGATAACCTCTGCTATTCCTAGAGTTTTGAGTCCAGTGGACGGTCCTATCAGTGACTGACAGCTGTCTATGTAAAAGCGTGCATAGAAAAGGGGCTGTCAGTTACTGATAGGACCGTCCACTGGACACAAAACCCTAGAAGGAGCAGAAGTTTAAATGATGAAAACACAATTTATACTGAATACTTTCTCACAAATCTATACATTAGTCTGCTCAGCTCCCCCTGCTCTATATCATGGTGCTTGCAGTTTAAACTGCATTTTCATGGTGACAGATTCCCTTTAAATATTTTATTACATTCCACAAAATCCTTTTGGATTCTGGTGTGTCGATGAACTGAGGATGTGGTTTATAAGGCAGACGATCTCCATGTGATTTTATTTTTGTGGTTGCTCCATAATAATATCATTCATTCAGGTTTCTTCTTATGATCAGCGCATAGTTCGGGTTTTCTACATAGAGCTCTATGAGGGACAGGCTAGACAGAGTGGGGCTCGATATCGTACAAGTGATTTATCCAAATCACTGCAGGGACTTCTAATAAAGAAGAACATATTTAGTGAAACAGTTGTTTCAAAATAGTAAACCTATTTAACCTAAATTTTTGTCCCATGTCCCCCTACGAATTTTTAAACAAAGGGTATAGAAACATACACTGCTCAAAAAAAATAAAGGGAACACTAAAATACCTTATTCTAGATATCACTGCATTAAATATTCCAGTTGCAAATCTTTATTCATTACATAGTGGAATGCGTTGAGAACAATTAAGCATAAAAATGATCAATATAAATCAAAGTGAATATCACATGGAGGTCTGGATTTGGAATGATATTCAAAATCAAAGTGGAAAATCAAAATACAGACTGATCCAACTCCAGTGGAAATATCTCAAGACAAGGAAATGAAGCTAAGTAATGTGTGTGACCTCCATGTGCCTTTATGAACTCCCTAAAGCGCCTGGGCATGGTACTGGTGAGGCGGTGGATGTTCCACTGAGGGATCCCCTTCAAAACCGGGATTAGAACATCAGTCAACTCCTGAACAGTCTGTGGTGCAACGTAGCATTGGTGAATGGAGCGAGACATGATGTTCCAGATGTGCTTGTTTGGATTCAGGTCTGGGGAACGGGCAGGCCACTCCAAAGTATCAGTACCTTCATCATGTAGGAACTGCTGACACATTTCAGCCACATGAGGCCTAGCACTGTCATCGATCAGAAGGAACCTAGGGCCCAGTAACCTGCATATGTTCTCACAATGGGTCTGAGGCTCTCATCCCAGTACCTAATGGCAGTAAAGGTACCTCTGGCTAGCACATGGAGGCCCTCCAAAGAAATGCCTACCTACACTATTACTGACACACTGCCAAACCAGCCATGCTGGAGGATGTTGCAGGCAGCAGAAAAACGTTATCCAGGGTGTCTCCAGACTGTCACATCTGTCACATGTGCACAGTGTGAACCTGCTCTCACCCGTGAAGAGCACAGGGTGCCAATGTCGAATCTGCCAATTTTGGTGTTCTCTGGCAAATACCCATCGCCCTGCACGGTGTTGGGCTGTAAGCACATCACCCACTTGTGGACATCAGACCCTCATACCACCCTCATGGAGTCTGTTTCTGACAGTTTGAGCAGACATGTTAGTGTCCTGCTAGAGGTCATTTTGCAGGGCTCTGGCACTGCTTCTCTTGTTCCTCCTTGCACAAAGGAGGAGGTGGTAGCAGCCCTACTGCTGTGTTGTTGCTCTCCTACGGCCCCCACCACATCTCTGGGTGTACTGGCCTGTCTCCTGTTATTTGCTCCATGCTCTGGACACTGTGCTGACAGACACAGCTAACCTTCTTGCTACAGCTCGCATTAATGTGCCATCTAGGATGAGCTGTACTATCTGAGCAACTTCTGCTTCATGCTACTGTACATCTGGGGGTGAGAGCAATGACAAAATGCAAAAGTGACCAAAACAACAGCCAAAAAGGATGAGAGCAGAGAAATGGTCTGTGGTCACTCCCTGCAGAACCACTCCTTTATAGGGGTTTTCTTGCTAATTGCCTGTCATTTCTACATGTTTTCTGTTCTATTTTCACAATAGCAGGATAAATTGATCCATAGTAACATAGTAACATAGTAACATAGTTAGTAAGGCCGAAAAAAGACATTTGTCCATCCAGTTCAGCCTATATTCCATCATAATAAATACCCAGATCTACGTCCTTCTACAGAACCTAATAATTGTATGATACAATATTGTTCTGCTCCAGGAAGACATCCAGGCCTCTCTTGAACCCCTCGACTGAGTTCGCCATCACCACCTCCTCCGGCAAGCAATTCCAGATTCTCACTGCCCTAACAGTAAAGAATCCTCTTCTATGTTGGTGGAAAAACCTTCTCTCCTCCAGACGCAAAGAATGCCCCCTTGTGCCCGTCACCTTCCTTGGTATAAACAGATCCTCAGCGAGATATTTGTATTGTCCCCTTATATACTTATACATGGTTATTAGATCGCCCCTCAGTCGTCTTTTTTCTAGACTAAATAATCCTAATTTCGCTAATCTATCTGGGTATTGTAGTTCTCCCATCCCCTTTATTAATTTTGTTGCCCTCCTTTGTACTCTCTCTAGTTCCATTATATCCTTCCTGAGCACCGGTGCCCAAAACTGGACACAGTACTCCATGTGCGGTCTAACTAGGGATTTGTACAGAGGCAGTATAATGCTCTCATCATGTGTATCCAGACCTCTTTTAATGCACCCCATGATCCTGTTTGCCTTGGCAGCTGCTGCCTGGCACTGGCTGCTCCAGGTAAGTTTATCATTAACTAGGATCCCCAAGTCCTTCTCCCTGTCAGATTTACCCAGTGGTTTCCCGTTCAGTGTGTAATGGTGATATTGATTCCCTCTTCCCATGTGTATAACCTTACATTTATCATTGTTAAACCTCATCTGCCACCTTTCAGCCCAAGTTTCCAACTTATCCAGATCCATCTGTAGCAGAATACTATCTTCTCTTGTATTAACTGCTTTACATAGTTTTGTATCATCTGCAAATATCGATATTTTACTGTGTAAACCTTCTACCAGATCATTAATGAATATGTTGAAGAGAACAGGTCCCAATACTGACCCCTGCGGTACCCCACTGGTCACAGCGACCCAGTTAGAGACTATACCATTTATAACCACCCTCTGCTTTCTATCACTAAGCCAGTTACTAACCCATTTACACACATTTTCCCCCAGACCAAGCATTCTCATTTTGTGTACCAACCTCTTGTGCGGCACGGTATCAAACGCTTTGGAAAAATCGAGATATACCACGTCCAATGACTCACCGTGGTCCAGCCTATAGCTTACCTCTTCATAAAAACTGATTAGATTGGTTTGACAGGAGCGATTTCTCATAAACCCATGCTGATATGGAGTTAAACAGTTATTCTCATTGAGATAATCCAGAATAACATCCCTCAGAAACCCTTCAAATATTTTACCAACAATAGAGGTTAGACTTACTGGCCTATAATTTCCAGGTTCACTTTTAGAGCCCTTTTTGAATATTGGCACCACATTTGCTATGCGCCAGTCCTGCGGAACAGACCCTGTCGCTATAGAGTCACTAAAAATAAGAAATAATGGTTTATCTATTACATTACTTAGTTCTCTTAGTACTCGTGGGTGTATGCCATCCGGACCCGGAGATTTATCTATTTTAATCTTATTTAGCCGGTTTCGCACCTCTTCTTGGGTTAGATTGGTGACCCTTAATATAGGGTTTTCATTGTTTCTTGGGATTTCACCTAGCATTTCATTTTCCACCGTGAATACCGTGGAGAAGAAGGTATCAGTGTTGCTTAAGAAGTATAATCAGTGTTGCTTCATAGCTGGACAGGTTGATTTCCCAGAAGTGTTATTGACTTGGAGTTACATTTTGTTTTTAAGTGTTCCCTTTATTTTTTTGGGCAGTGTTTATTGCTCCCAGAGACTCTTCTATAAACCTCCTTAGGCCATGTTCACACAGTGCGTTTTTTACCACGGAAACGCAGCGGTTTTGCCGCTGCGGTTCCGCGGCTGTTTTCCATGCAGGGTACAGTACACTGTACCCTATGGAAAACAGGACCCACTGTGCACATGGTCCTGAATTGAAAAAAAAAACCGCACTGATTAGCTGCGGTAAAAAAGAAGTACCATGTCACTTCTTTTTGTAAAACAGCAGCGGTTCTGCACCCATAGACCTCCATTGTGAAGTCAAACCCGCAGTAAAACCCGCAGATCAAAAATAGATCTGCGGGTTTTATTGCGGTTCGTGGTGCAGAACCGCTGCAGCAGGAAGTGCGGGGAAGCGGGCGGAAGTGCGTGGGTGGAGTGTGGCTGCCCCGATCCCACCCCCCCATGCTCCGATGCCCCTCCCCCGTGCTCCGATGTCACCCCCCCGTGCTCCGATGCCCCCCCCCGTGCTCCGATGCCCCCCTCCGTGCCCTAATCTCCCCCCCTTATACTTACCCGGCCTCCCGGTGTCCGTCCGGCCGTCTTCTCCCTGGGCGCCGCCATCTTGCAAAATGGCGGGCGCATGCGCAGTGCGCCCGCCGAATCTGCCGGCTGGCAGATTCGTTACAAAGTGCATTTTGATCACTGAGATATAACCTATCTCAGTGATCAAAATAAAAAAAATAGTAAATGACCCCCCCCCCCCCTTTGTCACCCCCATAGGTAGGGACAATAAAAAAATAAAGAATTTTTTTTTTTTTTTTCACTAAGGTTAGAATAGGGGTAGGGTTAGGGGTAGGGTTAGGGGTAGGGTTAGGGTTAGGGGTAGGGTTAGGATATTTTCAGCCATTTTAACCCTAAAAAAATTCCTAGAAAATACACAGACTCTGGCTAGAAAACTGCATCAAAAAACGCATCAAAAAAGGACCAAAAAAGGACCAAAAAAAGGACCTGTGTTTTCTGCTAAGAGCTGCAGTTTTTTAAAAAACAGTCCTGAAAAAAAAAGGATGGAAATCAGGAACGTGTGAACATACCCTTATTTTAGTTGATGTTGCTTGATGTAACCCTCTGAAATAATATTTTTGGATAAATTTAATTTACATTTAATTATAAATCTGTGCACAGGCGTCCCGCTGCTTTGGTTTTTTGAGAGATAAAGTAGAGTTTGCATTGAATCATTTTTTTGATGGTTGTCATTAATTAAATCCCCCTCCCTTTCTACCATTTGTAAATGAGCAAATGTCTGCCAAATCAAACTACACATTGTCTACATTTGTAGTCTGTAACAATGGAGACAAATCAAGACTTTTTCAAAACTTATTTTTTTAAGCCATGCCATAATAAACTTGGTTGACACAATTGTCCTTAAGTTCTCCACATTATGTGCAGATATTAATTTTGGAGACTTCAACATTAACATTGTTTATGAATTTATTGTAGATCTGGAGTATGAAGCAAGATGTATGTGTACATGACCTGCAGGCCCACAATAAAGAAATTTACACAATCAAGTGGAGTCCGACGGGTCCTGGAACCAGCAATCCAAACGCAAACATAATGTTAGCAAGGTAAAACACAGAAGCGATTGCATACTGATAATATATATTCTGTGCATATTTATACTGATTGTCTTTGCAATATACAGTTTATACTTTGGCTTTCTGTACAATTATAGATCTGGTTTAAGTAGCAACCTGATGTGACCTACGGTATATATTTTTATGACTTTTCTGCGATTAATAATACATGAGTGTTCAGCAAAATTCAGCTTGTTGTCCTATTTGGTTACAGTGCATCATTTGATTCAACAGTCCGGCTTTGGGATGTTGAGAGAGGCGTTTGCATTCACACATTAACCAAACATCAAGAACCTGTCTATAGCGTAGCCTTTAGTCCTGATGGAAAGTATCTGGCCAGTGGCTCATTTGACAAATGCGTACATATATGGAACACTCAGGTAGGTTTAATGTTAGGAAATGTTGACACCATGTTTTTTTATTATTTTTTTGGGAGCCCATTCGTGATGGATACCACTTTATGTCATTTGTCAAAGGCATTTATTTTGATATACATGTGCTGAGCTTATTAATAGTCTTAGCAGATGTATTTAAAGAAACAACATTATAGCCTACGGCTGACATACAAACGTGGTCAAAATTGTTGGCAAAAGTAATACTAAAGTAATAAAAGTAATAATAAATAAAAAATCTATGAAAATGAACAAATAAAAGTCAGACATTGCTTTTCAACCATGGTTCCACAGAATTTAAAAAAAATAAAACTCATGAAATAGGCCTAGACAGAAATGATGGTACCCCTGAAAATAATGGGACAAAATGGACATGTTACATCAAGGTGTGTCCACTAACACAGCACAGGTGTCTACAGTCGTGGAATCAGTGAGTAGGCCTGTATTTAGAGCTATAGATACTCACTGTGCTGTTTGGTGTTTATCACACTCAACATGCACCAGAGGAAGCGAAGGAAAGAGTTGTCTCAGGAAATTAGAAAGAAAATTATATACAAACATGTTAAAGGTAAAAGTTATAAGACTATCTCCAAGCAGCTTGATGTTCCTGTGACTACAGTTACACATATTATTTTATTATATTTTATTTATATGATCCATGGGATTGTAGCCAACCTCCCTGGTCGTGAGCGCAGAAGGAAAATTGATGACAAATCAAAGAGATGGATAACAAGAATGGTAACAAAAGAGCTCAGAAAAACTTCTAAACAGATTATAGGTGAACTTCAAACTCAAGGAACATCAGTGTCAGATTGCACCATCCGTTGTTGTATGAGCCAAAGTGGACATCATGGGAGACGACCAAGAAGGGCACCATTGTTGAAAAAATATCATAAAAAGCTAGACTGAAATTTGCCAAACTACATGTTGACAAGCCACAAAGCTTCTGGGAGAATGTCATATGGACAGATGAGACAAAAATGGAACTTTTTGGCAAGGCACATCAGCTCTATGTTCACAGATAGAAAAACGAAGCATATCACGTAAAAAATACTGTCCCTACTGTGAAATATGGAGGAGGCTCTGTTATGTTCTGGGGCTGCTTTGCTGCATCTTGCACAGGGTGTCTAGAATCTGTGCAGAGTACAATGAAATCTCAACACTATCAAGGGATTATAGAGAGAAATGTGCAGCCCACTGTCAGAAAGCTTGGTCTCAGTCATAGGTCATTGGTCTTGCAACAGGATAATGACCCAAAACACACAGCTAAAAACATCCAAGAATGGCTCAGAGGAAAATATTGGACTATTCTGAAGTGGCCTTCTATGAGCCCTGACCTAAAACCTATTGAGCATCTTTGGAAAGAGCTGAAACATGCCGTCTGGAAAAGGCAACCTTCAAACACAAGACAACTGGAACAGTTTGCTCTTGAGGAGTGGGTCAAAATACCTGTCGAGAGGTGCAGAAGTCTCATTGACAGTTACAGGAATCGTTTAATTACAGTGATTGCCTCAAAAGGTTGTGCAACAAAATATTAAGTTAAGGGTACCATCATTTCTGTCCTGGCATATTTCATGAGCTTTGCAATGTCTGACTTTCATTTGCTAATTTTCATTGATTTTTTAATTATTATTACTTTTGTCAGATTCAAGTTATTTCTGTGACCATTGTGGGTTTTTCTGTCATTAAATGAGAGGTACCAACAATTTTGACCACGCATGTATGCCACTGTTAGGGCGTGTTCAGACATCAGTTTATCTCATACAGTAACTGATAACTATCTCTGTGTTCTACATTGGGCTGTTTAGATGTCCAATTTTTAACTCAGATTGAGTGGTCTGTTTAAAAATATTGAACCATGTCCAATTTTGATCCAAGAGTCAGATAAAAATCGGCAATGGAAGGCTATGGGTACATGAAAAAAATCGAACTTCTTCACTCTCAGGGTCTTTGTAGTCTCCAACCTTCTCCACTTCTTCACCCATGGCATTATCAACTGTCCGCTCATCCTCAACAAGAGTCAGTTGGATCACTTCTTTGTGGCCCTTGCTACTTCGGCGATGGGAGGATTTGCCGTCCTTGTTGGGCCCTTCCTTACTGTACTCCTGTCAGTTTATATAGTCACCATCAACCTCAGAGTCTGTGTCACACCCCACAGTATGGTGAACCCTTCAGTTGCTCTCTAAGGCTATTTTCACACTTCCGTCTTTTCAGATCCATCACAATCCGTCGATTTTTGAGAATGCAGGATCCTGCATTTTCCCATAGATTTGTATTAGCGACGGATTGTGATGGATGGCCATCCGTTTCATCCGTCGTGCACTTGATCCCTCATAAAATAGTGGTCCGTCGTGCAGAGAAAACGTTCATTGTAACGCTTTATGTGCACGTCGGAAAATCGTTCAGCGACGGATCCTGCGCTGCCCGTCGTCGGCTACAATGGAAGCCTATGGACGCAGCTGACTGTCACACACTGGAATCCAGCGACGGATCCAGTTTTTCCCTGCTGAGCATGCCCAGAAGGATTTTCTAGTCCGGGAAAAAGTCTCTCTCTCTCTCGTCCCCAGACATTAAATTCCCAGAATTTCTCTACGACGGATCCGTCATTACACTGGATCCGTCGCACACGTTTTTACATATTTTCATGACGTCCATCGATACATCATTTTGCTGCACCACGACGGACCCCAGAAAACAGAAGTGTGAAAGTAGCCTTACTGGGAGTCAGCTCCCCTCTTTTTTGCTTCCCCATCACTCCCAGTCATACCATGGTACACTACAGGTGATGTCAGGTCAGTACGTTGGGAAATACATACCTTCCTCTGGTCACCCCTTCTTCTGAACCATCAATGTTGAGAGGTGTAAGTGGCGTAATGTACCCATCTCCATCACCATAGAGCCCTTCATTCTCCTGCTGTAGAGGAGCTTCCTTCTCCAACAAATCCAGGAACAGCCTAGAGTCCCGGCCTACTACCACTGGATAGGATAAGTTCAGGACTACCACAACATCATGTCTGGCAATGACATTGGCGGTCTCAAGGATCACCCTGGACACGGGATAGTCTTTAATGTCCCCATAGATGCAGATGACCCAGATCTTCCTTTTGGGTAGTATATATACATTTGGGTAGCCCCACTAGGGTCACCAAACTCCCAGAATCGACCAGTCCAACCAAGCCCTCTGCATCCATCTGCAGGGCACACTCACGTAGCCCCATGCCCGGTGAGTAGTTCATACGACAGACTGGACACACATAGTACACTTGTCCCTGGCAACAGTTTGTCTGCGCCACCACTTTTTGGGATTCCCTGCTCCCTTTCGGTCACCTACCCCCTTTTGAGACTCCACCCCCTTTGGGGCAACCACCCCCTTTTGGGATACCACCTATTTTGGGATTCCGCCCCATTTTGGGCAACTACCCTTTTTCGGATACCGCCCCCTTTTGGGACTCTGCCCCCTTTTGAGCAACTGCCCTCTTTTGGGATACCGCCCCCTTATGGGACACCGCCCCCTTTTGGAACACTGCCCCCTTTTGGGCAACTACCCCTTTTTGAGATACTGCCCCTTTTGGAACTCCGCCCCTTTTGAGCAACTACCCCTTTTGAGATTCCGCCCCTTTTTGGGACTCCTGCAGATGCCCATGGATCACAGAGTGATAGAACTCCTCAAGAGCGTCCCTGCAAACCGCTTCACAAATGGCTGCTTTGCCTTCCATGGCTGTCACTGGACCTCCTGGGACTGCACACCGATCCACACCATGCATTTTCCACAACTCCTTCTGTGGTCACTCCAGGTCCTGGCACGCTTCTCCGAGCCACAGCAAACCTGGGTTGATGCTCTTGAAACCTTTGTAACCCCACCGAGTTACCGCATGCAGCTTTACTCTTCATGGCCTCCACTGAGCCGCAGCCAGATGCCTGCTTCCGCGTGTGCTGTTGCAGTGGTATCATTGCCCCTAGCAACCAGGCTGCACTGCTGCAGAATCCAGAAGACATGCACCTCGTCCGTTGCCCCATTAACCAAGTTTGTAGGCCTCATCCTTTGCCCCTAGCAGCAAGGCTACAAGAATGCCCTTAGCAGTCTCCACCACATCTGACGTAGCGATCACTAGCGGGTCGGGGTATACTCGCATGGCAGCGATATTTGAATACACAGAAGCAGATTCTCTTTTAAGCAAGTCCAAAACAAGGGGGTTTATTTAAGCCCCATAAACCACTCTATAAGCCCTGGTAGGCATGTGAACAACCCAGAACCCACAAACAGTCTATTCCAATCCGGTTCCGTTGGCACAGTTCCAATGTCTGATTTCGGTCAGAACACAATGCCCCAGGCTCTGGATTACCTGGCTAACAGTACCTCAGGTTTCCAGCCTGGCTTCCTCTGGCTCCTGTCCATAATCCAGACCCTTGGTGTCTCCTGGACCTTCAGCAGCTCCAGCCAGCTTCAGTCTCACACATGGACATCCTCCATGTGGTGCAACCAGGAAGACACATAGGGCCTGCCTGTCGTCATAGGAGCACACCCCTTGGGAGGTATATATATATATATATATATATATATATATATATATATATATATATATATATAGATCTCCTCTGCGATGTCCTTTTTCTAAGCTAAACAAGTCCATCTTTTCCAACCTCTCATCATATGACACGCCTTCCATCCCCTGTAATAATCTAGTTGACCGACTTTGAAGTGATTCTAACTTCTGAATATCTTTTTTAAAATCTGAAGCCCGAAACTTGAAAACTTGATCCCATATTTTAGGTGTGGCCTCACAAGCGGGGTAACAATTTGTTGGGATCGCAGGATTTTATCTATCTTTTTATACTCCCTAAAATCTTGTTTGTTTTTGCAGCTGCTGCTTGAAATTGAGTACTGCTACTCAGCTTACTTATAACCACAATACTCAAGTCCTTCTCCTGTTCTGTAGTCCCAAGTATGCTCCCATTTAATGTATATACAGCAATAGGATTACTCCTTCCTGGGTGGATTACTCCACATTTATCTACATTAAACCTCATTTGCCAAGTGTTTGCCCATGCAGACATCTTATCCAGATCATTTTTCAGTATTGTAATGTCAAGGTCAGATTTTAATATCTCACATAGTTTGAGACTGACACTTTACTCTCAATCCCATCCGCAACAAGGTCATTAGTAAAGACATTAAAAAGAATTGGTATTAGCACAGATCCCTGCGGTCTCCACTGCTGACTGTATCCCATTTAGGGAACATACCATTTACGACGACTCTTTGTTCCTGTCTTTAAGCCAATTCCTTATCCGTTTGCATATTGTTTCTCCCCAGTCCTTGCTTCTGTAGCTTCAGTATAAGTCTGTTATGTGGAACAGTATCAAATGCCTTTGCAAAGTCCAGATAAATCACATCAGCTGCAATATAGACATATTGTAAATGGTGTGGTACAGAACATTATTAACAGCAGTCTGTAATGGTGGCAAATGCCCCATCTGTAACATGAAGTTACTGGACCCCTGATTCAAAATCTGTTAAAGGGGACTCATCAATCATATGCCAGATTAAAATAGTGATGTTTGTTTTTGTAACAGTGGGGTCTTTGGGCCACCTCAGGTACTAGGGTCCAGAGTGACTGCTACCTCTACACCATCTATAGTTATGTCTCTGCTGGAATAAGAAAATAAAACAGTAACAGGTCTACTTCAGTACCCCCTCTAGCTACGCCCCTGCTGGAAAAGCAAAAATCATATTAATAATGCTTCAGCTTATTGGTACGCTGTAATATTAACACTAAAAATTGCAGTACATGTTCAGAAATTTCTAGTGATTTTTTTTTGGTTTACCAACAATACTATACCAGAGAATTGCAATCTCCATGATACAATCAATGTAGGATGGGCCTGTACATTTCTCAAATCCTTCATGCGCAATGTTTTTCATTCTGTCTTCAACCTTGCAGAAACAATGAACTTGAAGGGTCTATGTCATGATCAACCGATATCCACAGGATAGTTGTGACCTCCATAGATTGCGAGAATGGTGGTCATGTGTCCTCATTTGTATAGAATGGTTGTGCACATGTGTGGCCATCTCTGCATGGTCACATATCATCATTATCGCACCCACAGAAGTAAAAGGAGCAATGGCCACACTTACAAACTCCTAGTCCATTCATATTAGAAACACATATTCTAGCGATCAAAGGGGTCTCAACTCCCACTGCTCATACATTTATCACCTACAGTCATGGCCAAAAGTATTAACACCCATGCAATTCTGTCAGATAATACTCATTTTCTTCCTGAAAATGATTGCAAACACAAATTATTTGGTATTATTATCTTCATTTAATTTGTCTTAAATGAAAAAATCACAAAAAGAATTGTCCTAAAGCCAAATTCAATATAATTCCACTCCAAACATAAAAAAGGGGGTGGACAAAAGTATTGGCACTGTTCGAAAAATCATGTGATGCTTCTCTAATTTGTGTAATTAACAGCACCTGTAACTTACCTTTGGCACCTAGCAGGTGTTCGCAATAACTAAAGGTACCGTCACACTAGACGATATCACTAGCGATCCGTGACGTTGCAGCGTCCTCGCTAGCGATATCGTCCAGTGTGACAGGCAGCAGCGATCAGGCCCCTGCTGTGCTGTCGCTGGTCGGGGAAGAAAGTCCAGAACTTTGTTTCGTCGCTGGACTCCCCGCAGACATCGCTGAATCGGCGTGTGTGACATCGATTCAGCGATGTCTTCACTGGTAACCAGGGTAAACATCGGGTAACTAAGCGCAGGGCCGCGCTTAGTAACCCGATGTTTACCCTGGTTACCATCCTAAAAGTTAAAAAAACAAACACTACATATTTACCTACAGCCGTCTGTCCTCCAGCGCTGTGCTCTGCACTCCTCCTGCTCTGGCTGTGAGCGTCGGTCAGCCGGAAAGCAGAGCGGTGACGTCACCGCTCTGCTTTCCGGCCGCTGTGCTCACACAGACAGTACAGGAGGAGTGCAGAGCACAGTGCTGGAGGACAGACGGCTGTAGGTAAGTATGTAGTGTTTGTTTTTTTTTACTTTTAGGATGGTAACCAGGGTAAACATCGGGTTACTAAGCGCGGCCCTGCGCTTAGTTACCCGATGTTTACCCTGGTTACCGGCATCGTTGGTCGCTGGAGAGCGGTCTGTGTGACAGCTCTCCAGCGACCAAACAGCGACGCTGCAGCGATCCGGATCGTTGTCGGTATCGCTGCAGCGTCGCTAAGTGTGACGGTACCTTAAATTACACTTGCAGCCAGTTGACATAGATTAAAGTTGACTCAACCTCTGTCCTGTGTCCTTGTGTGTACCACATTGAGCATGGAGAAAAGAAAGAAGACCAAAGAACTGTCTGAGGACATGAGAAACCAAATTGTGAGGAAGCATGAGCAATCTCAAGGCTACAAGTTCATCTCCAAAGACCTGAATGTTCCTGTGTCTACCGTGCGCAGTGTCATCAAGAAGTTTAAAGCCCATGGCACTGTGGCTAACCTCCTTAGATGTGGATGGAAAAGAAAAATTGACAAGAGATTTCAAGGCAAAATCGTGCGGATGTTGGATAAAGAACCTCGACTAACATCCAAACAAGTTCAAGCTGCCCTGCAGTCCGAGTGTACAACAGTGTCAACCCATACTATCTGTCGGCGTCTGAATGAAAAGGGACTGTATGGTAAGAGACCCAGGAAGACCCCACTTCTTACCCCGAGACATAAAAAAGCCAAGCTGGAGTTTGCCAAAACACCTGAAAAAACCTAAAACATTTTGGAAGAATGTTCTCTGGTCAGATGAGACAAAAGTAGAGCTTTTTGGGCAAAGGCATCAACATAGAGTTTACAGGAGAAAAAAAGAGGTATTCAAAGAAAAGAACACGGTCCCTACAGTCAAACATGGCGGAGGTTCCCTGATGTTTTGGGGTTACTTTGCTGCCTCTGGCACTGGACTGCTTGACCGTCTGCATGGCGTTATGACGTCTGAAGACTACCAACAAATTTTGCAGCATAATGTAGGGCCCAGTGTGAGAAAGCTGGGTCTCCCTCACAGGTCATGGGTCTTCCAGCAGGACAATGACCCAAAACACACTTCAAAAAGCACTAGAAAATGGTTTGAGAGAAAGCACTGGAGACTTCTAAGGTGGCCAGCAATTAGTCCAGACCTGAATCCCATAGAACACCTGTGGAGAGATCTAAATATGGCAGTTTGGAGAAGGCACCCTTCAAATATCAGGGACCTGGAGCAGTTTGCCAAAGAAGAATGGTCTAAAATTCCAGCAGAGCATTGTAAGAAACTCCATTGATGTTTACCGGAAGTGGTTGTTGTGAATTCTGTTGTCGGGCTCCCTCCTGTGGTCGTGAATGGTACTTCGGCGGGTTCTGTCTATGGGCTCCCTCTGGTGGCTATGAGTGAAGCTGCTGCTTCTGAGGTTCCTTACACAGGTGACGTGGCTTATCCTTTGGTTGGCTGCTCTATTTTACTCCTCTCAGATCGTTACTCCATGCCAGCTGTCAATGTTTTTGCATTCGTTCAGTTCGCTCCTGGATCTCTCTGGTGACCTGCCTTCTCCTGCAGAAGCTAAGTTCCTTATTGTCTTATTTTGTT
This sequence comes from Ranitomeya imitator, assembly GCF_032444005.1. Classification (NCBI taxonomy): domain Eukaryota; kingdom Metazoa; phylum Chordata; class Amphibia; order Anura; family Dendrobatidae; genus Ranitomeya; species Ranitomeya imitator. The sequence goes on from NC_091284.1 coordinate 166,790,105, forward strand.
CTCTGTTTTCTTGTCCAGCTGGTTTTCATTATTTTTGTCTTGCTAGCTGGAAGCTCTGGGATGCAGAGAGGCCCCTCCGCACCGTGAGTCGGTGCGGAGGTCTTTTTTGCACACTCTGCGTGGTCTTTTGTAGGTTTTTGTGCTGATCACAAAGTTACCTTTCCTATCCTCTGTCTATTTAGTGAGTCTGGCCTCCCTTTGCTGAAACCTGTTTCATTTCTGCGTTTGTGACTTTCATCTTTACTCACAGTAAATATATGTGGGGGGCTTCCTTTACCTTTGGGGAATTTCTCTGAGGCAAGGTAGGCTTTATTTTCTATCTCTAGGGCTAGATAGTTCTTAGGCTGTGACGAGGCGCCTAGGTCTGGTCAGGAGCGCTCCACGGCTATTTCTAGTGTGTGTGATAGGATTAGGGCTTGCGGTCAGCAGAGCTCCCACATCCCAGAGCTCGTCCTGTATGAGGTTTAATTATCAGGTCATTCCGAGTGCTCCTAACCACCAGGTCATAACAGTACTGCTGGCCCAAAGTATTAATGCATCTCAATAGAGGGATAAGAGAACTTCTGAGACCATTTTTTTTTCTTTGCACTGTGTTTTGTCTTTCTTTTCCCCTAGACCTTTGGGTGGTTCAGGACACAGGTGTAGGTATGGACATTCAAGGTTTGTCCTCTTGTGTGGATCATCTCACTGCAAGGGTACAAAACATTCAAGATTTTGTGGTTCAGAATCCTATGTTAGAGCCTAGAATTCCTATTCCTGACTTATTTTCTGGGGATAGATCTAGGTTCTTGAATTTCAAAAATAATTGTAAACTGTTTCTAGCTTTGAAACCCCGCTCCTCTGGTGACCCTGTTCAACAGGTAAAAATCATTATTTCTTTGTTACGTGGTGACCCTCAAGACTGGGCATTTTCTCTTGCGTCAGGAGATCCTGCATTGCGTGATGTTGATGTGTTTTTTCTGGCGCTTGGATTGCTTTATGATGAGCCAAATTCAGTGGATCAGGCAGAGAAAATCCTGCTGGCTTTGTGTCAGGGTCAGGATGAAGCGGAGGTGTATTGTCAGAAGTTTAGAAAGTGGTCTGTGCTTACTCAGTGGAATGAATGTGCCCTGGCGGCAATTTTCAGAAAGGGTCTTTCTGAAGCCCTTAAGGATGTCATGGTGGGATTTCCCTCGCCTGCTGGTCTGAATGAGTCTATGTCTTTGGCCATTCAGATCGATCGGCGCATGCGTGAGCGCAAAGCTGTGCACCATATGGCGATATTCTCTGAGCATAGGCCTGAGCCTATGCAGTGTGATTGGACTTTGACCAGAGCTGAACGGCAAGAACACAGACGTCGGAATGGGCTGTGTTTTTACTGTGGCGAATCCACTCATGCTATTTCCGATTGTCCTAAGCGCACTAAGCGGTTCGCTAGGTCTGCCACCATTGGTACAGTACAGTCTAAATTTCTGTTGTCCGTTACTCTGATTTGCTCTCTGTCGTCCTATTCTGTAATGGCATTTGTGGATTCAGGCGCTGCCCTGAATTTGATGGACTTGGAGTTTGCCAGGCGCTGTGGTTTTTTCTTGGAGCCCTTGCAGTATCCTATTCCATTGAGAGGAATTGATGCTACGCCTTTGGCCAAGAATAAGCCTCAGTACTGGACTCAATTGACCATGTGCATGGCTCCTGCACATCAGGAGGATATTCGCTTTTTGGTGTTGCATAATCTGCATGATGTGGTCGTTTTGGGGTTGCCATGGCTACAGGTCCATAATCCAGTGTTGGATTGGAAATCTATGTCTGTGTCCAGCTGGGGTTGTCAGGGGGTACATGGTGATGTTCCATTGCTGTCAATTTCGCCATCCACTCCTTCTGAAATCCCTGAGTTTTTATCAGATTACCGGGATGTATTTGAAGAGCCCAAATCTGGTGCCCTACCTCCTCATAGGGATTGCGGCTGTGCTATTAATTTGATTCCTGGAAGTAAGTTTCCTAAAGGACGTCTGTTTAATTTATCTGTGCCAGAGCACGCCGCTATGCCGAGTTATGTAAAGGAATCCTTGGAGAAGGGTCATATTCGTCCGTCGTCGTCACCGTTGGGAGCAGGGTTCTTTTTTGTGGCCAAGAAGGATGGTTCTTTGAGACCTTGTATTGATTACCGCCTTCTTAATAAGATCACAGTCAAATTTCAGTATCCTTTGCCGCTGCTGTCTGATTTATTTGCTCGAATTAAGGGGGCTAGTTGGTTCACCAAGATAGATCTTCGTGGTGCGTATAATCTTGTGCGAATTAAACAGGGCGATGAATGGAAAACAGCATTTAATACGCCCGAGGGCCATTTTGAGTACCTGGTTATCCCATTCGGGCTTTCTAATGCTCCATCTGTGTTTCAGTCCTTTATGCATAACATCTTCCGAGATTACCTGGATAGATTCATGATTGTATATTTGGATGACATTTTGGTCTTTTCGGATGATTGGGAGTCTCATGTGAAGCAGGTCAGAATGGTATTCCAGGTCCTTCGTGCTAATTCCTTGCTTGTGAAGGGGTCAAAGTGTCTCTTTGGAGTTCAGAAGGTTTCATTTTTGGGTTTCATTTTTTCCCCTTCTACTATCGAGATGGACCCTGTTAAAGTTCAGGCCATTTACGATTGGACTCAGCCGAAATCTGTGAAGAGCTTACAGAAGTTCCTGGGCTTTGCTAAATTTTATCGTCGCCTCATCGCTAATTTTTCCAGTGTTGCTAAACCGTTGACTGATTTGACAAAGAAAGGTGCTGATGTGGTCAATTGGTCCTCTGCGGCTGTAGAGGCTTTTCAGGAGTTGAAGCGTCGTTTTTCCTCTGCCCCTGTGTTGTGCCAGCCAGATGTTTCGCTCCCCTTTCAGGTCGAGGTTGATGCTTCTGAGATTGGAGCAGGGGCTGTTTTGTCGCAAAGAAGTTCTGATGGCTCGGTGTTGAAACCCTGTGCCTTCTTTTCTAGAAAATTCTCGCCTGCTGAGCGCAATTATGATGTGGGCAATCGGGAGTTGTTGGCCATGAAGTGGGCATTCGAGGAGTGGCGACATTGGCTTGAAGGAGCTAAACATCGTGTGGTGGTCTTGACGGATCACAAGAATTTGACGTATCTCGAGTCTGCCAAACGGTTGAATCCTAGACAGGCTCGATGGTCGCTCTTTTTCTCCCGTTTTGATTTTGTGGTTTCATACCTTCCGGGATCTAAGAATGTGAAGGCTGATGCCCTGTCAAGGAGTTTTGTGCCTGACTCTCCGGGTGTTCCGGAGCTGGCAGGTATTCTTAAAGAAGGGGTAATTTTGTCTGCCATTTCCCCTGATTTGCGGCGTGTGCTGCAAAAGTTTCAGGCTGATAGACCTGACCATTGTCCTACGGAGAAACTGTTTGTCCCTGATAGATGGACTAGTAGAGTTATCTCTGAGATTCATTGTTCAGTGTTGGCTGGTCATCCTGGAATCTTTGGTACCAGAGATTTGGGTGTCCTTCTTGCCTTTGGCTGAGTTCGCTCTTAATAATCGGGCCAGCTCGGCTACTTTAGTTTCTCCTTTTTTCTGTAATTCTGGTTTCCATACTCGTTTCTCTTCAGGGCAGGTTGAGCCTTCGGACTGTCCTGGTGTGGATGCGGTGGTGGACAGGTTGCAGCAGATTTGGACTCATGTGGTGGACAATTTGACATTGTCCCAGGAGAAGGCTCAGCGTTTCGCTAACCGCCGGCGTTGTGTTGGTCCCCGACTTCGTGTTGGGGATTTGGTTTGGTTGTCATCTCGTCACGTTCCTATGAAGGTTTCCTCTCCTAAGTTTAAGCCTCGTTTCATTGGGCCATACAAGATTTCTGAAGTTCTTAATCCTGTGTCATTTCGTTTGGACCTTCCGGCTTCTTTTGCCATCCATAATGTGTTCCATAGGTCGTTGTTGTGGAGATACGTGGCGCCTATGGTTCCCTCCGTTGATCCTCCTGCCCCGGTGTTGGTCGAGGGGGAGTTGGAGTATGTGGTGGAGAAGATTTTGGATTCTCGTGTTTCGAGACGGAAACTCCAGTACCTGGTCAAGTGGAAGGGTTATGGTCAGGAAGATAATTCCTGGGTTTTTGCCTCTGATGTTCATGCTGCCGATCTGGTACGTGCCTTTCATTTGGCTCATCCTGATCAGCCTGGGGGCTCTGGTGAGGGTTCGGTGACCCCTCCTCAAGGGGGGGTACTGTTGTGAATTCTGTTGTCGGGCTCCCTCCTGTGGTCGTGAATGGTACTTCGGCGGGTTCTGTCTATGGGCTCCCTCTGGTGGCTATGAGTGAAGCTGCTGCTTCTGAGGTTCCTTACACAGGTGACGTGGCTTATCCTTTGGTTGGCTGCTCTATTTAACTCCTCTCAGATCGTTACTCCATGCCAGCTGTCAATGTTTTTGCATTCGTTCAGTTCGCTCCTGGATCTCTCTGGTGACCTGCCTTCTCCTGCAGAAGCTAAGTTCCTTATTGTCTTATTTTGTTCTCTGTTTTCTTGTCCAGCTGGTTTTCATTATTTTTGTCTTGCTAGCTGAAAGCTCTGGGATGCAGAGAGGCCCCTCCGCACAGTGAGTCGGTGCGGAGGTCTTTTTTGCACACTCTGCGTGGTCTTTTGTAGGTTTTTGTGCTGATCGCAAAGTTACCTTTCCTATCCTCTGTCTATTTAGAGAGTCTGGCCTCCCTTTGCTGAAACCTGTTTCATTTCTGCGTTTGTGACTTTCATCTTTACTCACAGTCAATATATGTGGGGGGCTTCCTTTACCTCTGGGGAATTTCTCTGAGGCAAGGTAGGCTTTATTTTCTATCTCTAGGGCTAGATAGTTCTTAGGCTGTGACGAGGCGCCTAGGTCTGGTCAGGAGCGCTCCACGGCTATTTCTAGTGTGTGTGATAGGATTAGGGCTTGCGGTCAGCAGAGCTCCCACATCCCAGAGCTAGTCCTGTATGAGGTTTAATTATCAGGTCATTCCGAGTGCTCCTAACCACCAGGTCATAACAGTCGCAGTTATTTTGGCTAAATGTTGTACAACCAATTATTAGGCTGAGGGTGCCAATACTTTTGTCTTGCCCATTTTTGGAGTTTTGTGTGAAATGATCAATGTTTTGCTTTTTGCATCATTCTCTTTTGTGTTTTTTTCATTTAAGACAAATTAAATGAGGATCATAATGTCAAATAATTTGTGTTTGCAATCATTTTCAGGAAGAAAATTAGTATTATCTGACAGAATTGCAGGGGTGTCAATACTTTTGGCCATGACTGTATGCTGTGGATCAGTAATACATGTTCTTCTGGGATAACCTCTTCTAACCTGACTTGTATCATTATCCTTTTAGTAGTGTCTAGGGTAACAATACATGTCACAATTATTATATAAACCAGAATAAATATGGTATCAAATCTCATTGAAGTGTAAAATGCCTGTTCAGTAAATCAAAGGGTAAATCATCATATCTCTGTATTTTTGATTGGCAGAATGGCTCTTTAGTTCACAGCTACAGGGGGACAGGAGGAATATTTGAAGTTTGCTGGAACGCTAGAGGTGACAAAGTAGGGGCAAGTGCATCCGATGGATCAGTGAGTATTTATGATTCCTCTTGTTTGAATTGTTTAATAATGTACTGCTGTGTAATGTCTTCTACAGTTTGTACATTTTCCATTCTTATTTGTAAAGTGCTACACAATGTTGATGCTATAGAAATAAATCATTATTATTATTATTATTATTATTATTATTATTGACGATGGATGTATACAAAGAAACTTGATGCAATGGTGACAAAATACACAAATAATAAAGCAGAATTCAGAGGACATATGGACTGCAATGCCTGGACTATCCAAGGGTTCTGTAACCCAAACTAGCAGCCTTGAATATGCCTATCAGGCTATTAAATAAGGTCAAGACATTGCGTGTAGTCTGGGTATTGTAGTCTGTATACGGACTAGGAAACACAAATGTCTGAATTCAGCAAATGGATATGGGATCTGCTTTTAAAATAATCGAAGAAAATAATACAAGAAATGCCCACGGCTAGTGTCTTCATTCCAGAAGGCAGCACGGAGGTTCAGTCGATAGCACTCTTGCTTTGCAGCATTGGGGTCTTTAGCTCAAATCCCACCAGGGACAACATCTGCAAGGAGTTTGTATGTTCTCCCTGTGTTTGTGGAGAGCCTGCTAGGACCGTGGGGTACTCGATACTGGGTCCGGTGGTCTTTAAAATGTTAGTAATGGTGGTGGCAACCCGGCCGTGGCCCTGTGCGTTGAAGTTAAAGGAAAGGTCTTTAAAGGGATTGTCTTGAAAGAAAATAAAGACTGTTCGTGATGCCACCTGTGATATTCGGGCAGGGATGATCGATGCTGCTTAAAGGGGTTCACTGGGGATGATGTTATTGCAGCAGGGATGGTATGGCTTCCCAGTGTAGTAGACAAAAATGACAGATGATGTAGTTCTGAAAAGAATTGGAGGACACAAGGTTGCAGTCTGTTTAACTTTTACTGGTAGTATGTAGCCACAGTCCAGGGTACAGATCACAGGTAATCGTGAGGTCCGGCCAGCCTGGAAGCGATTTGGAATCCCCCTAGCCAGGTGGGGTTGGAAGCCTTCCTTACTGCGCTGTGTTGTAGTCCTTTGCTGCCTAAGGCTTCACACAAGGTCCTTAGTTTCTCTCTCTGTTCTATTAGTAGGACAATATCTGTATGGCAGGCAACTTGAGCCTTTTTACAGGTGTCCCTACTTGCGGTGACTCCGGGCTCTATATGCTGCTGTGCCTTTGGATGTAATGGTGGACAGGCGACTTGAAATCTCCTGCCCGCTGGTTTCTGCTGTGGGGCATACAGTAACCCCCACAACCCCAGAATTCCGGCATCCGGTTTCTTGGACTAATTTTGGAGTGAGCCCTCCACTACCAGTATCTTTCCTCTCCTTTGCCTCTGCTCCCCTCAGTCTCTCACAGATTTCTCTGTCAGGGCTGCAGAACTACGTGTCTGCACAGCTCCAGCTCTCCTCTCAAACTGACTACCTAACTCCTCCTCCAGCCAGAATGTAGAGAGAAGCCACCCACAAACTGGATCAGAGCTCCCCCTTCTGACCTGGAGTCAGAACAGTGTTGTCTGTACATGTTACCTGTTAAAGGGATCTTCCTCGCTTCCAGGCATGGCATCACCCTCCCTGTGAGGAAAGCAATACCACTGTAACAACCGACTTCCTATGGTGTTACATTTGCGTGGGTTTCCTCCGGGTTCTCCAGTTTCCCCCCACACTATAAAAACATACTGATAGAATTTAGATTGTGAGCCCCAATGAGGACAGCGATAATAATGTCTATAAAGTGTTGCAGAATATGATGGCGCTACATAAGCAAAGCATGATAAATAAATAATTACATAAGTGGTAACCAAGGTCATCACTGAATGCTATGGAACATGGAGCACATGATATCGCTATACAACCTTTTCATTTGGACAAGATTCTGATGGACTCCTGTTTTAAAGGACAGGATTCTAAGTTTTTGTGTTATCATTGTCTGGTAATTAGATTTCCATTTTCCATTCTTCACCGAGGGAAGAGGGAATTATAAGTTAACACAGCATATGAATATTCAATACCTGCACGTGAGCATGCTCTGTAAAGTGACAAAGTTATGCTTTATTCATAAAACACTTTGACGCCATCATATGATCTTTTATTCCAGGTGTGTGTTCTGGATCTGAGGAAGTGAAGCCGATAATCCAATATCTACGTTTAAATGGACCAGCGTTGAATGTGCACTGTCTGAAATCACAGATTCCGGTTCAGTACAAACCTGACCAAGTCAGAAAAGTGCGTCATAACCGAAACTCCCTAAAAGCCAAACACTTACGGATGTCCACAATTTTCATGGACCTATTTTATCAGACATCCATCAGAAGTTGGTGGTTTTCCAGCCAGGCTACTGTATTTCAGCCTTAGAACTAGCAGGCCAATTTTTGGGATTGACAGAAATGTTTGGTTTTTGAGTTGTTTGCCATGGCAAAACCTGTGCCAAAAAGGGTAAACATGGTGAGAGTGAAAATAGAAGGAAAAGGCTGCAGTGAACCAAAAGGGAAACCAATTTCTATTAATTTGTCTCATTTCAAACCTAATTTGAACACTAAAGTTTTCCCAAAGGACCTACAAAGACCAGTTTTTAATAAACGATCCACGTGACTTTGTATGACACTTTCTATTTTCTAGACTACTTTTTGTTCCTTTCGTTACCTGTTCAGTGGTTTTCTACCAACTCAGAGTAGTGGATTAGGGGAAGATCCAAGGGTATGTAAGGAACTAATATTGCTATCAATTCAGCTTTTACTTTTGTTCAAGATCAATGTGACCTGCTGGCTAGTACCACACTTGAAGAAATGCTTAGCCTTGTTCTTTGCAGATATCTTTTTTCTGGTCACCACCTTCTTATAAGCTCCTAATAGGTTCAGTAATGGAGTGTCCAGCATTGCTTTTTCATAGCAAAGTCCTCTCCTGCACTGAGGAGTTTTCCCCTCCACAGCTTAGCTTTTAAGGGCACTTTTCATGACACGGTGTCACATGCTTTTTATAAGAATGCAACGCCAAGAAAGCTTTTTACAAAAAGAAAGATAAACTTTTAAAGAGAAAGAACCCACTGTATTTTTTGAAAAGAAAAAATATTTTTTATGTTAAAAATCTTAATTCTAAAAATGAGAAAAATGAAAATGTTGGGATTGTCTAAGTCATACAAAAAAAAGTAAAAAAATACAAGTTATATTAAAGACTTGGTACCCTTTTTGATTTGAGTTTTGGTCTTTAATTCAATTTCTGGCAATCTGTGGTCAAATAATATCTTTATGTTCACTATTATAGGGTCTTTGTTTTAGTTTCCTTGTAAAGTACTTCTGCACATTAGTAAAGGAGGAAATCGTAGCCCTTATAACATTTTAAGGTGCCAAAGAGGAACCAGTACGATTTGCTTTTCCTTGGATAATAAGGATTAACTTATTTGGATATTCAAAAATATAATCTCAAATGTTCTATAATACTAAGTTTTGGGATAAAACAGCGACAGAAATATTAAACATTTTATAAGTTTGCAATTTATTCAAGTGGCTAAAAGTTTTATTTTCTAGAAAAGTGACAATCAGTTTTAATGGTCTAAAACTAACGACTATTTGAATCCGTGAATGATCTAGTTTAAATCGAATTTCCTTAAATTCTCGATTTCACGCAAGTTTGAACACTTTAAGATTTGATTCACGGTTTGCAAAAAAAAAACTTGACTGTCACCATTTCTCAAACCATCAGAGGGCAGGCATCTTTTTGTGTGGCCATGTGGGCTTCTCCATAATGCCTTAAAGCTATGACATCTTGTGGATTATTATACATAGCACAATGATAGTCAGTACCTTGGCCATCACACACCAGAGGTTACATCTCCAGTCACTGTGTAAGTCGCTTTCTTCCGCAGAGTGTAAGCTTTTATGGTCAGTGGGGTTTCTCTCTCTTGTAGATTTTAATCTCCTATGGTCAGCATGGTCTTCTCTTTCCTTCCACTCCCCCATGTGTATTTTGTGAGTAAACACAACTTCCAGTATTGAGATTCGCGTCAATTTATTCACTGCAAATCAAATTTTTTAGAAAATTCAGCTAAGCCCGCAAATTTAAATTTCAAAAGATCCACTCATCTCAACCTAAAATGTCCTGGATTGTTTCCTTTAAAAAAAGATGTGAGGTGCAGCCACTCAGTCTCTATCTACATATCTTCACTTGCCAATAAAATACAAAAGTTTATCAGTATCTTGTACTGACCCAATGCATCCTTATTGATTATGCTGGACCTGTCACCAGATTTCACAATATAAACTGCATATCTTATTAAATAGATCCCTTACACCCCTTCAGAGGACGTAAAACAGTATTTGCCAACAGATAGTCTCTACGGCTGCAAGTAAGTAATTTTTATTTTGTTGTTTTGTTTTTTTTGCTTTAAAGGGGTTTTCAGATGAACAAAAGTTGATTTGAATCAATAGGTCTTGGAATAATAATAGCTTCTACAATTGGATGAAAATGTTCCTGTGCTGAGATAAATGTGCCCCTGCTGTGTACTGTGTAATGGCCGTGTCTGACCATGAAGGAACATGGTCTGATTATACCACTTCTGACCAGGGGAGGATGCAAAAGTATCTACAAACATTACAGCAGGGGATCGCAGCTGATTCTTTTTGTGAGTTAAGACATTTTGCTACCTGTTTTTAAACAATGTTTTACATAAAAGAAAGAATCATTTGTGATCCTATTGTGTAATGTCGGTATCCTTTTTATCACTCCTCTGGCCAGGAGATGTGGTATGATCAGACCATGTTCCTGTACGGTCAGACACGGCCATTACACAGTACACAGCAGGGGCACATTTATAAGATTATCTCAGCACAGGAACATTCTTGTCAGGCACACCGCCCATACTTAAAAGTTAGCCCAACGAAAGTGTCCTGAATAGGGAGGGCAGCATCCAGGGGGCAGTCAAGGATCCCGGAGGTGTGGAATGATGGCGGCAGGGAGATATGCTTCAGGCATGCAAGACCTGAAGCATGTGACTGCCGAGGAAGTAGCTGGAGGCAGAAAAAACCCCGGAGCTCCGGAGAACTAAGCTCCGGCGGTGGAAGCAGAAGAGATGTCGGACAGACGCGGGTTAAAACCAGAGGACAATCCAGGTACCAAGAGAGGACAGACAAGGACATAGTCAGGGCCAGGCCGGGGCTAGAATCAGGGTAATCGGAGCAGTACCAGAGGGGCAGACAGGGAACTAGTCAGGGTCTAGCTGGGGTCAAAACCAGAGAGATGCAGAAAGTACAAAAACGGGAGGCAGACGCAGAAACATAAATGGACTGGGTCATACACAAACAAGAATCTACAAGCAGACAGTGCACATGTACGCAGGGTCAGAAATTCAGCCGAGGGCAATAATATAACTGACGCTGGACTGAGTTCACAAGAGACTATATAAAGCCCTCCCACAACCAGAAGGAGGCCAAAAGAATTAACCCCTGATGCACCAGGCCAGAACTACCACCCAGACCATAACAATTTTATTTTAAGACATGCAATTGTGGAAGGTATTATCATTCCAAGATGTATTGATTAAAATCATCTTTTGTTCACGGAACAACCCTTTAACTATCCCAGCCAAAAATACAACAAATAATTAAAGATATGAGCAATGGAGAGAGTGCTGAGTAAAATAAACCTAATTTTCCCTGATCTACATATACAGTTCTGGAAAAAATTAAGAGACCACTGCAGAATGTTCAGTTTTTCTAATTTTTCTCTTTATAGGTATATTTTTGAGTAAAATGTAAATTTTTCTTTTATTCTATAAACTTCTGACAACATGTCTACAAATTTCCAAGCAATACATTTTGTATTTTTTCTGACAAAGAAAAATGGTCAATATTTTAAAAAAAACAGTGCTTTCAGACCTCAAATAATGCAAAGAAAACAAGTTCATAATCATTTAGAAACAACAATACTAAGGTTTAAACTCAGGAAGAGTTCAGAAATCAATATATTGTGGAATAGCCATGATTTTTAATCACAGCTTTCCATGCTTTCCACCAGCCTTTTACACTGCTTCTGGCACAAAAATTTAATCAGTTTCTCTTTGTTTGATGGTGACTATCCATCATCCTCTTGATTACATTCCAGAGGTTTTCAACGGGGTTCAGGTCTGGAGATTGGGCTGCCCATGACAGGGTTTTGATGTGGTGGTCTCTTAATTTTTGCCAGCGCTGTATATGGTCTGCAGAGCACTGGTACTGAACTGATATTACCATTATATGGTAGATTTGGTGGTCTCTTAATTTTTTCCAAAACTGTATTTTAAGATATGATTATTCTTATTAGCTCTCTACACTAGAAAATAAAGGACAATTCTAAACAGGGGCCCAATCTATTATAGGGCAAATGAACAGGGACTGTCTTATAGAGAAAACCGATAAAATCTTACTTATTTGCAAAAAATCATACTTTTATTACAAAAAGATGCACTATCCCACAGAAAGAGCTAAGTTCAGGTATGATTTTGGCTAATAGAGGAACATAACAACTTGCATAAGAAAAAATGAATACTACTTGGCCATGGATAATCAAGTACAATGTAAGGGATAAATAGAAAATTTGCAGATAAAAATTCTGACCTTAAAAGTGTTGAAAATAAAAAGCTAAATTAAAAGGTGCAAAAAAATTGTTTCTCTGGAGAAGAGCTCTTTGTGGAATAGAATATGCAACCGATGACACAAGGACCGTGTGTACAATGTAACCAACATATAGAAATCAACACAATCAAAGCTCAGCCATTGAAAATCAGTGTTAAAGCCGCCATACACATGAGACTAATGTCGGATGAATCTGACAATATTGATGGATTCGACAGACAGATTAAAGTGTACAAAGGTTTTTTTTTTCAGACTCCTGATCACTTTGTTCTCTTGGAAAGAAGTTTAACACTGGAGCACTTGGCGCTCCTGTGTGTTGGAGAGACCGCCGAGATGGCCGACTGATGAGCAATCTGCCAAAGCATCGATCAACCAATAGCCAATATATGTGTATGGCTGACAGTAGTTTAACACGTTATGGAGATACAAATGTACAGGAATTTGTAAAAAAATCGCTGACCGTCCAAAGGATTCATGACAAAATGCACATGTTTTACATTAGTAGACCAATGGCATTTGGCAGGCTTATCTGTAATATATATATATATTTATGTCTTGCCAATTTCTACAACATTTGTAAAACACAAGGTATGTGAAGAATCTTCAAGCATAAGTTTTCAATTAATGTTTGTTTTTACTCTTGTGAAAAATGGATGGCAAGTACCGTATGTGTTCTGCCTGCTGAAAAGAAGAGTCATGAATTCTAGAGAACACTACTACTGAAAATAAAAAAAAGTATTGTTAATATACACAAATATGGAGGTGAGCAACAACAATTAGATGCATGTAAAGAAGCTGCGGAGACACCATCACGTGTTTCTCGACGCAAGCAGTGAATAGCCAGGCCTTTCCCCGGGAAGGAACAACCACGGGAAGGGCAGCATCCCTTCCCGTGGTTGTTCCTTCCCGGGGAAAGGCCTGGCTATTCACTGCTTGCGTCGAGAAACACGTGATGGTGTCTCCGCAGCTTCTTTACATGCATCTGCATATTTCCCATAAGGGATGGGGGCAGTGTTCTGGAATCACTGCGTTGAGAAACACGTGATGGTGTCTCCGCAGTGTTGGATGTTTTGGTCTCCCCGAGGCCAATCATCTGTGCCTTTACAACAACAATTAGAGCAACCATTACAGATAGCTTGAAGGAGTTGTCCAAAACTAAAATTTATTTTAAGCCTTAATGCCTATTAATTGTCATAATCTAATTTATTTTTTAATATACTTTAATTTAAAAGTCCCTATCATTCCCTCATTACTTTATCTAATTGCTTTATTTTTATTTTACTACTAGTGTTTGATGATGTTTTGTTTGAGAATCCCAGTGAATGCTGGGATAGCGAAACAAGTTGTCATCAGAGGACAGAGGTTGCTGTCACTGCCGCAGCCTCTGCCACCGCCCTGAAATGAATCGTCATCAGTGATGTTCATTTCAGAGGTTGAATGTAACGCAGTTGGGTGTGAACCCACTGTGCCATGGGGCGAGCTTATCCTGGAGGGGCGTGACTAAGTGACTACCTGGTTTTCGCTAGAGCTTCTGGTGGTGAAGATAGAATTGGACGCACATAGTTACCAGTTACTACTCCAAGGCAGTCCCCGGGACTCCAGCAGCTGACTGAACAGTCAGAGGCATATGTACATGGTACAGGAGGACAAAGACAAAAACGTGGTCAGACAGTCTGCGGTGGGGGCAGGCATCACATGATCAGAAGTTATATGTCAGGAGTGGAGAGGTTAGACAGGACGGGAAAACTAGCCGGGTCGGTAATGGGAAGCGGATTACAGAAACAAGCATAAACATGGACTACAGGGTAGGAACGAAACGTTCGAGCAAGGCGTGATGGGAGGAGCTTCCTAATATAGTGCCTCATCACAAGAAATAGGATGGGGAGTATGATCTCCGCAGGACAGTGCAGGGTTAAATTACTCCAGAGACCGGCCACGCCCCCTAAGTCCAAATGCAACCACCATGGTATTGCAGCTATGCAGAGAAGTGCTGCAAAAGGCAAACCTCAATGAGCTGACCAGACATAAGCAGAAACTGCGCAGAAACCATGGTGAGTAGAGCGGCACTGACGCTAGGCTAGTCCTTGCTCTACTGCATCAGTTGTTAATTCCAAAGTATGCTCAGTAGATTCTTCTCATTGTGTAATATATACAGTGACAGTGCGCTCTATCAATGGCTCTGATCAGAAGTAATAAGTTAGCAAAAGAATGCATTGTCAGTGCGCGTTGTGAGAAAAATACCCAGCATACAGGAAAAACAGAGACCAGCGTGCCGGGCTGCTGTGTTGGTCTCTGTTTTTTTAATGTTGCTGTAGTTTTTTTTATACTTTCTACAAGCAGGGATGTAGCTCCCTTTTTGGGGCTGTGCATTTAGTCAGATCTAGGTCTTGCTCTGCCTTTGAGGCCAGTTGGCACATAAAGAGGTTTCACTTTAAGACCATACATACCACACCTTGTCAAGGTGGGATGGCGTATACATTTTTTTTTATCAAAACACAGTCAAATAAGTACTGTAAGTTATTTATAGTCATGGCCGAAAGTCTAGGCACCTTTGAAATTGGTCCAGAAAATTAAGTATTTCTCCAAGAAAATTATTGCAATTGCACATGTTTTGCAAAAAGGAAAAAAAAGAGCATGAACCGCACATCCCAAATTCATACTTTGATCTAAAGCCGCTAGGCAAAAATTTTATATACTGAACATGAGGTTTTCAGTTTAACATTCTGATCAGACTGTATGAAGCCCACTGCCACTTCACGGCAAACCTCGTAGTGGGTCCTATCGCCCTAACGGAGCGGAGCCGTGCGGCAACCACCGCCACAGCGGCCACGCACCAGCAGGGCGGACGGCCTGTTGCCCCACAGCACCCATGCTGCGAGACTGAGCCCCCATGACTCCAGACCGCGCCGCCCCACCAGCACAAAGCCACAGCAACAATGGCCGCCACACAGCACCAGCAGCAAAATGAAAGGAGCATTGAAACTCACCTTCCTCCAGCTCTTCAGTGAGAGCCAAAATGGGCTAGACCCCATACTTTGCAGTCTCCTGCTAATTAAAATCACCTGTGCCAAATGGGAGGAGTGCTGGTCCAAGAAAGAGACAAGAACATGCTTTGCAAAAAGGAAAAAAAAGAGCATGAACCGCACATCCCAAATTCATACTTTGATCTAAAGCCGCTAGGCAAAAATTTTATATACTGAACATGAGGTTTTCAGTTTAACATTCTGATCAGACTGTATGAAGCCCACTGCCACTTCACGGCAAACCTCGTAGTGGGTCCTATCACCCTAACGGAGCGGAGCCGTGCGGCAACCACCGCCACAGCGGCCACGCACCAGCAGGGCGGACGGCCTGTTGCCCCACAGCACCCATGCTGCGAGACTGAGCCCCCATGACTCCAGACCGCGCCGCCCCACCAGCACAAAGCCACAGCAACAATGGCCGCCACACAGCACCAGCACCAAAATGAAAGGAGCATTGAAACTCACCTTCCTCCAGCTCTTCAGTGAGAGCCAAAATGGGCTAGACCCCATACTTTGCAGTCTCCTGCTAATTAAAATCACCTGTGCCAAATGGGAGGAGTGCTGGTCCAAGAAAGAGACAAGAACATGCTTTGCAAAAAGGAAAAAAAAGAGCATGAACCGCACATCCCAAATTCATACTTTGATCTAAAGCCGCTAGGCAAAAATTTTATATACTGAACATGAGGTTTTCAGTTTAACATTCTGATCAGACTGTATGAAGCCCACTGCCACTTCACGGCAAACCTCGTAGTGGGTCCTATCGCCCTAACGGAGCGGAGCCGTGCGGCAACCACCGCCACAGCGGCCACGCACCAGCAGGGCGGACGGCCTGTTGCCCCACAGCACCCATGCTGCGAGACTGAGCCCCCATGACTCCAGACCGCGCCGCCCCACCAGCACAAAGCCACAGCAACAATGGCCGCCACACAGCACCAGCACCAAAATGAAAGGAGCATTGAAACTCACCTTCCTCCAGCTCTTCAGTGAGAGCCAAAATGGGCTAGACCCCATACTTTGCAGTCTCCTGCTAATTAAAATCACCTGTGCCAAATGGGAGGAGTGCTGGTCCAAGAAAGAGACAAGAACATGCTTTGCAAAAAGGAAAAAAAAGAGCATGAACCGCACATCCCAAATTCATACTTTGATCTAAAGCCGCTAGGCAAAAATTTTATATACTGAACATGAGGTTTTCAGTTTAACATTCTGATCAGACTGTATGAAGCCCACTGCCACTTCACGGCAAACCTCGTAGTGGGTCCTATCGCCCTAACGGAGCGGAGCCGTGCGGCAACCACCGCCACAGCGGCCACGCACCAGCAGGGCGGACGGCCTGTTGCCCCACAGCACCCATGCTGCGAGACTGAGCCCCCATGACTCCAGACCGCGCCGCCCCACCAGCACAAAGCCACAGCAACAATGGCCGCCACACAGCACCAGCACCAAAATGAAAGGAGCATTGAAACTCACCTTCCTCCAGCTCTTCAGTGAGAGCCAAAATGGGCTAGATCCCATACTTTGCAGTCTCCTGCTAATTAAAATCACCTGTGCCAAATGGGAGGAGTGCTGGTCCAAGAAAGAGACAAGAACATGCTTTGCAAAAAGGAAAAAAAAGAGCATGAACCGCACATCCCAAATTCATACTTTGATCTAAAGCCGCTAGGCAAAAATTTTATATACTGAACATGAGGTTTTCAGTTTAACATTCTGATCAGACTGTATGAAGCCCACTGCCACTGTGGGGCAACAGGCCGTCCGCCCTGCTGGTGCATGGCCGCTGTGGCGGTGGGCGCCGCACGGCTCCGCTCCGTTAGGGCGATAGGACCCACTACGAGGTTTGCCGTGAAGTGGCAGTGGGCTTCATACAGTCTGATCAGAATGTTAAACTGAAAACCTCATATTCAGTTATATTAATTTTTGCCTAGCGGCTTTAGATCAACGTATGATTTTGGGATGTGCGGTTCATGCTCTTTTTTTTCCTTTTTGCAAAGCATGTTCTAGTCTTCTTCTTGGACCAGCACTCCTCCCATTTGGCACAGGTGATTTTAATTAGCAGGAGACTGCAAAGTTAGGGGTCTAGCCCATTTTGGCTCTCACTGAAGAGCTGGAGGAAGGTGAGTTTAAGTGCTCCCTTCATTTTGGTGTTGGTGCTGTGTGGCGGCCATTGT
The DNA here is from genome assembly GCF_032444005.1 of Ranitomeya imitator. Classification (NCBI taxonomy): domain Eukaryota; kingdom Metazoa; phylum Chordata; class Amphibia; order Anura; family Dendrobatidae; genus Ranitomeya; species Ranitomeya imitator. Next base: position 166,807,486 of record NC_091284.1, read on the forward strand.
TGCTGTGGCTTTGTGCTGGTGGGGCGGCGCGGTCTGGAGTCATGGGGGCTCAGTCTCGCAGCATGGGTGCTGTGGGGCAACAGGCCGTCCGCCCTGCTGGTGCATGGCCGCTGTGGCGGTGGGCGCCGCACGGCTCCGCTCCGTTAGGGCGATAGGACCCACTACGAGGTTTGCCGTGAAGTGGCAGTGGGCTTCATACAGTCTGATCAGAATGTTAAACTGAAAACCTCATATTCAGTTATATTAATTTTTGCCTAGCGGCTTTAGATCAACGTATGATTTTGGGATGTGCGGTTCATGCTCTTTTTTTTCCTTTTTGCAAAGCATGTTCTAGTCTTCTTCTTGAACCAGCACTCCTCCCATTTGGCACAGGTGATTTTAATTAGCAGGAAACTGCAAAGTTAGGGGTCTAGCCCATTTTGGCTCTCACTGAAGAGCTGGAGGAAGGTGAGTTTAAGTGCTCCCTTCATTTTGGTGTTGGTGCTGTGTGGCGGCCATTGTTGCTGTGGCTTTGTGCTGGTGGGGCGGCGCGGTCTGGAGTCATGGGGGCTCAGTCTCGCAGCATGGGTGCTGTGGGGCAACAGGCCGTCCGCCCTGCTGGTGCATGGCCGCTGTGGCGGTGGGCGCCGCACGGCTCCGCTCCGTTAGGACGATAGGACCCACTACGAGGTTTGCCGTGAAGTGGCAGTGGGCTTCATACAGTCTGATCAGAATGTTAAACTGAAAACCTCATATTCAGTTATATTAATTTTTGCCTAGCGGCTTTAGATCAACGTATGATTTTGGGATGTGCGGTTCATGCTCTTTTTTTTCCTTTTTGCAAAGCATGTTCTAGTCTTCTTCTTGGACCAGCACTCCTCCCATTTGGCACAGGTGATTTTAATTAGCAGGAGACTGCAAAGTTAGGGGTCTAGCCCATTTTGGCTCTCACTGAAGAGCTGGAGGAAGGTGAGTTTAAGTGCTCCCTTCATTTTGGTGCTGGTGCTGTGTGGCGGCCATTGTTGCTGTGGCTTTGTGCTGGTGGGGCGGCGCGGTCTGGAGTCATGGGGGCTCAGTCTCGCAGCATGGGTGCTGTGGGGCAACAGGCCGTCCGCCCTGCTGGTGCATGGCCGCTGTGGCGGTGGGCGCCGCACGGCTCCGCTCCGTTAGGGCGATAGGACCCACTACGAGGTTTGCCGTGAAGTGGCAGTGGGCTTCATACAGTCTGATCAGAATGTTAAACTGAAAACCTCATATTCAGTTATATTAATTTTTGCCTAGCGGCTTTAGATCAACGTATGATTTTGGGATGTGCGGTTCATGCTCTTTTTTTTCCTTTTTGCAAAGCACATGTTTTGTTATACCCATGTTTATTTCCTTTGTGTGTATTGGAGCAGCACAAAAAACAGAAAAAAAGGCAAAATGGGCATAATTTCACATAAAACCCCAAGAAAGAGGCAGACAAAATTGTTGGTGCCTTACCAAAATTGTGGGTAAATATCTTTGTTTCAAACATGTGATGATGATTCAAACTCATCATATGCATATACTATACAGAAAACACTGTTCATTATATTGTATGAACTATGGGGTGCATTATACTATACGGAGGGCTATTAGGTGCATTATGCTATATGGAGGACTGTGGGGAGTGCATTATACTGTATGGACAATGGGCTGCTTTATACTATGTGGGCGACTATGGGGTGCATTATACTGTATGCAAGCAATTATTCAGTGAAAAGGTTTGTGTGGGGTCTATCATTGTTGTGGATTCTGTTTTTGGGCTCCCTCTGGTGGTTACAGATGGTACTGGGTGACTTGTGTTCTCTGCGGTCTCTGGTGTCCACCTGTTCTATCAGGATATGGGAGTTTCCTATTTAACCTGGCTTTCTTGTCATTTCCTCGCCGGCGATCAATGTAATCAGTGTGTCTTGTTACCTCTGCTTTCCGCTTCTGTAATCTTCAGGACAAGCTAAGTTTTTGATTTTTCCTGTTCCACGTTCTGCTTTATTTTCGTTTTAGTCCAGCTTGCAGTTATGTGATTCCTTGTTGCTGGTTGCTCTAGTGGGCTGATATTACTCCTCATGTTCCATGAGTTGGCACATGAGTTCAAGTAATTTCAGGATGGTTTTTTGTAGGGTTTTTCGCTGACCGCGCAGTTCACTTTTGTATCCTCTGCTATCTAGTTTTAGCGGGCCTCATTTTGCTGAATCTGTATTCATTACTGCGTATGTGCTTTCCTCTCATTTCACCGTCATTACATGTGGGGGGCTGCTATTTCTGTGGGGTGTTTCTCTGGAGGCAAGAGAGGTCTTTGTTTCTTCTAATAGGGGAAGCTAGTCCTTCGGCTGGCGCGAGGCATCTAGAATCATCGTAGGCATGTTCCCCGGCTACTGCTAGTGTGTGAATTAGGTTCAGGATCGCGGTCAGCTCAGTTTCCATCACCCTAGAGCTTGTTCTGTTTTTTGTGCTTGTCCTTTTGTTATCCCCTGCCATTGGGATCATGACAGTATCGCCGGCCAGAAAAGTGGTAATCGTATTGGCTGAAGTAGGAGGAAAAGTAGTCTGAGGAAGTTTTTTTTTTTTTTTTTTCCTTCCCTCAGAGTTTGCTGCCTAGCCTTAATTGCAGCCTGGCTGCGTCTTACCTCCTCTTAATCCTTGAATGGCTCTGACCTCAGCTGTTTATCATGGACGTCCAGAGTTTGGCTTCCAGCCTGAATAATCTTGCTGCTAAGGTTCAAAATATACAAGATTTTATTGTACATGCTCCTATGTCTGAACCTAGAATTCCTATCCCAGAGTTTTTTTCTGGAGATAGATCTAGTTTTCTGAATTTTAGGAACAATTGCAAGTTGTTTCTTTCTTTGAAATTTCGCTCCTCTGGAGACCCCGCTCAGCAAGTCAAGATTGTAATATCTTTCCTGCGGGGTGACCCTCAGAATTGGGCATTTGCATTGGCACCAGGGGATCCTGCGTTGCTCAATGTGGATGCGTTTTTTCTGGCATTGGGTTTGCTCTATGAGGAACCTAACCTAGAGATTCAGGCTGAAAAAGCTTTATTGGCTCTCTCTCAGGGGCAAGATGAAGCAGAAATATATTGTCAGAAATTTCGGAAATGGTCGGTGCTTACTCAGTGGAATGAGTGCGCCCTGGCTGCAGAATTCAGAGATGGCCTTTCTGAGGCCATTGAAGATGTTATGGTGGGGTTCCCTGCGCCTACAGGTCTGAATGAGTCTATGACTATGGCTATTCAGATTGATCGGCGTTTACGGGAGCGCAAACCTGTGCACCATTTGGCGGTGTCTTCTGAACAGGCACCTGAGACAATGCAATGTGATAGAATTCAGTCCAGAAGTGAACGGCAAAACTATAGGCGGAAAAATGGGTTGTGTTTTTATTGTGGTGATTCAGCTCATGTTATATCAGCATGCTCTAAACGCACAAAAAAGGTTGATAAGTCTGTTGCCATTAGTACTTTACAGTCTAAGTTCATTCTGTCTGTGACTCTGATTTGTTCATTATCAGCCATTTCCGTCGATGCCTATGTGGATTCAGGCGCTGCCCTGAGTCTTATGGATTGGTCATTTGCCAACCGCTGTGGGTTTAGTCTGGAGCCTCTGGAAGTCCCTATTCCTTTGAAAGGAATTGACTCTACACCTTTGGCTATGAATAAACCTCAGTACTGGACACACATGACCATGCGTATGACTCCCGTTCATCAGGAGGTGATTCGCTTCCTGGTACTGTATAATTTACATGATGTCTTAGTGCTTGGTCTGCCATGGTTACAAACTCATAACCCAGTCTTGGACTGGAAAACGATGTCTGTGTTAAGCTGGGGATGTCAGGGGGTTCATGATGATGCACCTCCGATTTCTATCGCTTCATCTACTCCTTCTGAGGTTCCTGTATTTTTGTCTGATTATCGGGATGTTTTTGAGGAGCCTAAGCTCAATTCGCTTCCTCCTCACAGGGATTGCGATTGTGCTATAGATTTGATTCCTGGCAGTAAATTTCCTAAAGGTCGTTTGTTCAATCTGTCAGTGCCAGAGCATACTGCTATGCGGGATTATGTTAAGGAGTCCTTGGAAAAGGGACATATCCATCCATCTTCGTCTCCTTTGGGAGCAGGTTTTTTTTTCGTGGCCAAAAAAGATGGTTCCTTGAGGCCTTCTATAGATTACCGTCTTTTGAATAAGATTACGGTCAAATATCAGTATCCTTTGCCATTGTTGACTGATTTGTTCGCTCGCATTAAGGGGGCTAAATGGTTCACTAAGATTGATCTTCGGGGTGCGTATAATCTTGTGCGGATTAAGCAGGGTGATGAGTGGAAAACCGCATTTAATACGCCTGAGGGCCATTTTGAGTATTTGGTGATGCCTTTTGGACTTTCTAATGCTCCTTCTGTTTTCCAGTCCTTTATGCACGATATTTTCCGTGAATATCTGGATAAATTTATGATTGTGTATTTGGGTGACGTTTTGGTTTTTTCTGATGACTGGGAGTCCCATGTTCAGCAGGTCAGGAAGGTGTTTCAGGTCCTGCGGGCCAATTCTTTGTTTGTAAAAGGTTCAAAGTGTCTCTTTGGAGTCCAGAAGATTTCTTTTTTGGGGTATATTTTTTCCCCTTCTACTATTGAGATGGATCCCGTCAAGGTTCAAGCTATTTGTGACTGGACGCAGCCTACATCTCTTAAGAGTCTACAGAAGTTCTTGGGCTTTGCTAATTTTTATCGTCATTTCATTACTAATTTTTCTAGTGTTGTTAAGCCTTTGACGGATCTGACTAAGAAGGGTGCTGATGTTGCTGATTGGTCTCCTGCGGCTGTGGAGGCCTTTCAGGAACTTAAGCGCCGGTTTTCTTCTGCTCCTGTGTTGCGTCAGCCAGATGTTTCGCTTCCTTTTCAGGTTGAGGTTGATGCTTCTGAGATTGGAGCGTAGGCGGTTTTGTCACAGAGAAGCTCCGATTGCTCGGTGATGAAGCCATGTGCGTTCTTTTCTAGAAAGTTTTCGCCCACTGAGCGGAATTATGATGTTGGTAATCGGGAGCTTTTGGCCATGAAGTGGGCATTTGAGGAGTGGCGTCATTGGCTTGAGGGTGCTAGACATCGTGTGGTGGTCTTGACTGATCACAAAAATCTGATTTACCTTGAGTCTGCCAAGCGTCTGAATCCTAGACAGGCTCGTTGGTCACTGTTTTTCTCCCGTTTCGATTTTGTGGTTTCATACCTGCCAGGTTCAAAGAATGTGAATGCGGATGCTCTTTCTAGGAGTTTTGTGCCTGATTCCCCTGGAAATTCTGAGCCCACTGGTATCCTTAGGGATGGGGTGATTTTGTCGGCTGTCTTCCCAGACTTGCGACGTGCTTTGCAGGAGTTTCAGGCGGATAAACCTGATCGTTGTCCGCCTGAAAGACTGTTTGTTCCGGATAATTGGACCAGTAGAGTCATCTCCGAGGTCCATTCTTCTGCGTTGGCAGGTCATCCTGGAATATTTGGTACTAGAGACTTGGTGGCCAGGTCTTTTTGGTGGCCTTCCTTGTCGAGGGATGTGCGTTCTTTTGTGCAGTCTTGTGAAGTTTGCGCTCGGGCTAAGCCTTGCTGTTCTCGGGCCAGTGGATTGTTGTCACCTTTGCCTATCCCGAAGAGGCCTTGGATGCACATTTCCATGGACTTTATTTCGGATCTCCCTGTCTCTCAAAAAATGTCCGTCATCTGGGTTGTGTGTGACCGCTTTTCTAAGATGGTTCATCTGCTACCCTTGCCTAAGTTACCTTCTTCATCTGAGTTGGTCCCTCTGTTTTTTCAGAACGTGGTTCGTTTGCATGGGATTCCGGAGAACATTGTTTCTGACAGGGGATCCCAGTTTGTGTCTAGATTTTGGCGGACGTTCTGTGCTAAGATGGGCATTGATTTGTCCTTTTCGTCTGCATTCCATCCTCAGACGAATGGCCAGACGGAACGAACTAATCAGACCTTGGAAACTTATTTAAGGTGTTTTGTTTCTGCTGATCAAGATGACTGGGTTACCTTTTTGCCGCTTGCCGAATTTGCCCTTAATAATCGGGCTAGTTCTGCTACCTTGGTTTCTCCTTTCTTTTGTAATTCGGGGTTTCATCCTCGTTTTTCCTCTGGTCAGGTGGAGCCTTCTGATTGTCCTGGAGTGGACATGGTGGTGGATAGGTTGCATCAGATTTGGAGTCATGTGGTGGACAATTTGAAGTTGTCCCAGGAGAGGGCTCAGCAGTTTGCTAATCGCTGTCGCCGCGTGGGTCCTCGACTTCGTGTTGGGGACTTGGTATGGTTGTCTTCTCGTTTTGTTCCTATGAAGGTCTCTTCTCCTAAGTTCAAACCTCGGTTCATCGGTCCCTATAGGATCTTGGAAATTCTTAACCCTGTGTCATTTCGTTTGGATCTCCTGGCATCGTTTGCTATTCATAATGTGTTCCATCGGTCGTTGTTGCGGAAGTATGAGGTACCTGTTGTTCCTTCGCTTGAGCCTCCTGCTCCAGCTGGTGGAGGGAGAATTGGAGTATGTTGTGGAGAAGATCTTGGATTCTCGTGTTTCCAGATGGAAACTTCAGTATTTGGTCAAGTGGAAGGGTTATGGTCAGGAGGATAATTCTTGGGTGGTTGCCTCTGATGTTCATGCTGCTGATTTGGTCTGTGCATTTCATAGGGCTCATCCTGGTCGCCCTGGTGGTTCTCGTGAGGGTTCGGTGACCCCTCCTCAAGGGGGGGGGGTACTGTTGTGGATTCTGTTTTTGGGCTCCCTCTGGTGGTTACAGATGGTACTGGGTGACTTGTGTTCTCTGCGGTCTCTGGTGTCCACCTGTTCTATCAGGATATGGGAGTTTCCTATTTAACCTGGCTTTCTTGTCATTTCCTCGCCGGCGATCAATGTAATCAGTGTGTCTTGTTACCTCTGCTTTCCGCTTCTGTAATCTTCAGGACAAGCTAAGTTTTTGATTTTTCCTGTTCCACGTTTTGCTTTATTTTCGTTTTAGTCCAGTTTGCAGTTATGTGATTCCTTGTTGCTGGTTGCTCTAGTGGGCTGATATTACTCCTCATGTTCCATGAGTTGGCACATGAGTTCAAGTAATTTCAGGATGGTTTTTTGTAGGGTTTTTCGCTGACCGCGCAGTTCACTTTTGTATCCTCTGCTATCTAGTTTTAGCGGGCCTCATTTTGCTGAATCTGTTTTCATTACTGCGTATGTGCTTTCCTCTCATTTCACCGTCATTACATGTGGGGGGCTGCTATTTCTGTGGGGTGTTTCTCTGGAGGCAAGAGAGGTCTTTGTTTCTTCTAATAGGGGAAGCTAGTCCTTCGGCTGGCGCGAGACGTCTAGAATCATCGTAGGCACGTTCCCCGGCTACTGCTAGTGTGTGAATTAGGTTCAGGATCGCGGTCAGCTCAGTTTCCATCACCCTAGAGCTTGTTCTGTTTTTTGTGCTTGTCCTTTTGTTATCCCCTGCCATTGGGATCATGACAATCATGCTGTGGGGGCCATTACACAGTGTGGAGAGGTGTGGAGCCAATATACTATATGTAGGCCCATTATATATACTGCATGGAAGGCTATTGGGGGGGTCACAGTTGGGAGATCATACTGTGTTGGGGTCACCATACTTTCCGGGGGGAGATTAGTGGTGGGATACAGTGGGGTCATCATTCTGTGCGTCTGGAGGGGAATGTGGAGGAATTCACTGTGAGGGTATCTTATGGTGTTTGTGGGCACTTTTGTTAACATCATACTTAATGAGTGCAATAAAAAGGGCATCTAGGGCTCCAATAGGAGCAAAATTATAAGGCACACAGTACCACTCAGTAGGTGCAGTAATAGGGACACTTACAGCAGCAGCTGCTCAGCATTGGGGTATCTACAGGCCAGGGAGTTTTGCTGATTGTGTATAGATGGGGATGGTGCCTGAAATGTGAAAAGTCATATGTGTCTTTGTTGTAATCTCGGCAGCTGAGTCCTGGCTGTTGGTCTGGGCCAGTTGGAAAAGACGGGAAACGTGAATGACTCCACCAGAAAGAATGTCAGCTGTAAGTCACCATCAAATAACTGTACTGTGATCTGTTATATATTCTAGATGACTGGTATCTACCGCTATATGGTCCCCATATGGCAGTAATATCAGTGTTAATCAGTGTTCCCCAGCAACCAGGCAACCCCCACATGTATTCAGGCTGTCCAGCAGCCTCAAATCATGCAGCTGCGTCAACAAAAACTAAATCTCTGAACGGTCACAAATACTCGGAGACCACCTGAGTATACTCGCTCATCACTATTGTGTATCCCTTATCTGTCTTTATCTTTAATAATTAGGTTACACTTCCCTTTATATTTGGGCCTTGAATTGATTGAATTATTATGAGGTTTTTTTTCCCATAGCAGGAATCTCTTTTACTCCACAGGGTTATTATACCTGTGGTGTTGGTTATTATAGTGACGCAATGAATTTGTGAACTTATTTTTTAGGTTTTATATTGTATTTGGTATTCCTTCGGGTTTTCCTATTACCTGGTCATAACAAAAATTATCCCTAACATATCGCTGCATTACAGTTATTACCATACCTATAGTTCATCTCTTATCTTTAACCTATATGTTTTCCCACCTGTATAGCTACAGGGAATAATATGGAGAGATTGGAAAAGCCGTCGCTGAGTGGGGGCGCCAAATAACCATTCTCTTTATGATGCCTACCTCCTTAGCTAGGTAGTGATCAGGTAGGGTTAAACCAGGGACCCTTTAGGTTATTCCATGGACATTATTAGTCTATGTATCTAATAGAATTGTTACCTACTTTTGTGTATCTCAACACTATTGTGTGGTCCTACACACTGGGTGGTGTTTTTTAAAACAAACTAACATAATTTATAAATTTTAAGGGATTATATGAATATTTGTCAATGGCCACAGTGTGAATGTGCACTTATTTATTACACTTACATCAACAAGTATTCAAGCTCATTTTTATGGTGTTGGTTTAGAAAAGAGGCAAAAAATGGAATCCCACATTGCATATTATTATGAATTTCCCAGTGCAAAGAGCTACTTTAAAGCTGACCACACACATTAATTAGATGACTGTCAGCGAAACAATACTTCCTCCCAGGTACGGACTGGGGCTGAAATTCAGACCTGGCATTTGAAATCACACAGGCCCATGTTGTTCCCGTACCCAAGAACCAGATGGGAAATATTACTAATATTACCCTGGATGGAGGGAAGGAAGATTTTCTACAAGACCAATATTTCTACTGCTACCTGTGGCCTGCTGGGGTAAGTGACGGAGTCAGCCACTTTGTGCTCCATCACAACTCTCAACAGTATTGATGTCTGGAGAACACGGATTCTGTTAGTAATGTAGCAGACAGTGCAGCCCACGACCAGACAGGCCCTTCTGGCATTTGCCAGAATTGCGAGATGGCCAGTCCGGCCCTGCTTCCTCCGATAGTTCTGCCGAAAACCAACTCAGGAGACTCTGCCATAGACAGGAGTGCTTGTTTAGCTGAGCGATACTATGTTCTCTATGAGAAAGCAGACAGCTGACATATTGGCCGACATTATCTGCGGGATAACAATGCGATTGGCAGTCCAGTATTGTAGATGCCTGATTGACATCTTCCCTGATAATCAGTCAGATGATGCCCTCATACACATAAGTCTGCCAACCGAACTCATCAATATGGAGGGCCTTTAAGCTCTTCTCCCTCTCTTGTTCTGACGTATCCAACTGATCCATAGAATAAAAAGACAACAAAGATTTCAAAGGATACAAAATAATGCTTTATTGCCTCTTTGAAGGCTCTGCAGAGAAACTGAACATTTAGTGCAAGATACTCCCACAGTTTACATTGGGAAACTCATGACCAGTGTATTTTTTGGAGGATAATGGGAAGTTATAAAGCAGGCCATAAAGCATAAGAAGTGATTGTATAAAGGAGACTAATCTTGAGATTTCCATTTTAGTAATTGATTTTTCTTTTCTAGTCAATTACCAAAACGTATGGCCATATATAGTCTTGGTTTCTTTTCGAGACGATCAGTCTTTAGCAATTGTAGGTGATTATTAATTGTTTTTGAGAAAACATTTTTCTCCCTGCTCATATGCATCATTGCACATCAGAATGCTAAGTGTAATATGAGACAAATGAACCCTGATGTACTATACTCAATAGATGGCCATTGTCTAGTCCTCTGGAGAATTTGGTCAGGTGACCTTTCCTGAGAAGGGTAGTAATGATGTTATATTTTTAAGCTTTGTACTTGTCTATGTGATTAACGGGTGACAATAGCTTTCCAAAGTTCAAAGAACTTCTCTACTTCCAAAAGACATTTTCAGAGAGTGAGCTGAGAGAATGAATGTGATTGACTGTGATAATGTCCAAGCGTGTTCCTCTCTCTCGCTCTACATGGTAATGTCCTCATTTCAAGCACTCACGTAAAATATGACTTATTTCATAGAAAGACAATGACCTTATCCATTTGTTTGGAGTGTAGAAAGCATCTACTTTAAAGCATCACTACAGCGTGTTTCTTTTTCCAGCGCTGGAATGGTGCTTGTAATGTAAGGTCGCTGACTCTAGTCTGATGCTTACCCACCACTGTACCACGGCACCATCTTGTGAATGGAACTCCTGATTAACCAAAATTCATAAGTTACCTCACCAGCTCTTAATGTAAGTCTATGAGAGCCAGAACAAGGGTCTCATAGACTTTCATTAAAAAGTAGCCTTCAGCTTGCTCCAGCAAACACTGCAGCGATCGGGCAAATCACAAACTGCTGAGGACCATCAGGACCAGCGGCGATAGAAGGTGATGACAGCTGTGGGCAACTATAAGACCAGGGGCAGTGACTTTACATTAGAAGCACCGCTGCAATTAAAAAAACGCTGGACTGGTGCTTTAAAGAGAACCTATCAGAGGAATCACCAATACAGAAAAGGCCATTTTTTCTCATATTTTATTCCTGAGGCTGAGTATTCCACTTTTTGGTGTATTCTATTTTTTTTTAATCTGCCATACTGTCCAATAGATAAGGCACTTCTTATTTTGTGACAATTGCTATGGTATTTACCAAGGGGACGTGGCTCACAGGATTCTCTGTGAATGTATCTTTAAGCTGCAGTGCGTTGTTATCCAATCACACCCTCTTAGTAAAGATTATAAAATTGGCACTGACTATATCTCTGGGACTGTATGTAAATAAACATGGAAAACTCCAGTAGGAATGCAATATAAGCAGGAACTTCCCACTTTTGATAGGGTGACAGGTCCTCTTTAAAGAAGTACTCAAATAAAAAATGTGTATCCTCTTGATATATTGCAGTCATCATATTTTATGGCACTGTGTATTTACAATTGCTCATTTTGCCCTTCCACCCAGTTAATTTGTCTCTTTTCCATTAGTTCTATGATATCACATGATTAAAAGGATTCAGCTAGTTTGTTTTTAATCTCTATGTAGAAACAGGTCAATTTTCCTGCATGAATTTTTACTGCAAAAGTCCTTGGCAGGGGGAGGATCAGAGCAGCTGAGTCAAGAGTTGAAGAGGGATGACTCATGCAAGGAGAAAAAAGAAGAATTAGCTGGGTGAAAAGTCAAAATGAGAAGTTGTAAGTACACAGAGCTACAGTATATAATACGATGATGACAATATATTAAGAGGACAAAAATGTTGACGGGACTGCTTCTTTATGGACAAATAAAAATATGAAGCAGACAAAGAACACACAAACTTAACGTACTGTAGCTGCTGTCTAGGTCAGATCTAATTCCAAGACTTCTGTATTTCAAACTACCAAGTCGTAACATTACACATGTATATGTACTAATATAGAACATTAAGTAATTGGCGGTTCAATATCTAGTTTATTCTTCTGGTTTGTCCAAATGTCCAAGGAAGTATCCATTTTATGTTGATCTTCTTTATATTGTTTAAATGTAGTTCTATTTTTAAGTTGCTGTGCCTGGGTCATCCACCGCTACATTGATGACATGTCTTCCGTTGTGAGGGTTTATCACAGTTTACTGTAATGTTGGAGATTTGTCATGTAATATATGATCTGGCCAGTTGGAGAGCGGTGGTTTTTGGCAGTTAGTGGGCAGTTGGGAGTAGTCGAAGGTGAGTCCAGGGGGAAGTGAAGTTGCAGATTCTTGGAGAAAATCTGGATAAGACGGTGTGGCCCTGGATTTGTTGTTGGTGACTCTGGGACACGTTGTTCGGCTTAATGTGAGATGACTCGGTGAGGACAACCACGTATACAGCATCTCAGGCTAGTCCACGTGAGGCCTTATCTCTAAGGGCTTAGGGAAGCCCTGCGTTGGAGTGATCGGCATTCCCTAAGAGCTTCAAGAGGGTGTTTGTGATTATTCGGCACTTAGCTCAGCTAGGACCCTTCTACTTCAGTTTCAGGACTTATCAGTACCATCATACATCTGAATATATATGTGTGTATATAAATAGCCTTATAGAGGTCCAGTTAGTTAGGAGAAAACACCTCTTCTGTCAGAGACACTTCGAAAACTTCTCCGAGTAGACAATTACTAAAGTACTGGTACAACATTGTCGTTTTATTGATTTATGCATAGAAAGGGTTAATCGTGTTGTATTTTGCTCGCATATAACTCTTAATTCTGTTTAAGTGTACCTGTGTATACTCTCAGTCGGTGTTATTGAGAGTAACTGCTATCACTGCATTTGTTTTTTATACACTCTTAACCTACCATCCTTTCCTTTGTTTTATAGACTGGTTAGTAAATATTCATATTATATCTTTGTGCGTGTCTGCTGATTGTTGCTGTACCCCTCGTCCTGTGGCCGTCCCTTGTCCAAGATTCAGCCGTCAATGTTGCTACTAATCACTGACCACAGCAGTGACTTCGCAGTGACTTCTTGACTCTGGGGATGTCATCAATACAGCTTATGACTGGCTACCACAGTCATATGGCACAGGGCAATCCTCCATTGCTGTGAGGAGACAACAAGAGTAGGGTTGAGCGAAACGGGTCGAACATTTTCAAAAGTCGCCGACTTTTGGCTAAGTCGGGGTTTCATGAAACCCGATCCGACCCCTGTGCGGGGTCGGCCATGCGGTACGCGACTTTCGCGCCAAAGTCGCGTTTCAATGACGCGAAAAGCGCCATTTCTCAGCCAATGAAGGTAAACGCAGAGTGTGGGCAGCGTGATGACATAGGTCCTGGTCCCCACCATCTTAGAGAAGGGCATTGCAGTGATTGGCTTGCTGTCTGCGACGTCACAGGGGCTATAAAGAGGCGTTCCCGCCGACCGCCATCTTACTGCTGCTGATCTGAGCTTAGGGAGAGGTTGCTGCCGCTTTGTCAGAAGCAGGGATAGCGTTAGGCAGGGTCCATTAACCACAAAACCGCTTGTGCTGCAGCGATTTGCACTGTCCAACACCACCCTCGGTGTGCAGGGACAGTGGAAGTTTTTTTTTTTTTTTTTTTTCCCCTCAGCGCTGTAGCTCATTGGGCTGCCCTAGAAGGCTCCCTGATAGCTGCATTGCTGTGTGTACGCCGCTGTGCAAACCAACTGCTTTTTTCAAAGCACAAATCCTCTTGTTCCTTCCTTTCTGCACAGCTATCTTTTTTGTTTGTCCACACTTTTTATTTCATTTGTGCATCAGTCCACTCCTTATTGCTGCCTGCCATACCTGGCTGAGATTACTGCAGGCAGGGAGATAGTAGCTGCCTGCCATACCTGGCTGAGATTACTGCAGGCAGGGAGATAGTAATTGTAGGACATTCCCTGTTTTTTTTTTTTTTTGGTGGGAGATTAAGATTGGCAATTTGGCATTTCTGCTAGAGTGCCATCCCTGTGTGTGCCATCTCTCTCACATAGTGGGCCATAGAAAGCCTTTTCATTTTTCTGTATTTTTTTTGTGGGGTGTATAAATTCTCCCTGATAAAAATACAGTGGGAGATTAATATTGGCCTTTGGGCTTGTGTGCCAGTCCTGAGTGTGCCATCTCTCTCACAAATAGTGGGCCATAGAAAGCCTATTTTATTTTTTTTTGGGTTTTATAAATTCTCCCTGAAAAAAAGGGAGATTAATATTGGCCTCTGGGCTTGTGTGCCAGTCCTGAGCGTGCCATCTGTGCCAGCCCTGAGCGTGCCATCTCTCTCACAAATAGTGGGCCATAGAAAGCCTATTTAATTTTTTTTTTGGTTTTATAAATTCTCCCTGAAAAAAAGGGAGATTAATATTGGCCTCTGGGCTTGTGTGCCAGTTGTGAGCGTGCCATCTGTGCCAGTCCTGAGCGTGCCATCTCTCTCACAAATAGTGGGCCATAGAAAGCCTATTTAATTTTTTTTTTTGTTTTATAAATTTTCCCTGAAAAAAGGGAGATTAATATTGGCCTCTGGGCTTGTGTGCCAGTTGTGAGCGTGCCATCTGTGCCAGTCCTGAGCGTGCCATCTCTCTCACAAATAGTGGGCCATAGAAAGCCTATTTAATTTTTTTTTTGGTTTTATAAATTTTCCCTGAAAAAAGGGAGATTAATATTGGCCTCTGGGCTTGTGTGCCAGTTGTGAGCGTGCCATCTGTGCCAGTCCTGAGCGTGCCATCTCTCTCACAAATAGTGGGCCATAGAAAGCCTATTTAAATATTTTTTTGGTTTTATAAATTCTCCCAGAAAAAAAGGGAGATTAATATTGGCCTCTGGGCTTCTGTGCCAGTCCTGAGCGTGCCATCTGTGCCAGTCCTGAGCGTCCCATCTCTCTCACAAATAGTGGGCCATAGAAAGCCTATTTTTTTTTTTTTTTGGGTTTTAGAAATTCTCCCTGGAAAAAAAAAGGGAGATTAATATTGCCCTTTGGGCTTGTGTGCCAGTACTAAGCGTTCCATCTCTCTCTCTCTCTCAGTCAGTGGGCCATAGAACGCCTATTTTTGGTTTTATTTGTTTTCTAAATTCTCCCTGAAAAAATCATTTTATTTTATTTGGTTTCTAAATTCTTCCTGATAAAATCATATTTTTTTTATTATTTTTTTTTCTAAAGTCTCCCTGAAAAAAAAAAAAAAAAAAAACAGTGGGAGATTAATATTGGCCTTTCTGCTTGTGTGCCAGTCTTGACTCCTGGGTGCGTCATCTCTCAGTCAGTGGGCCATAGAACGCCTATTTTTGGTTTTATTTGTTTTATAAATTCTCCCTGAAAAAATCATTTTATTTTATTTGGTTTCTAAATTCTTCCTGATAAAATCATATTTTTTTTATTATTTTTTTTTCTAAAGTCTCCCTGAAAAAAAAAAAAAAAACAACCAAAAAAAACAGTGGGAGATTAATATTGGCCTTTCTGCTTGTGTGCCAGTCTTGACTCCTGGGTGTGCCATCTCTCTCTCTCTCTCTCTCTCTCTCCAATTGTGGTCCATAGAAAGCCTATATTTTTTTTCCTTGATTTGGGTTCCAAAGTCTACCAGAGAAAATAACTACATCAATCATTGGTAGAAAAATATTGGCCTCTGGGCTTGTGTGCCACTCCTGACTCCTGTGTGCGTCATCTCTCAGTCAGTGGGCCATAGAACGCCTATTTTTGTTTTTATTTGTTTTATAAATTCTCCCTGAAAAAATCATTTTATTTTATTTGGTTTCTAAATTCTTCCTGATAAAATCATATTTTTTTTATTATTTTTTTTTCTAAAGTCTCCCTGAAAAAAAAAAAAAAAAAACAAACAAAAAAAACAGTGGGAGATTAATATTGGCCTTTCTGCTTGTGTGCCAGTCTTGACTCCTGGGTGTGCCATCTCTCTCTCTCTCTCTCTCTCTCTCTCTCCAATTGTGGTCCATAGAAAGCCTATATTTTTTTTCCTTGATTTGGGTTCTAAAATCTACCAGAGAAAATAACTACATCAATCATTGGTAGAAAAATATTGGCCTCTGGGCTTGTGTGCCACTCCTGACTCCTGTGTGCGTCATCTCTCAGTCAGTGGGCCATAGAACGCCTATTTTTGTTTTTATTTGTTTTATAAATTCTCCCTGAAAAAATCATTTTATTTTATTTGGTTTCTAAATTCTTCCTGATAAAATCATATTTTTTTTATTATTTTTTTTTCTAAAGTCTCCCTGAAAAAAAAAAAAAAAAAACAAACAAAAAAAACAGTGGGAGATTAATATTGGCCTTTCTGCTTGTGTGCCAGTCTTGACTCCTGGGTGTGCCATCTCTCTCTCTCTCTCTCTCTCCAATTGTGGTCCATAGAAAGCCTATATTTTTTTTCCTTGATTTGGGTTCCAAAATCTACCAGAGAAAATAACTCCATCAATCATTGGTAGAAAAATATTGGCCTCTGGGCTTGTGTGCCACTCCTGATTCCTGTGTGCGTCATCTCTCACTCAGTGGCCCATAGAAAGCATATAGTTTGTTACATTTGTTTTCTAAATTCTCCCTGCAAAAATCTATTTTTTTTTTTTGGGGGGGTTTCTAAAGTGTTCCTGAAAAAAATAAAAATAAAAAAAAAATAATAGTGTGACATTAATATTAACATTTGTGCTTCAGTGACAGTCCTGCGTGTGGGGCATCTCTCTAATTTGCAGCCACCAAAAAAAGAGTGTGTAACATTGGGCCTGATTTTCGCTGTGGTCTCACCAACCTGTAAAGGGGTAGCTAAATCATACTGAAGTTATAGCTCACCGTGTAAGTTGTGTGACTGCAACAAATAACGTTAGTTTGGTTACGTTTTTAAAACAATGAGGAAGTCTAGTGGAAGAGGTCGTGGCCGGGGGCGTTCATTGTCAGCTGGTAATGAGGGTAGTGGTAGTGGTGGAGCATCAGGTGGTCGTGGGGAAAAAAATATTGCACCTAAGTCTGGAGCTGTGGAGCCAGGTTCGTCGTCCGGCTACACAAGGCCTCGAACGCTCCCTTTTCTGGGATTAGGAAAACCGCTTTTAAAGCCGGAGCAGCAAGAGCAAGTTTTGGCTTATCTTGCTGACTCAGCCTCTAGCTCTTTTGCCTCCTCTCGTGAAACTGGTAAAAGTAAAAGCAGCGCGTCGTTAGTGGATGTTCACGGTCAGGGACAAGTCACTTCCTTGTCCTCTTCAGCAAAAACAACAACAGAGAAGAATGCAGCAGGCGACACAACGGGTTACTCCATGGAGCTCTTTACACATACCGTCCCTGGCTTAGAAAGTGAAGCAGTTAACAGTCCATGCCCATTACAAATTGAATCTGACATGGAGTGCACTGACGCACAGCCACAGCCAGACTACTATGCTGGTCCTTTGACTCAGACCACAACATTGCCCTCGCAGGGTGCTGATCAAGAATCAGACCCTGATGAGACTATGTTGCCCCATCACGAACGCTATACCACCGAACGACACGGTGACACAGACGAAGTTGCGCAGGAGGTACAAGAAGAGTTATTAGATGACCCAGTTCTTGACCCCGATTGGCAGCCATTGGGGGAACAGGGTGCAGGCGGCAGCAGTTCTGAAGCAGAGGAGGAGGGGCCGCAGCAGGCATCAACATCGCCACAGGTTCCATCTGCCGGGCCCGTATCTTGCCCAAAACGCGTGGCAAAGCCAAAACCTGGTGGAGGACAGCGTGGCCATCCGGTTAAAGCTCAGTCTGCAATGCCTGAAAAGGTATCCGATGCTAGAAAGAGTGCAGTCTGGCATTTTTTTAAACAACATCCAATTGATCAGCGCAAAGTCATCTGTCAAAAATGTTCTACTTCCTTAAGCAGAGGTCAGAATCTGAAAAGTCTCAATACTAGTTGCATGCATAGACATTTAACCACCATGCATTTGAAAGCTTGGACTAACTACCAAACGTCCCTTAAGGTTGTTGCACCCTCGGCCAATGAAGCTAGTCATCAACGCAACATCCCTTCCGGCAGTGTAGGACCACCATTTAGCGCACCACCTGCTGTATCTGTGCAGGTATCTTTGCCAGGCCAAAGCAGTCAGGGTCAGGGAATCACCAGTTTCGTAGTAGGAAACACTGCATCTAGGGCACCGGCGGCAACAATACCATCTCCCACCGTCTCTCAGTCTGCCATGTCCACCGGCACCCCCGCTAGTTCCACGATCTCCAGCTCTCCAGTCCAGCTCACCCTACATGAGACTATGGTTAGAAAAAGGAAATACTTAGCCTCGCATCCGCGTACACAGGGTTTGAACGCCCACATAGCTAGACTAATCTCGTTAGAGATGATGCCCTACCGGTTAGTTGAAAGCGAAGCTTTCAAAGACCTGATGGACTACGCTGTACCACGCTACGAGCTACCCAGTCGACACTTTTTTTCCAGAAAAGCCATCCCAGCCCTCCACCAGCATGTTAAAGAGCGCATCGTCCATGCACTCAGGCAATCTGTGAGCACAAAGGTGCACCTGACAACAGATGCATGGACCAGTAGGCATGGCCAGGGACGTTACGTGTCCATCACGGCACACTGGGTAAATGTGGTGGATTCAGGGTCCACAGGGGACAGCAAGTTTGGGACAGTTCTGCCTAGCCCACGGTCTAGTAAACAGTTGTCTGTAGCCGTTCGCACCCCCTCCTCCTCCTCCTCCTCCTCGTCCTCCTGCAGAAGCAAGAGCTCGTCCACAGACCGCAGTCGCACAAACACTCCATCCGCACCTGCCACTGTTGCACACCAGGTCTCCCATTATGGGGCAGCTACTGGCATACGTCAGCAGGCTGTATTGGCTATGAAGTGTTTGGGCGACAATAGACACACCGCGGAAGTTCTGTCCGAGTTCTTGCAGCAAGAAACGCAGTCGTGGCTGGGCACTGTAGATCTTGAGGCAGGCAAGGTAGTGAGTGATAACGGAAGGAATTTCATGGCTGCCATCTCCCTTTCCCAACTGAAACACATTCCTTGCCTGGCTCACACCTTAAACCTGGTGGTGCAGTGCTTCCTGAAAAGTTATCCGGGGTTATCCGACCTGCTCCTCAAAGTGCGTGGACTTTGCGCACATATCCGCCGTTCGCCTGTACACTCCAGCCGTATGCAGACCTATCAGCGTTCTTTGAACCTTCCCCAGCATCGCCTAATCATAGACGTTGCAACAAGGTGGAACTCAACACTGCACATGCTTCAGAGACTGTGCGAACAGAGGCGGGCTGTTATGTTTTTGTGGGAGGATACACATACACGGGCAGGCAGTAGGATGGCAGACATGGAGTTGTCAGGTGTGCAGTGGTCGAAGATTCAAGACATGTGTCAAGTCCTTCAGTGTTTTGAGGAATGCACACGGCTGGTTAGTGCAGACAACGCCATAATAAGCATGAGCATCCCCCTAATGCGTCTGCTGATGCAAAGTTTGACGCACATAAAGGATCAGGCGTCTGCACCAGAGGAAGAGGAAAGCCTTGATGACAGTCAGCGATTGTCTGGTCAGGGCAGTGTACATGACGAGGTACCGGGCGAAGAGGAGGTGGAGGATGAGGAGGATGATGGGGATGAGTATATTTTTAATGAGGAAGCTTTCCCGGGGGCACGGGAAATTGGTGGCGTGGCAAGGCCGGGTTCTGGTTTTTTGAGGGACACAAGTGACGTAGATTTGCCTGCAACTGCCCCTCAACCAAGCACAACCGCAGATTTGACAACGGGAACTTTGGCCCACATGGCGGATTATGCCTTGCGTATCCTCAAAAGGGACACACGCATTACAAAAATGATGAACGATGACGATTACTGGTTGGCCTGCCTCCTTGATCCTCGCTATAAAGGCAAATTGCAAAATATTATGCCACATGAGAACTTGGAACTAATATTAGCAACAAAACAATCAACTCTTGTTGACCGTTTGCTTCTGGCATTCCCTGCACACAGCGCCCGTGATCGTTCTCACACGAGCTCCAGGGGCCAGCAGACCAGAGGTGTTAGAGGGGCAGAAATCAGAAGTGGCGTTGGCCAGAGGGGTTTTCTGACCAGGTTGTGGAGTGATTTTTCTATGACCGCAGACAGGACAGGTACTGCAGCATCAATTCAAAGTGACAGGAGACAACATTTGTCCAGTATGGTTACAAACTATTTTTCATCCCTTATCGACGTTCTCCCTCAACCGTCATTCCCATTTGATTACTGGGCATCCAAATTAGACACCTGGCCAGAATTGGCAGAATATGCATTGCAGGAGCTTGCTTGCCCGGCAGCTAGTGTCCTATCAGAAAGAGTATTCAGTGCTGCAGGTTCAATACTAACAGAAAAAAGGACTCGTCTGGCTACCCAAAATGTAGATGATCTAACCTTCATTAAAATGAACCACAACTGGATTTCAAAATCTTTTGCCCCACCCTGCCCGGCTGACACCTAGCTTTCCTATGAAAAGGTCTTGCCTGTGGACTATTCTGAATGACTTTTCCAATCTCGTAATTTTCTTCACCTGATTGTCCAGCATACGACATGTTTCCACCTCACGAAATGGCCAAACTCCCCACACGGGGCCGTGCTATCGCCACTTTGCGCTTGGACCCTTGAGAGTGCTGTTTGTCTGAAGAGGTGGGTGTGGCCGCTTTTGGTCGACGGCACTGCCACTGGGTCCCTCATAGTACAATAAAGTGTCTCTGGCGGTGGTGGTGCGCACCCAACGTCAGACACACCGTTGTAATATGAGGGGCCCTGTGCCTGTACCGCCGGCCACAAGACAGTTCCCCCCCCAGCTCAAACAGTGCTCTACCACTAGCAAAATTATCTCTCACAGCTTCACCAATGTGTAGTCTAGCCGCTGACATCCTTCAATGCCTGGCACTGACAATACCATTGTTTTGACATTTTTGTTATGTTAGGCCTTCGAAGCCTGTCTGCGGTCCCTTCTTTCTACAACTACTACACTGACCAGGCCACTGCTGGCCGTGTTACCCTGGAACCAATTTAAAAGTGCCTACAGTCAGCCCAATTTTGTTATGTTAGGCCTTCGAAGACTGTCTGCCGTCACTCCTTCCACTAGACTTCCACTGACCATACACTGCTGCCCATGTACCCCTGGAACCAATTTAAAGTGCCTACAGCCAGCCCAATTTTGTTATGTTAGGCCTTCGAAGCCTGTCTGCGGTCACTCCTTCCACTAGACTTCCACTGACCAGACCACTGCTGCCCGTGTACCCCTGCAACCAATTTAAAAGTGCCTACAGCCAGCCCAAGTTTGTTATGTTAGGCCTTCGAAGCCTGTCTGCGGTCACTCCTTCCACTAGACTTCCACTGACCAGACCACTGCTGCCCGTGTACCCCTGGAACCAATTTAAAAGTGCCTACAGCCAGCCCAAGTTTGTTATGTTAGGCCTTGGAAGCCTGTCTGCGGTCACTCCTTCCACTAGACTTCCACTGACCAGACCACTGCTGCCCGTGTACCCCTGGAACCAATTTAAAAGTGCCTACAGCCAGCCCAAGTTTGTTATGTTAGGCCTTGGAAGCCTGTCTGCGGTCACTCCTTCCACTAGACTTCCACTGACCAGACCACTGCTGCCCGTGTACCCCTGGAACCAATTTAAAAGTGCCTACAGCCAGCCCAAGTTTGTTATGTTAGGCCTTCGAAGCCTGTCTGCGGTCACTCCTTCCACTAGACTTCCACAGACCAGACCACTGCTGCCCGTGTACCCCTGGAACCAATTTAAAAGTGCCTACAGCCAGCCCAAGTTTGTTATGTTAGGCCTTGGAAGCCTGTCTGCGGTCACTCCTTCCACTAGACTTCCACTGACCAGACCACTGCTGCCCGTGTACCCCTGGAACCAATTTAAAAGTGCCTACAGCCAGCCCAAGTTTGTTATGTTAGGCCTTGGAAGCCTGTCTGCGGTCACTCCTTCCACTAGACTTCCACTGACCAGACCACTGCTGCCCGTGTACCCCTGGAACCAATTTAAAAGTGCCTACAGCCAGCCCAAGTTTGTTATGTTAGGCCTTCGAAGCCTGTCTGCGGTCACTCCTTCCACTAGACTTCCACAGACCAGACCACTGCTGCCCGTGTACCCCTGGAACCAATTTAAAAGTGCCTACAGCCAGCCCAAGTTTGTTATGTTAGGCCTTGGAAGCCTGTCTGCGGTCACTCCTTCCACTAGACTTCCACTGACCAGACCACTGCTGCCCGTGTACCCCTGGAACCAATTTAAAAGTGCCTACAGCCAGCCCAAGTTTGTTATGTTAGGCCTTGGAAGCCTGTCTGCGGTCACTCCTTCCACTAGACTTCCACTGACCATACACTGCTGCCCATGTACCCCTGGAACAAATTTAAAAGTGCCTACAGCCAGCCCAAGTTTGTTATGTTAGGCCTTCGAAGCCTGTCTGCGTCCCGTTCTTTCAACTACAACTACACTGACCAGGCCACTGATGGCCGTGTTCCCTTGGAACCAATTTTAACTTGCCTACAGCCAGCCCTATGTTATTATGTTAGGCCTTCGAAGCCTGTCTGCGTCCCGTTCTTTCAACTACAACTACACTGACCAGGCCACTGATGGCCGTGTTCCCCTGGAACCAATTTTAACTTGCCTACAGCCAGCCCAATGTTAGGCCTTTGATGCCTGTCTGCCGTCACTCCTTCCACTAGGCCTCCACTGACCTGTCTATTGCTGCCCGTGTACCCCTTGAACCAACATCATTAAATATAAAAAAAATTAATTTGATTATAAAAAATAAGATCGTGTTGAGATCTCAAATGCAGACATTTTAACAATCAAAACAAACACACAACAAATATCTGGAACTGTACTACAAAGGTCCAACAGCTACAATTTCTTTCTCCTGCAAGAAGTTAACTGAAAGTTTTTTGGAGTTGTTAACACAGATATGGCATCCACCGAGTGTTGTCCTGTCGCGTCTCCTTTAAATTATTTCCAATAAGATGTTAAACTATTAATTTAATAAAATCAATAATTAAAAAAATAATTGAGTAAGTCAAAAGCACATTGCAAATAAACATTAATTACAAATCAAGAAGCATGGCGCGTCCGAGGGTGAGTAGATACCGAATAAGAATATAATCACCCTCGGACGCGCAATGCTTATTTACAACAGCCTTCCTTCCTAAGAATCAGCCCTTCCGTGGTGTAGAGAGAGGTTGTGTTACACTCCAAGGTGTTCCCCAGGTTGCCTTTCCTGAGCTTCGATCTTCCGGCTCTCGTTTAGTAGCTGTTGGAAACTACGCTGCATTAGGCCTACTAATTGTGTATGGGTGAAACAGTGGCGCATCTGCGGTCCCTCCTTCCACTAGGCCTCCACTGACCTGTCTACTGCGGCCCGTGTACCCCTTGAACCAACCTAATAAAATATTTAAAAAATTAATTTGATTATAAAAAATAAGATCGTGTTGAGATCTCAAATGCAGACATTTTAACAATCAAAACAAACACACAACAAATATCTGGAACTGTACTACAAAGGTCCAACAGCTACAATTTCTTTCTCCTGCAAGAAGTTAACTGAAAGTTTTTTGGAGTTGTTAACACAGATATGGCATCCACCGAGTGTTGTCCTGTCGCGTCTCCTTTAAATTATTTCCAATAAGATGTTAAACTATTAATTTAATAAAATCAATAATTAAAAAAATAATTGAGTAAGTCAAAAGCACATTGCAAATAAACATTAATTACAAATCAAGAAGCATGGCGCGTCCGAGGGTGAGTAGATACCGAATAAGAATATAATCACCCTCGGACGCGCAATGCTTATTTACAACAGCCTTCCTTCCTAAGAATCAGCCCTTCCGTGGTGTAGAGAGAGGTTGTGTTACACTCCAAGGTGTTCCCCAGGTTGCCTTTCCTGAGCTTCGATCTTCCGGCTCTCGTTTAGTAGCTGTTGGAAACTACGCTGCATTAGGCCTACTAATTGTGTATGGGTGAAACAGTGGCGCATCTGCGGTCCCTCCTTCCACTAGGCCTCCACTGACCTGTCTACTGCGGCCCGTGTACCCCTTGAACCAACCTAATAAAATATTTAAAAAATTAATTTGATTATAAAAAATAAGATCGTGTTGAGATCTCAAATGCAGACATTTTAACAATCAAAACAAACACACAACAAATATCTGGAACTGTACTACAAAGGTCCAACAGCTACAATTTCTTTCTCCTGCAAGAAGTTAACTGAAAGTTTTTTGGAGTTGTTAACACAGATATGGCATCCACCGAGTGTTGTCCTGTCGCGTCTCCTTTAAATTATTTCCAATAAGATGTTAAACTATTAATTTAATAAAATCAATAATTAAAAAAATAATTGAGTAAGTCAAAAGCACATTGCAAATAAACATTAATTACAAATCAAGAAGCATGGCGCGTCCGAGGGTGAGTAGATACCGAATAAGAATATAATCACCCTCGGACGCGCAATGCTTATTTACAACAGCCTTCCTTCCTAAGAATCAGCCCTTTCGTGGTGTAGAGAGAGGTTGTGTTACACTCCAAGGTGTTCCCCGGGTTGCCTTTCATGAGCTTCGATCTTCCGGCTCTCGTTTAGTAGTTGGTGGAAACTACGCTGCATTAGGCCTACAAATTTGGTATGGGGTGTAGAGACAGGTTGTGTTACACTCCAAGGTTTTCACCAGGTTGCCTTTCCTGAGCTTCGATCTTCATGCTCTCGTTTAGTAGGTGTCGGAAAGTAGGCTGCATTAGGCCTACAAATTGGGTATGGGGTGGAGAGAGATGGTGTGTTACACTCCAAGGTGTTCCCCAGGTTTCCTTGCCATTGCTTCGGTCTTCCGACTCTCGTTTAGTAGTTGTAGAAAAGTACACAGCATTAGGCCTACAAAATGGGTATGGGGTGGAGAGAGATGGTGTGTTACACTCCAAGGTGTTCCCCAGGTTGCCTTTCCTGAGCTTCGATCTTCATGCTCTCGTTTAGTAGGTGTCGGAAAGTAGGCTGCATTAGGCCTACAAATTGGGTATGGGGTGGAGAGAGATGGTGTGTTACACTCCAAGGTGTTCCCCAGGTTTCCTTGCCATTGCTTCGGTCTTCCGACTCTCGTTTAGTAGTTGTAGAAAAGTACACAGCATTAGGTCTACAAAATGGGTATGGGGTGGAGAGAGATGGTGTGTTACACTCCAAGGTGTTCCCCAGGTTGCCTTTCCTGAGCTTCGATCTTCATGCTCTCGTTTAGTAGGTGTCGGAAAGTAGGCTGCATTAGGCCTAAAAAATGGGGAATGGGGTGGAGAGAGATGGTGTGTTACACTCCAAGGTGTTCCCCAGGTTTCCTTGCCATTGCTTCGGTCTTCCGACTCTCGTTTAGTAGTTGTAGAAAAGTACACTGCATTAGGCCTAAAAAATGGGTATGGGGTGGAGAGAGATGGTGTGTTACACTCCAAGGTGTTCCCCAGGTTGCCTTTCCTGAGCTTCGATCTTCATGCTCTCGTTTAGTAGGTGTCGGAAAGTAGGCTGCATTAGGCCTACAAATTGGGTATGGGGTGGAGAGAGATGGTGTGTTACACTCCAAGGTGTTCCCCAGGTTTCCTTGCCATTGCTTCGGTCTTCCGACTCTCGTTTAGTAGTTGTAGAAAAGTACACAGCATTAGGCCTACAAAATGGGTATGGGGTGGAGAGAGATGGTGTGTTACACTCCAAGGTGTTCCCCAGGTTGCCTTTCCTGAGCTTCTATCTTCAGGCTCTCATTAAATTGTGGTTAAATGGAACAACTGCATTTGGCGTACTAGTTGGTTTGGGGCCTACTATCGGTGTCTGCCACTCCTTGCTGTTCTCCTGGTTTCCTGTCCTGAAATACCATTTTCAGCCTCTCGTTAAGTAATTGTTAATGTTAGACTGCATTTGGCCTACTAGTTGGGTTGGGGCCTACTATCGGTGTCTGCCACTCCTTGCTGTTCTCCTCCACTGAACAAAGCTGTGCCGCCTGTTTACTACGGTTGCCAATTTTGAACTGCATTTCGACTACTTACTGATTTGGCCCTACTCTCTGTGTCAGCCTCTCATTCCAGTTGTCCTCCACTGCAATGCCCCCTGGTTATTCCTGTGTTACCAATTTTGAACTGCATTTAGCCCACTTTCTTCTTTGGGCCTATATCTGTGTTTCCACTTCATCGTGCCCATTGCCCAGCCAGTGATAGATGAGTCTGCTGGTACATTGACCCATAACGCAACATTCCCCGTGCACGCTACACAACAACATTGTGACCCTGCTGAAAATCAGGTTGCTCTTCCCGCATACCATACCACCTTACACGGGGACAAAGAGGAAGGTGCAGATGAAAGTGCAGGTTCCTTCATCAGGTGGGGGGAGGAATACTAGTTGGCGACGTCACTGGCACAGGGCCTCTCATAGTACGCAAAAGTGTTGCTGCCGGTGGGAGGCGCCCCCGCCGTGCAAACACACCGCTGTACTTTGAGGGGCCCTGTGCCAGTGCCAATGCCAACGAGTGGGCCCCCCCTGCTTGCTCAGGTTCACAGCACTTGCAAAGTTGAAATACTTACCTCTCCCTGCTCCACTGCCGTGACGTGGTCCAGATTTCCTGGGCCCACTAATTACTTGAACCAGCCCTACCCCCCACAACTTTAGCCAAATGACCCCCAATTTCAAATGCCTTCCAATTATTATAAGGTAAATTACGCTTGACAAGCTTCATTAAGAAGAATGGATGGTTTTGACATTAAAATGGCCACTCTAGGTGTTTTCCTGGCCCCCACTCACTGCCGACTATGCTGCCCCATTGACTTGCATTGGGTTTCGTGTTTCGGTCGATCCCGACTTTACGTCATAATCGGCCGATTTCACTTGACCCGACTTTGGACATAGTCGGGTTTCGCAAAACCCGGCTCGACTCTAAAAAGGTCAAGGTCGCTCAACTCTAAACAAGAGGTTAAGATACTGGTGAACAAATATGTAAAAATTCCACCAAGGATAAGGATCTTGTACACCGATCAGCCATTGCATTAGGGGTAAGCCGATATGGTAAAGCAGTTAGTCTCTCACTTGATTTGGTAGGTGATAACTGCTTCATCCGCAGCAATGTCTGAGTATTACAATCAAACCATGCTTATCCCACTAGGAATTTAGTGCCAATTCACAACAAAAAAATCCAAGAAATAAATGCAGATCTCGGCACTGATTTTGCTACTCATTTCACCCTTTGTATTGCATTGGGTGAAGTCCACAGTATTTTCACGCAGATAAGGATGATAATGTATGTAAAGCACTGTGGAATTATCACCAAAACTGCAACAATTCTGCCATGTTTGAACTCGGACTTTGAGTCCTAACTGCTCAGAAGCTTTATTAATGTGTAATGTTTCCAGTTCACAATCTATAAATGCTCCAATACATCTGTGACATGGTCTCCGGGTACTTACCTCTCCTCACAAGATCTCCTTCTCTACACCCCTCTTATCTCTTCTTCCCACAACCGCATCCAAGACTTCTCCTGTGCTTCCCCCATACTCTGGAACTCTTTACCCCAACACATCAGACTCTCACCTATAATGGAAACCTTCAAGAAGAACCTGAAGACTCACCTCTTCCGACAAGTCTACAGCCTGCAGTGATCCTCCAACTACTGAACAGCCGCATGACCAGCTCTACCCTCTCCTAGTGTACCCTCACCCATCCCCTGCAGACTGTGACCCCTAGCAGGCAGGGTCCTCTCTCCTTCTGTACTTGTGTGCGCCTTGTATGGCTCATGTTTATTGTACTTGTCTACAATTGCCCCTTCCACGTGTAAAGCGCCATGGAATAAATGGTGCTATAAAAATGAATAATAATAATAATCTCAATAATCTTTTAATGGGGTAAACATTGCAATGCAAATTCTTGAGAGTCCTATGATTTGATGGTATTATGACTCTCAGTCTGCATCCTTTGGTTCAGTGTGACAGTCATTCTCCACTGATTCATCGTCAGCCTCTATGTCATGAAAATCTGGCACTTCATTGGATATGTGGATTTCAATTGTGCTAGCTTCAGAACCTAGCAAAACAAAAGAGACCTGTGTTCATGACATCCATCAATTCATGTTTTCTTTATATTTTATGCCTGCTTTCCCATTTGTTCATGCAAAAAAGAAGGAATGTGCCAGTTTAAGCAGTTTTACATTGTCAGCAGGATTTTGCAATGTAATCCGAGGGAAGCATGATGTAGGTCCACAGAGATCTTGATTCCAGTATTGTTTCACTTACTCAACTGCTTGTTGCAGTTTTAATTGTCTGCTGTAGATGTAAAAGTGCTATGAATTCTGAGCTCTGTATAACCCCGCCCACACCCCTGATTGGCAGCTGCACTGTCAGCAAGCTTCCAATCAGTGGTAGGGGCGGGGTTATAAAGATGAGCTAGACTGCCTTGCATGTGAGATCTAGTCCT
Source organism: Ranitomeya imitator (assembly GCF_032444005.1). Lineage (NCBI taxonomy): Eukaryota > Metazoa > Chordata > Amphibia > Anura > Dendrobatidae > Ranitomeya > Ranitomeya imitator. The sequence goes on from NC_091284.1 coordinate 166,835,730, forward strand.
ATAATGAAAACCTCCTGCTGATAAAACACTGCTTGTATTGAAACCACAACTGACAGAAAAGTATGTGATTACATTGCTGGAATCAGGTTCTCTTGCCCCATATTATACTGTTCTCAGATTAAACAGCAAATACCTGCTGAAAAATTCCCTTTAAATTAAAACTTGCAATTATTTTATTATTATTATCTTCTTTTTACAGGTCAGTTTTAGACAGAATACAAAAGTAACAAAAATTATCTATTCAGACCTCATCAAATCTGGAATAAAATATTTTTTTTTTTTTACCAAAAATTCCTTTTCATAGGTGAATGATTCCAGCTGCACAAATCATGGGCAGAAAGAATAAGCTCATGTCTGCATGATTACAGCCAGGTACAGTACAGGCCAAAAGTTTGGACACACCTTCTCATTTAAAGATTTTTCTGCATTTTCATGACTATGAAAATTGTACATTCACACTGAAGGCATCAAAACTATGAATTAACACATGTGGAATTATATACTTAACAAAAACGAGTGAAACAACTGAAATTATGTCTTATATTCTAGGTTCTTCAAAGTAAACCACCTTTTGCTTTGATGACTGCTTTGCACACTCTTGGCATTCTCTTGATGAACTTCAAGAGGTAGTCACCGGTAATGGTCTTCCAACAATCTTTAAGGAGTTCCCAGAGATGCTTAGCACTTGTTGGCCCTTTTGCCTTCACTCTGCAGTCCAGTTCACCCCAAATCATCTTGATTGGGTTCAGGTCTGGTGACTGTGGAGGCCAGGTCATCTGGCGTAGCACCCCATCACTCTCCTTCTTGGTCAAATAGCCCTTACACAGCCTGGAGGTGTGTTTGGGGTCATTGTCCTGTTGAAAAATAAATGATGGTCCAACTAAACGCAAACCGGATGGAATAGCATGCCGCTGCAAGATGCTGTGGTAGCCATGCTGGTTCAGTATGCCTTCAATTTTTAATAAATCCCCAACAGTGTCACTAGCAAAGCACCCCCACACCATAACACCCCCTCCTCCATGCTTCACGGTGGGAACCAGGCATGTAGAGTCCATCCGTTCACCTTTTCTGCATCGCACAAAGACACGGTGGTTGGATCCAAAGATCTCACATTTGGACTCATCAGACCAAAGCACAGATTTCCAATGGTCTAATGTCCATTCCTTGTGTTCTTTAGCCCAAACAAGTCTCTTCTGCTTGTTGCCTGTCTTTAGCAGTGGTTTCCTAGCAGCTATTTTACCATGAAGGCCGGCTGCAGAAAGTTGTAGAGATGTGTCTGCTGCTAGAACTCTGTGTGGCATTGACCTGGTCTCTAATCTGAGCTGCTGTTAACCTGCGATTTCTGAGGCTGGTGACTCAGAAAAACTTATCCTCAGAAGCAGAGGTGACTCTTGGTCTTCCTTTCCTGGGGCGGTCCTCATGTGAGCCAGTTTCTTTGTAGCGCTTGATGGTTTTTGCCACTGCACTTGGGGACACTTTCAAAGTTTTCCCAATTTTTCGGACTGACTGACCTTCATTTCTTAACCCCTTCATGACCTTGGGATTTTTTGTTTTTCCGTGTTCGTTTTTCGCTCCCCTCCTTCACAGAGCTATAACTTTTTTATTTTTCCGTCAATTTGGCCATGTGAGGGCTTATTTTTTGCGGGACGAGTTGTACTTTTGAACGACATCATTGGTTTTACCATGTCGTGTACTAAAAAACGGGAAAAAAATTCCAAGTGCGGTGAAATTGCAAAAAAAGTGCAGTCCCACACTTGTTTTTTGTTTGGCTTTTTTGCTAGGTTCACTAAATGCTTAAAATGACCTGACATTATGATTCTCCAGGTCAGTACGAGTTCATAGACACCAAAAATGACTAGGTTATTTTTTACGTAAGTGGTGAAAAAAAATTCCAAACTTTGCTAAAAAAAAAAAAAAAACTATTGCGCCATTTTCCGATACCCGTAGCGTCTCCATTTTTCATGATCTGGGGTCGGTTGAGGGCTTATTTTTTGCGTGCCGAGATGACGTTTTTAATTATAGCATTTCAGTGCAGATATGTTCTTTTGATCGCCCGTTATTGCATTTAAATGCAATGTCGCGGCGACCAAAAAAACGTAATTCTGGCGTTTCGAATTTTTTTTCCCGCTACGTTGTTTAGCGATCAGGTTAATGCTTTTTTTTATTGATAGATCGGGCGATTCTGAGCGCGGCGATACCAAATATGTGTAGATTTTATATTTTTTTTATTGATTTATTTTGATTGGGGCGAAAGAGGGGTGATTTAAACTTATATTTTTTTTATTTTTTTAACATTTTTTTCAACTTTTTTTTTACTTTTGCCATGCTTCAATAGCCTCCATGGGAGGCTAGAAGCAGGCACAACTCGATCGCCTCTGCTACATAGCAGCGATCTGCTGATCGCTGCTATGTAGCAGAAATGGAGGTGTGCTGTGAGCGCCGACCACAGGGTGGCGCTCACAGCCACCAGCGATCAGTAACCATAGAGGTCTCAAGGACCTCTATGGTTACAATAGAGACGCATCGCCGACCCCCGATCATGTGACGGGGGTCGGCGATGACGTCATTTCCGGCCGCCCGGCTGGAAGCGGTAGTTAAATGCCGCTGTCTGCGTTTGACAGCGGCATTTAACTAGTTAATAGGTGCGGGCAGATCGCGATTCTGCCCGCGCCTATTACGGGCACATGTCAGCTGTTCAAAACAGCTGACATGTCCCGGCTTTGGTGCGGGCTCACCGCGGAGCCCTGCATCAAAGCAGGGGATCTGATCTCGGACGTACTATCCCGTCCGAGGTCAGAAAGGGGTTAAAGTAATGAAGGCCACTCGTTTTTCTTTACTGAGCTGCTTTTTTCTTGCCACAATACAAATTCTAACAGTCTAGTCAGTAGGGCTATCAGCTGTGTATCCACCAAACTTCTGCACAACAAAACTGATGGTCCCAACACCATTTATAAGGCACGAAATCCCACTTATCAAACCTGAGAGGGCACACCTGTACAGTGAAAACGATTTCCGGTGACTACCTCTTGAAGCTCATCAAGAGAATGCCAACAGTGTGCAAAGCAGTCATCAAAGCAAAAGGTGGCTACTTTGAAGAACCTAGAATATAAGACATAATTTCAGCTGTTTCACACTTTTTTGTTAGGTATATAATTCCACATGTGTTAATTCATAGTTTTGATGCCTTCAGTGTGAATGTACAATTTTCATAGTCATGAAAATACAGAAAAATCTTTAAATGAGAAGGTGTGTCCAAACTTTTGGTCTGAACTGTATATTTTTCTCCAAATTGCTCAGGCCTTTCAGAAAAAAAAGTATTTTAAAGATCTGGTCAGGAACCATAGCCGGAGACAAGACATCTCTGTCCTCTGCCAGCTCTTCCCAGCGCTGCTGTGGATGATTTACAGGTTTATGATCTATCCCAGTATATACTGTACATGAGGGAGAGACCCATCAATCACCTGCAGCAGCGCTGGGAGGAGCTGATCTTTAAGGCATATTTTCCCTGAAACGCGTTGCAGAGAAAAATATACCTGCTATCCTGGCTTCAGCGCTAAGGCTGGTGGTTGGCTGTCTGGTCATGTGTTGTAAATGGGACATCACCGCTACAACCCTGCAAACAAGGACAGCCGGGGAGCAGCGTGGAGGCAGCGCAGGAGTGACGGGGATTCTACAAGTTTGCCATGCCTATTTTGATATTTTGCAGCATTACCAGTCTTTGTCCCAATTTTCTTCTATCTCAGACAACACCTTTAAGTGGAATTGTCCTTGCAAAAGAGAAACACAAGAGCTACAGCAGTAGTAGCAGCTGGGTCGTAACGCAGACATATTGCCAATGTCGGCAAAATTAGTTGGGCAAAATACCCTATAAATATATACAATAAATAAAGGGCATCAGGGTATTTTACAAAATATTTATTGTAAATGTTACCACTGTCTAATATATAATGCAGTCTATTCCAACAATATCTTGAAAAGTATGAATTCATTTTATACACAGATTTAAAAAATAAAATCATGGTACATAGTGCGCGGCACAGCATAGCATCATGTTTAATGGAAATAAATTTTTTGTTTGCAATTCAACGTAAGGCATTTAAGTGACATCTGGAACTAAAACAGATGCTATTAAAGCGAATCTGTCAACAAGTTTTTTTTCTATTTAATATGAGAGCAGCATAATATAGGGCAAGAGAGCCTGGTTACAGGGATTTGTCCCTTATTAGGCTGTGTGCTGTAGTTTCATTACAATCAGCGTTTTATCAGCAGGAGCTTATAGAGGACTAGGTTTCACGTGCAGGCCTGTCAAGCTAATCTGTGTAACCCCACACTTACTGTCGTCTTGCTGACAATGCACAGTGTACAAAGGAAGCTGCCAATCAGGGGTGTTGTCGGGGTTATACACAGATCAGTATTATGACCGCTGCTACATGTACTGCAGAGAAAACAAGGATTCTATCCAAACTTTAACAAGCAATCCAGTAAGTGATTCATCACAGGAATCAGGGTCTCTAATGCTCGCAGATTTCTTAGAAAAAATCTGCTGACATATTTCCTTTAAAGGAGCTCTCCATCCCATAAAGCTATGGTATTATTATTATTATTACATTGCTAGGATTTACTTTATGTTATCAATTTATAATTGGTGGAGGTTTAATTAACCCTAAGAATAAAGGTGAAGCAATGCTACTGTAGCTTAAATGACACCGTGCAGCAATTTGCCTGACATCTAGGTAACTGAGGTCTGATGTGCGAAGACAAAATAGAGAGATGGAAGCAGCACTACACTGGCGCAGCCACCCCTTCAGTATCAAAATCAGTGGAGGTTTCAGACGTCATATCTCCACCTATCATAACGATAATGGAAAAGTCATGATGAAAAAATATGTTATAGTGTTTGTCATCCACATCCTGGTTCCCCATCGAGGTGCCCTGTGCAGGAACGGGAACCCTTACAGGAAATATTGCAATTTCATAAAAATTATGCTGCATAAAAGCTATGACATATCTATGCGTGACGCATGAAATCAGGGTCTAGACGAGGGTTAAACAGAGTAGGTGGCCTATATATCAATAAAGGGGGGTAAGAGGGTGAAATTGAGATTCCATTTATTCCAATGAGATGTTGTTACCACCTAATAAAACAATACTGTAGGACTCCAAGTACCATGGGTGCTTCTATTTAGTGTACCGTAAGAGAGAAGATACAAGGAGTGTCCCTGGCAAACTGCACATGTATGGAGAGGACGGAGCGATATGGAGACTATGTATTACAGATAAGAACACAAGGAATTGTTAACAAAAGGGTTCAATGGGGGAAGTGAACAATTACCAACCGTCAGCAATGATGCCTAATCTCAGGGCTCAGGAGAGCGCATCTGAATCCCCTGCCTTGGGTTTGTCCCTCCCTTGTATCAAGAGATTTCCAAGTAGATAGCTGGAGTTGAGAAAGTTCTATATTCTGTTAATCCAATGCTCTAACTCAGACCTGGGCAAAGTGCGGCCAGCTGGCTCTCTCAGTCTGGCCCATGGACCGAGACACTGGAAACCAGAGGCCCATGGTCCACACCGTGCCCGCCAGCTCACTGTCTCCTTTGTCTCCATAGGCGCTGACTGCATTGGTGGAGGAGGGGCCTCCAGCCACTTCCTCCACCAATCAACGTGTGAAACAGATGACGCGATGACATCATTTCATCGTGTCAGCTGTGTACTGCGAAGAGTCAGCGCACCAGAGGCAGAGAGAGAAGCAGAGCACCGGGGAACGGGACCGAGGTGAGAATGTGGTGGGTTTTCATGTGTATGGGATATTTGGATGGGCATGGGGAGGCTATGGGGGTGACATGCTGCATATGGTGCTGCATATGGGGGTGACATGCTGCACATGGTGCTGCATATGGGGGTGACATGCTGCACATGGTGCTGCATATGGGGGTGACATGCTGCACATGTTGCTGCATATGGGGGTGACATGCTGCATATGGTGCTGCATATGGGGGTGACATGCTGCACATGGTGCTGCATATGGGAGTTACATGCTGCACATGGTGCTGGCTATGGGGGTGGCATGCTGCAGATGGTGCTGCATATGGGGGTGACATGCTGCTGGATATGGGGGTGGCATGCTGCACATTGAGAGGCTATGGGGGTGACATGCTGCACATTGTAAGGCTAAGGGGGTGTCATGCTGCAGATGGGGAGGCTATGGGGGCCTCATGCAGTATATGGGGAGGCTATGGGGGCCTCATGTAGTATATGGGGAGGCTATGGAGGCCTCATGCAGTGTATATAGGGAGGCTGTGTGGGGCTCATTCAGTGTATATAGGGAAGCTGTGAGGGGCTCGCAGTGTGTATAGGGAGGCTGTGAGGGGCTCATTCAGTGTACAGTATATAGGGAAGCTGTGCAGGGCTCATGCATTGTGTATAGGGAGGCTGTGTGGGGCTCATGCAGTGTATACAGGGAGGGTGTGTGGGGCTCATTCAGTGTATATAGGGAGAGTGTGTGGGGCTCATGCAGTGTATATAGGGAGGCTGTGTGGGGCTCATGCAGTGTATACAGGGAGGCTGTGCGTGGCTCATGCAATGTATATAGGGAGGCTGTGCGGGGCTCATGCAGTGTATATAGGGAGGATGTGTGGGGCTCATGCCGCATATGGGGGAGGCTGTTTAGAGCTCATGCCGCATATGGGGGAGGCTGGTGTAGGGCCCATGCCACATACAGTGGGGCAAAAAAGTATTTAGTCAGTCATCAATAGTGCAAGTTCCACCACTTAAAAAGATGAGAGGCGTCTGTAATTTACATCATAGGTAGACCTCAACTATGGGAGACAAACTGAGAAAAAAAAATCCAGAAAGTCACATTGTCTGTTTTTTTAACATTTTATTTGCATATTATGGTGAAAAATAAGTATTTGGTCAGAAACAAAATTTCATCTCAATACTTTGTAATATATCCTTTGTTGGCAATGACAGAGGTCAAACGTTTTCTGTAAGTCTTCACAAGGTTGCCACATACTGTTGTTGGTATGTTGGCCCGTTCCTCCATGCAGATCTCCTCTAGAGCAGTGATGCTTTTGGCTTTTCGCTTGGCAACACGGACTTTCAACTCCCTCCAAAGGTTTTCTATAGGGTTGAGATCTGGAGACTGGCTAGGCCACTCCAGGACCTTGAAATGCTTCTTACGAAGCCACTCCTTCGTTGCCCTGGCAGTGTGCTTTGGATCATTGTCATGTTGAAAGACCCAGCCACGTTTCATCTTCAATGCCCTTGCTGATGGAAGGAGGTTTGCACTCAAAATCTCACGATACATGGCCCCATTCATTCTTTCATGTACCCGGATCAGTCGTCCTGGCCCCTTTGCAGAGAAACAGCCCCAAAGCATGATGTTTCCACCACCATGCTTTACAGTAGGTATGGTGTTTGATGGATGCAACTCAGTATTCTTTTTCCTCCAAACACGACAAGTTGTGTTTCTACCAAACAGTTCCAGTTTGGTTTCATCAGACCATAGGACATTCTCCCAAAACTCCTCTGGATCATCCAAATGCTCTGTAGCAAACTTCAGACGGGCCCGGACATGTACTGGCTTAAGCAGTGGGACACGTCTGGCACTGCAGGATCTGAGTCCATGGTGGCGTAGTGTGTTACTTATGGTAGGCCTTGTTACATTGGTCCCAGCTCTCTGCAGTTCATTCACTAGGTCCCCTCGCGTGGTTCTGGGAGTTTTGCTCACCGTTCTTGTGATCATTCTGACCCCACAGGGTGGGATTTTGCGTGGAGCCCCAGATCGAGGGAGATTATCAGTGGTCTTGTATGTCTTCCATTTTCTAATTATTGCTCCCACTGTTGATTTCTTCACTCCAAGCTGGTTGGCTATTGCAGATTCAGTCTTCCCAGCCTGGTGCAGGGCTACAATTTTGTTTCTGGTGTCCTTTGACAGCTCTTTGGTCTTCACCATAGTGGAGTTTGGAGTCAGACTGTTTGAGGGTGTGCACAGGTGTCTTTTTATACTGATAACAAGTTTAAACAGGTGCCATTACTACAGGTAATGAGTGGAGGAAGGAGGAGACTCTTAAAGAAGAAGTTACAGGTCTGTGAGAGCCAGAAATCTTGATTGTTTGTTTCTGACCAAATACTTATTTTCCACCATAATATGCAAATAAATTGCTAAAAAAAACAGACAATGTGATTTTCTGGATTTTTTTTTTCAGTTTGTCTTCCATAGTTGAGGTCTACCTATGATGTAAATTACAGACGCCTCTCATCTTTTTAAGTGGTGGAACTTGCACTATTGCTGACTGACTAAATACTTTTTTGCCCCACTGTATGAGGTAGGCTGGTATGGGGCTCATGCCCTATATTGGGAAGGAAGGTGTGGGGCTCATGCCGCATATGGGTTAGGCTTATTTGAGCTCATGCCGCATATGGGGGAGGCTGTGTGAGGGCTCTTACAGTATATAAGGGGCTGTGTGGGAGGGGCTCATATGATATACAAAAGGGGCTGTACTCGGGTTCAAACGATATATAGTAGGATGTCGGCATACTTAATTCTGCTCAATATTAAGTGATACAATTAATATAATTATCAATAATATAATAATTATAATTATTGATATTACTATTGAGTAGAATCAATTTCAGCATTTTGGTTCGGACCTCCACAACAGTCACAGTCTCTCATGTGGCCCCTTGAGAAAATTAATTGCCCACCCCGCCTAAGTAATTTTGCAGTCGTTATAATATAAACCTTTCTTATTTCTGTATTTATTCTGATATACTTCTTCCCAGAACTTGTAAAGGGACAGAAATCTATGTTAGCGCAGCTTTTACTATTATGAGCTGTCATGGAAAAACTGACATTAGAAAAGCAAAGAATGGCAAAGCCAACATTCTCCATCATGTCTCGCTCTGCGCACTGCTTCCGTCAGCTAAATAAACAGCAGTGTCCTGGAGTGAGTGGGATACAACTGAATGTCAGTTTCAGTACTTTCTATAAATGTCTGCTGTTTGTGAGGTGGGGAATAGGGTTGAGCGAAACGGGTCGAACATTTTCAAAAGTCGCCGACTTTTGGCTAAGTCGGGGTTTCATGAAACCCGATCCGACCCCTGTGCGGGGTCGGCCATGCGGTACGCGACTTTCGCGCCAAAGTCGCGTTTCAATGACGCGAAAAGCGCCATTTCTCAGCCAATGAAGGTAAACGCAGAGTGTGGGCAGCGTGATGACATAGGTCCTGGTCCCCACCATCTTAGAGAAGGGCATTGCAGTGATTGGCTTGCTGTCTGCGACGTCACAGGGGCTATAAAGAGGCGTTCCCGCCGACCGCCATCTTACTGCTGCTGATCTGAGCTTAGGGAGAGGTTGCTGCCGCTTTGTCAGAAGCAGGGATAGCGTTAGGCAGGGTCCATTAACCACAAAACCGCTTGTGCTGCAGCGATTTGCACTGTCCAACACCACCCTCGGTGTGCAGGGACAGTGGAATTTTTTTTTTTTTTTTTTTCCCCTCAGCGCTGTAGCTCATTGGGCTGCCCTAGAAGGCTCCCTGATAGCTGCATTGCTGTGTGTACGCCGCTGTGCAAACCAACTGCTTTTTTCAAAGCACAAATCCTCTTGTTCCTTCCTTTCTGCACAGCTATCTTTTTTGTTTGTCCACACTTTTTATTTCATTTGTGCATCAGTCCACTCCTTATTGCTGCCTGCCATACCTGGCTGAGATTACTGCAGGCAGGGAGATAGTAGCTGCCTGCCATACCTGGCTGAGATTACTGCAGGCAGGGAGATAGTAATTGTAGGACATTCCCTGTTTTTTTTTTTTTTTTTTTTTTGGTGGGAGATTAAGATTGGCAATTTGGCATTTCTGCTAGAGTGCCATCCCTGTGTGTGCCATCTCTCTCACATAGTGGGCCATAGAAAGCCTTTTCATTTTTCTGTATTTTTTTTTGTGGGGTGTATAAATTCTCCCTGATAAAAATACAGTGGGAGATTAATATTGGCCTTTGGGCTTGTGTGCCAGTCCTGAGTGTGCCATCTCTCTCACAAATAGTGGGCCATAGAAAGCCTATTTTATTTTTTTTTGGGTTTTATAAATTCTCCCTGAAAAAAAGGGAGATTAATATTGGCCTCTGGGCTTCTGTGCCAGTCCTGAGCGTGCCATCTGTGCCAGTCCTGAGCGTCCCATCTCTCTCACAAATAGTGGGCCATAGAAAGCCTATTTAATTTTTTTTTTGGTTTTATAAATTTTCCCTGAAAAAAGGGAGATTAATATTGGCCTCTGGGCTTGTGTGCCAGTTGTGAGCGTGCCATCTGTGCCAGTCCTGAGCGTGCCATCTCTCTCACAAATAGTGGGCCATAGAAAGCCTATTTAATTTTTTTTTTGGTTTTATAAATTTTCCCTGAAAAAAGGGAGATTAATATTGGCCTCTGGGCTTGTGTGCCAGTTGTGAGCGTGCCATCTGTGCCAGTCCTGAGCGTGCCATCTCTCTCACAAATAGTGGGCCATAGAAAGCCTATTTAAATATTTTTTTGGTTTTATAAATTCTCCCAGAAAAAAAGGGAGATTAATATTGGCCTCTGGGCTTCTGTGCCAGTTGTGAGCGTGCCATCTGTGCCAGTCCTGAGCGTGCCATCTCTCTCACAAATAGTGGGCCATAGAAAGCCTATTTAAATATTTTTTTGGTTTTATAAATTCTCCCAGAAAAAAAGGGAGATTAATATTGGCCTCTGGGCTTCTGTGCCAGTCCTGAGCGTGCCATCTGTGCCAGTCCTGAGCGTCCCATCTCTCTCACAAATAGTGGGCCATAGAAAGCCTATTTTATTTTTTTTTTGGGTTTCAGAAATTCTCCCTGGAAAAAAAAAGGGAGATTAATATTGCCCTTTGGGCTTGTGTGCCAGTACTAAGCGTTCCATCTCTCTCTCTCTCTCAGTCAGTGGGCCATAGAACGCATATTTTTGGTTTTATTTGTTTTCTAAATTCTCCCTGAAAAAATCATTTTATTTTATTTGGTTTCTAAATTCTTCCTGATAAAATCATATTTTTTTTATTATTTTTATTTCTAAAGTCTCCCTGAAAAAAAAAAAAAAAAAAAACAACCAAAAAAACAGTGGGAGATTAATATTGGCCTTTCTGCTTGTGTGCCAGTCTTGACTCCTGGGTGTGCCATCTCTCTCTCTCTCTCTCTCTCTCTCTCTCTCTCTCTCTCTCTCTCCAATTGTGGTCCATAGAAAGCCTATATTTTTTTTCCTTGATTTGGGTTCTAAAATCTACCAGAGAAAATAACTACATCAATCATTGGTAGAAAAATATTGGCCTCTGGGTTTGTGTGCCACTCCTGACTCCTGTGTGCGTCATCTCTCAGTCAGTGGGCCATAGAACGCCTATTTTTGGTTTTATTTGTTTTCTAAATTCTCCCTGAAAAAATTATTTTATTTTATTTGGTTTCTAAATTCTTCCTGATAAAATCATATTTTTTTTATTATTTTTTTTTCTAAAGTCTCCCTGAAAAAAAAAAAAAAAAAACAACCAAAAAAACAGTGGGAGATTAATATTGGCCTTTCTGCTTGTGTGCCAGTCTTGACTCCTGGGTGCGTCATCTCTCAGTCAGTGGGCCATAGAACGCCTATTTTTGGTTTTATTTGTTTTCTAAATTCTCCCTGAAAAAATCATTTTATTTTATTTGGTTTCTAAATTCTTCCTGATAAAATCATATTTTTTTTATTATTTTTTTTTCTAAAGTCTCCCTGAAAAAAAAAAAAAAAAAAACAACCAAAAAAAACAGTGGGAGATTAATATTGGCCTTTCTGCTTGTGTGCCAGTCTTGACTCCTGGGTGCGTCATCTCTCAGTCAGTGGGCCATAGAACGCCTATTTTTGGTTTTATTTGTTTTATAAATTCTCCCTGAAAAAATCATTTTATTTTATTTGGTTTCTAAATTCTTCCTGATAAAATCATATTTTTTTTATTATTTTTTTTTCTAAAGTCTCCCTGAAAAAAAAAAAAAAAAAAACAACCAAAAAAAACAGTGGGAGATTAATATTGGCCTTTCTGCTTGTGTGCCAGTCTTGACTCCTGGGTGTGCCATCTCTCTCTCTCTCTCTCTCCAATTGTGGTCCATAGAAAGCCTACATTTTTTTTCCTTGATTTGGGTTCCAAAATCTACCAGAGAAAATAACTCCATCAATCATTGGTAGAAAAATATTGGCCTCTGGGCTTGTGTGCCACTCCTGATTCCTGTGTGCGTCATCTCTCACTCAGTGGCCCATAGAAAGCATATAGTTTGTTACATTTGTTTTCTAAATTCTCCCTGCAAAAATCTATTTTTTTTTTTTGGGGGGTTTCTAAAGTGTTCCTGAAAAAAATAAAAATAAAAAAAAAATAATAGTGTGACATTAATATTAACATTTGTGCTTCAGTGACAGTCCTGCGTGTGGGGCATCTCTCTAATTTGCAGCCACCAAAAAAAGAGTGTGTAACATTGGGCCTGATTTTCGCTGTGGTCTCACCAACCTGTAAAGGGGTAGCTAAATCATACAGAAGTTATAGCTCACCGTGTAAGTTGTGTGACTGCAACAAATAACGTTAGTTTGGTTACGTTTTTAAAACAATGAGGAAGTCTAGTGGAAGAGGTCGTGGCCGGGGGCGTTCATTGTCAGCTGGTAATGAGGGTAGTGGTAGTGGTGGAGCATCAGGTGGTCGTGGGGGAAAAAATATTGCACCTAAGTCTGGAGCTGTGGAGCCAGGTTCGTCGTCCGGCTACACAAGGCCTCGAACGCTCCCTTTTCTGGGATTAGGAAAACCGCTTTTAAAGCCGGAGCAGCAAGAGCAAGTTTTGGCTTATCTTGCTGACTCAGCCTCTAGCTCTTTTGCCTCATCTCGTGAAACTGGTAAAAGTAAAAGCAGCGCGTCGTTAGTGGATGTTCACGGTCAGGGACAAGTCACTTCCTTGTCCTCTTCAGCAAAAACAACAACAGAGAAGAATGCAGCAGGCGACACAACGGGTTACTCCATGGAGCTCTTTACACATACCGTCCCTGGCTTAGAAAGTGAAGCAGTTAACAGTCCATGCCCATTACAAATTGAATCTGACATGGAGTGCACTGACGCACAGCCACAGCCAGACTACTATGCTGGTCCTTTGACTCAGACCACAACATTGCCCTCGCAGGGTGCTGATCAAGAATCAGACCCTGATGAGACTATGTTGCCCCATCACGAACGCTATACCACCGAACGACACGGTGACACAGACGAAGTTGCGCAGGAGGTACAAGAAGAGTTATTAGATGACCCAGTTCTTGACCCCGATTGGCAGCCATTGGGGGAACAGGGTGCAGGCGGCAGCAGTTCTGAAGCAGAGGAGGAGGAGGGGCCGCAGCAGGCATCAACATCGCCACAGGTTCCATCTGCCGGGCCCGTATCTTGCCCAAAACGCGTGGCAAAGCCAAAACCTGGTGGAGGACAGCGTGGCCATCCGGTTAAAGCTCAGTCTGCAATGCCTGAAAAGGTATCCGATGCTAGAAAGAGTGCAGTCTGGCATTTTTTTAAACAACATCCAATTGATCAGCGCAAAGTCATCTGTCAAAAATGTTCTACTTCCTTAAGCAGAGGTCAGAATCTGAAAAGTCTCAATACTAGTTGCATGCATAGACATTTAACCACCATGCATTTGAAAGCTTGGACTAACTACCAAACGTCCCTTAAGGTTGTTGCACCCTCGGCCAATGAAGCTAGTCATCAACGCAACATCCCTTCCGGCAGTGTAGGACCACCATTTAGCGCACCACCTGCTGTATCTGTGCAGGTATCTTTGCCAGGCCAAAGCAGTCAGGGTCAGGGAATCACCAGTTTCGTAGTAGGAAACACTGCATCTAGGGCACCGGCGGCAACAATACCATCTCCCACCGTCTCTCAGTCTGCCATGTCCACCGGCACCCCCGCTAGTTCCACGATCTCCAGCTCTCCAGTCCAGCTCACCCTACATGAGACTATGGTTAGAAAAAGGAAATACTTAGCCTCGCATCCGCGTACACAGGGTTTGAACGCCCACATAGCTAGACTAATCTCGTTAGAGATGATGCCCTACCGGTTAGTTGAAAGCGAAGCTTTCAAAGACCTGATGGACTACGCTGTACCACGCTACGAGCTACCCAGTCGACACTTTTTTTCCAGAAAAGCCATCCCAGCCCTCCACCAGCATGTTAAAGAGCGCATCGTCCATGCACTCAGGCAATCTGTGAGCACAAAGGTGCACCTGACAACAGATGCATGGACCAGTAGGCATGGCCAGGGACGTTACGTGTCCATCACGGCACACTGGGTAAATGTGGTGGATTCAGGGTCCACAGGGGACAGCAAGTTTGGGACAGTTCTGCCTAGCCCACGGTCTAGTAAACAGTTGTCTGTAGCCGTTCGCACCCCCTCCTCCTCCTCCTCCTCGTCCTCCTGCAGAAGCAAGAGCTCGTCCACAGACCGCAGTCGCACAAACACTCCATCCGCACCTGCCACTGTTGCACACCAGGTCTCCCATTATGGGGCAGCTACTGGCATACGTCAGCAGGCTGTATTGGCTATGAAGTGTTTGGGCGACAATAGACACACCGCGGAAGTTCTGTCCGAGTTCTTGCAGCAAGAAACGCAGTCGTGGCTGGGCACTGTAGATCTTGAGGCAGGCAAGGTAGTGAGTGATAACGGAAGGAATTTCATGGCTGCCATCTCCCTTTCCCAACTGAAACACATTCCTTGCCTGGCTCACACCTTAAACCTGGTGGTGCAGTGCTTCCTGAAAAGTTATCCGGGGTTATCCGACCTGCTCCTCAAAGTGCGTGGACTTTGCGCACATATCCGCCGTTCGCCTGTACACTCCAGCCGTATGCAGACCTATCAGCGTTCTTTGAACCTTCCCCAGCATCGCCTAATCATAGACGTTGCAACAAGGTGGAACTCAACACTGCACATGCTTCAGAGACTGTGCGAACAGAGGCGGGCTGTTATGTTTTTGTGGGAGGATACACATACACGGGCAGGCAGTAGGATGGCAGACATGGAGTTGTCAGGTGTGCAGTGGTCGAAGATTCAAGACATGTGTCAAGTCCTTCAGTGTTTTGAGGAATGCACACGGCTGGTTAGTGCAGACAACGCCATAATAAGCATGAGCATCCCCCTAATGCGTCTGCTGATGCAAAGTTTGACGCACATAAAGGATCAGGCGTCTGCACCAGAGGAAGAGGAAAGCCTTGATGACAGTCAGCGATTGTCTGGTCAGGGCAGTGTACATGACGAGGTACCGGGCGAAGAGGAGGTGGAGGATGAGGAGGATGATGGGGATGAGTATATTTTTAATGAGGAAGCTTTCCCGGGGGCACGGGAAATTGGTGGCGTGGCAAGGCCGGGTTCTGGTTTTTTGAGGGACACAAGTGACGTAGATTTGCCTGCAACTGCCCCTCAACCAAGCACAACCGCAGATTTGACAACGGGAACTTTGGCCCACATGGCGGATTATGCCTTGCGTATCCTCAAAAGGGACACACGCATTACAAAAATGATGAACGATGACGATTACTGGTTGGCCTGCCTCCTTGATCCTCGCTATAAAGGCAAATTGCAAAATATTATGCCACATGAGAACTTGGAACTAATATTAGCAACAAAACAATCAACTCTTGTTGACCGTTTGCTTCTGGCATTCCCTGCACACAGCGCCCGTGATCGTTCTCACACGAGCTCCAGGGGCCAGCAGACCAGAGGTGTTAGAGGGGCAGAAATCAGAAGTGGCGTTGGACAGAGGGGTTTTCTGACCAGGTTGTGGAGTGATTTTTCTATGACCGCAGACAGGACAGGTACTGCAGCATCAATTCAAAGTGACAGGAGACAACATTTGTCCAGTATGGTTACAAACTATTTTTCATCCCTTATCGACGTTCTCCCTCAACCGTCATTCCCATTTGATTACTGGGCATCCAAATTAGACACCTGGCCAGAATTGGCAGAATATGCATTGCAGGAGCTTGCTTGCCCGGCAGCTAGTGTCCTATCAGAAAGAGTATTCAGTGCTGCAGGTTCAATACTAACAGAAAAAAGGACTCGTCTGGCTACCCAAAATGTAGATGATCTAACCTTCATTAAAATGAACCACAACTGGATTTCAAAATCTTTTGCCCCACCCTGCCCGGCTGACACCTAGCTTTCCTATGAAAAGGTCTTGCCTGTGGACTATTCTGAATGACTTTTCCAATCTCGTAATTTTCTTCACCTGATTGTCCAGCATACGACATGTTTCCACCTCACGAAATGGCCAAACTCCCCACACGGGGCCGTGCTATCGCCACTTTGCGCTTGGACCCTTGAGAGTGCTGTTTGTCTGAAGAGGTGGGTGTGGCCGCTTTTGGTCGACGGCACTGCCACTGGGTCCCTCATAGTACAATAAAGTGTCTCTGGCGGTGGTGGTGCGCACCCAACGTCAGACACACCGTTGTAATATGAGGGGCCCTGTGCCTGTACCGCCGGCCACAAGACAGTTCCCCCCCCCAGCTCAAACAGTGCTCTACCACTAGCAAAATTATCTCTCACAGCTTCACCAATGTGTAGTCTAGCCGCTGACATCCTTCAATGCCTGGCACTGACAATACCATTGTTTTGACATTTTTGTTATGTTAGGCCTTCGAAGCCTGTCTGCGGTCCCTTCTTTCTACAACTACTACACTGACCAGGCCACTGCTGGCCGTGTTACCCTGGAACCAATTTAAAAGTGCCTACAGTCAGCCCAATTTTGTTATGTTAGGCCTTCGAAGACTGTCTGCCGTCACTCCTTCCACTAGACTTCCACTGACCATACACTGCTGCCCATGTACCCCTGGAACCAATTTAAAGTGCCTACAGCCAGCCCAATTTTGTTATGTTAGGCCTTCGAAGCCTGTCTGCGGTCACTCCTTCCACTAGACTTCCACTGACCAGACCACTGCTGCCCGTGTACCCCTGGAACCAATTTAAAAGTGCCTACAGCCATGTGTTATTATTTTAGGCCTTCGATGCCTGTCTGCGGTCACTCCTTCCACTAGGCCTCCACTGACCACACCACTGCTGCCCGTGTACCCCTGGAACCAATTTAAAATTGCCTACAGCCAGCCCAATTTTTTTATTTTAGGCCTTCGATGCCTGTCTGCGGTCCATTCTTTCAACTACTACTACACTGACCAGGTCACTGCTGCCCGTGTACCCCTGGAACCAATTTAAAATTGCCTACAGCCAGCCCAATTTTTTTATTTTAGGCCTTCGATGCCTGTCTGCGGTCCATTCTTTCAACTACTACTACACTGACCAGGTCACTGCTGCCCGTGTACCCCTGGAACCAATTTAAAATTGCCTACAGCCAGCCCAATTTTTTTATTTTAGGCCTTCGATGCCTGTCTGCGGTCCATTCTTTCAACTACTACTACACTGACCAGGTCACTGCTGCCCGTGTACCCCTGGAACCAATTTAAAATTGCCTACAGCCAGCCCAATTTTTTTATTTTAGGCCTTCGATGCCTGTCTGCGGTCCATTCTTTCAACTACTACTACACTGACCAGGTCACTGCTGCCCGTGTACCCCTGGAACCAATTTAAAATTGCCTACAGCCATGTGTTATTATTTTAGGCCTTCGATGCCTGTCTGCGGTCACTCCTTCCACTAGGCCTCCACTGACCACACCACTGCTGCCCGTGTACCCCTGGAACCAATTTAAAATTGCCTACAGCCAGCCCAATTTTTTTATTTTAGGCCTTCGATGCCTGTCTGCGGTCCATTCTTTCAACTACTACTACACTGACCAGGTCACTGCTGCCCGTGTACCCCTGGAACCAATTTAAAATTGCCTACAGCCAGCCCAATTTTTTTATTTTAGGCCTTCGATGCCTGTCTGCGGTCCATTCTTTCAACTACTACTACACTGACCAGGTCACTGCTGCCCGTGTACCCCTGGAACCAATTTAAAAGTGCCTACAGCCAGCCCAAGTTTGTTATGTTAGGCCTTCGATGCCTGTCTGCGGTCCATTCTTTCAACTACTACTACACTGACCAGGTCACTGCTGCCCGTGTACCCCTGGAACCAATTTAAAATTGCCTACAGCCAGCCCAATTTTTTTATTTTAGGCCTTCGATGCCTGTCTGCGGTCCATTCTTTCAACTACTACTACACTGACCAGGTCACTGCTGCCCGTGTACCCCTGGAACCAATTTAAAATTGCCTGCAGCCATGTGTTATTATTTTAGGCCTTCGATGCCTGTCTGCGGTCACTCCTTCCACTAGGCCTCCACTGACCACACCACTGCTGCCCGTGTACCCCTGGAACCAATTTAAAATTGCCTACAGCCAGCCCAATTTTTTTATTTTAGGCCTTCGATGCCTGTCTGCGGTCCATTCTTTCAACTACTACTACACTGACCAGGTCACTGCTGCCCGTGTACCCCTGGAACCAATTTAAAATTGCCTACAGCCATGTGTTATTATTTTAGGCCTTCGATGCCTGTCTGCGGTCACTCCTTCCACTAGGCCTCCACTGACCACACCACTGCTGCCCGTGTACCCCTGGAACCAATTTAAAATTGCCTACAGCCAGCCCAATTTTTTTATTTTAGGCCTTCGATGCCTGTCTGCGGTCCATTCTTTCAACTACTACTACACTGACCAGGTCACTGCTGCCCGTGTACCCCTGGAACCAATTTAAAATTGCCTACAGCCAGCCCAATTTTTTTATTTTAGGCCTTCGATGCCTGTCTGCGGTCCATTCTTTCAACTACTACTACACTGACCAGGTCACTGCTGCCCGTGTACCCCTGGAACCAATTTAAAATTGCCTACAGCCATGTGTTATTATTTTAGGCCTTCGATGCCTGTCTGCGGTCACTCCTTCCACTAGGCCTCCACTGACCACACCACTGCTGTCCGTGTACCCCTGGAACCAATTTAAAATTGCCTACAGCCATGTGTTATTATTTTAGGCCTTCGATGCCTGTCTGCGGTCACTCCTTCCACTAGGCCTCCACTGACCACACCACTGCTGTCCGTGTACCCCTGGAACCAATTTAAAATTGCCTACAGCCATGTGTTATTATTTTAGGCCTTCGATGCCTGTCTGCGGTCACTCCTTCCACTAGACTTCCACTGACCAGACCACTGCTGCCCGTGTACCCCTGGAACCAATTTAAAAGTGCCTACAGCCAGCCCAAGTTTG
Organism: Ranitomeya imitator; assembly: GCF_032444005.1. NCBI lineage: Eukaryota > Metazoa > Chordata > Amphibia > Anura > Dendrobatidae > Ranitomeya > Ranitomeya imitator. The sequence continues at coordinate 166,854,929 of NC_091284.1, forward strand.
TTATGTTAGGCCTTCGATGCCTGTCTGCGGTCACTCCTTCCACTAGGCCTCCACTGACCACACCACTGCTGCCCGTGTACCCCTGGAACCAATTTAAAATTGCCTACAGCCAGCCCAATTTTTTTATTTTAGGCCTTCGATGCCTGTCTGCGGTCCATTCTTTCAACTACTACTACACTGACCAGGTCACTGCTGCCCGTGTACCCCTGGAACCAATTTAAAATTGCCTACAGCCAGCCCAATTTTTTTATTTTAGGCCTTCGATGCCTGTCTGCGGTCCATTCTTTCAACTACTACTACACTGACCAGGTCACTGCTGCCCGTGTACCCCTGGAACCAATTTAAAATTGCCTACAGCCATGTGTTATTATTTTAGGCCTTCGATGCCTGTCTGCGGTCACTCCTTCCACTAGGCCTCCACTGACCACACCACTGCTGTCCGTGTACCCCTGGAACCAATTTAAAATTGCCTACAGCCATGTGTTATTATTTTAGGCCTTCGATGCCTGTCTGCGGTCACTCCTTCCACTAGGCCTCCACTGACCACACCACTGCTGTCCGTGTACCCCTGGAACCAATTTAAAATTGCCTACAGCCATGTGTTATTATTTTAGGCCTTCGATGCCTGTCTGCGGTCACTCCTTCCACTAGACTTCCACTGACCAGACCACTGCTGCCCGTGTACCCCTGGAACCAATTTAAAAGTGCCTACAGCCAGCCCAAGTTTGTTATGTTAGGCCTTCGATGCCTGTCTGCGGTCACTCCTTCCACTAGGCCTCCACTGACCACACCACTGCTGCCCGTGTACCCCTGGAACCAATTTAAAATTGCCTACAGCCAGCCCAATTTTTTTATTTTAGGCCTTCGATGCCTGTCTGCGGTCCATTCTTTCAACTACTACTACACTGACCAGGTCACTGCTGCCCGTGTACCCCTGGAACCAATTTAAAATTGCCTACAGCCAGCCCAATTTTTTTATTTTAGGCCTTCGATGCCTGTCTGCGGTCCATTCTTTCAACTACTACTACACTGACCAGGTCACTGCTGCCCGTGTACCCCTGGAACCAATTTAAAATTGCCTACAGCCATGTGTTATTATTTTAGGCCTTCGATGCCTGTCTGCGGTCACTCCTTCCACTAGGCCTCCACTGACCACACCACTGCTGTCCGTGTACCCCTGGAACCAATTTAAAATTGCCTACAGCCATGTGTTATTATTTTAGGCCTTCGATGCCTGTCTGCGGTCACTCCTTCCACTAGGCCTCCACTGACCACACCACTGCTGTCCGTGTACCCCTGGAACCAATTTAAAATTGCCTACAGCCATGTGTTATTATTTTAGGCCTTCGATGCCTGTCTGCGGTCCATTCTTTCAACTACTACTACACTGACCAGGGCACTGCTGGCCGTGTACCCCTGGAACCAACATCAGAAAATATAAAAATAAGTATTTTGCTTATAAAAAAGAAAATACTGGTGAGATATCAAATGCAGACATTTTAACATTAAAAACAAACACACAACTCTAATCTGGTACAGTACTAAAAATGGCCACCAGCTACAATTACTTTCTCCTGCAAGTAGTTAACTGAAAGTTTTTTTAAATTGAAAACACACATATGGCATCCACCGAGTGTTGTCCTGTCGCGTCTTCTTTATATTATTGCCGAGAAGATGCAAAATAATGAAAATAATAAAATCATTAATTACCAAAATAATAGAGAAAGTCAACACCACATTGCAAATAAACATTCATTCCAAATAAAGAAGCAGGGCGCGTCCGAGGGTGAGTATATACCTAATAAGAATATAATCACCCTCGGACGCGCAATGCTTATTTCCAACAGCCTTCCTTCCTAAGAATCAGCCCTTCCGTCGTGTAGAGAGACGTTGTGTTACACTCCAAGGTGTTCCCCAGGTTGCCTTTCCTGAGCTTCGATCTTCCGGCTCTCGTTTAGTAGTTCTTGGAAACTACTCTGCATTAGGCCTTCAAATTGGGTATGGGGTGTAGAGAGATGGTGTGTTCCACTCCAAGGTGTTCCCCAGGTTGCCTTTCCTGAGCTTCGATCTTCCGGCTCTCGTTTAGTAGTTGTTGGAAACTACGCTGCATTAGGCCTTCAAATTGGGTATGGGGTGTAGCGAGAGGGTGTGTTACACTCCAAGGTGTTCCCCAGGTTGCCTTTCCTGAGCTTCGATCTTCCGGCTCTCGTTTAGTAGTTCTTGGAAACTACACTGCATTAGGCCTTCAAATTGGGTATGGGGTGTAGAGAGAGGGTGTGTTACACTCCAAGGTGTTCCCCAGGTTGCCTTTCCTGAGCTTCGATCTTCCGGCTCTCGTTTAGTAGTTGTTGGAAACTACGCTGCATTAGGCCTTCAAATTGGGTATGGGGTGTAGCGAGAGGGTGTGTTACACTCCAAGGTGTTCCCCAGGTTGCCTTTCCTGAGCTTCGATCTTCCGGCTCTCGTTTAGTAGTTCTTGGAAACTACACTGCATTAGGCCTTCAAATTGGGTATGGGGTGTAGAGAGAGGGTGTGTTACACTCTAAGGTGTTCCCCAGGTTTCCTTGCCATTGCTTCGGTCTTCCGACTCTCGTTTAGTAGTTGTAGAAAAGTACACTGCATTAGGCCATACAAAATGGGTATGGGGTGGAGAGAGATGGTGTGTTACACTCCAAGGTGTTCCCCAGGTTGCCTTTCCTGAGCTTCTATCTTCAGGCTCTCATTAAATTGTGGTTAAATGGAACAACTGCATTTGGCGTACTAGTTGGTTTGGGGCCTACTATCGGTGTCTGCCACTCCTTGCTGTTCTCCTCCACTGAACAAAGCTGTGCCGCCTGTTTACTACGGTTGCCAATTTTGAACTGCATTTCGACTACTTACTGATTTGGCCCTACTCTCTGTGTCAGCCTCTCATTCCAGTTGTCCTCCACTGCAATGCCCCCTGGTTATTCCTGTGTTACCAATTTTGAACTGCATTTAGCCCACTTTCTTCTTTGGGCCTATATCTGTGTTTCCACTTCATCGTGCCCATTGCCCAGCCAGTGATAGATGAGTCTGCTGGTACATTGACCCATAACGCAACATTCCCCGTGCACGCTACACAACAACATTGTGACCCTGCTGAAAGTCAGGTTGCTCTTCCCGCATACCATACCACCTTACACGGGGACAAAGAGGAAGGTGCAGATGAAAGTGCAGGTTCCTTCATCAGGTGGGGGGAGGAATACTAGTTGGCGACGTCACTGGCACAGGGCCTCTCATAGTACGCAAAAGTGTTGCTGCCGGTGGGAGGCGCCCCCGCCGTGCAAACACACCGCTGTACTTTGAGGGGCCCTGTGCCAGTGCCAATGCCAACGAGTGGGCCCCCCCTGCTTGCTCAGGTTCACAGCACTTGCAAAGTTGAAATACTTACCTCTCCCTGCTCCACTGCCGTGACGTGGTCCAGATTTCCTGGGCCCACTAATTACTTGAACCAGCCCTACCCCCCACAACTTTAGCCAAATGACCCCCAATTTCAAATGCCTTCCAATTATTATAAGGTAAATTACGCTTGACAAGCTTCATTAAGAAGAATGGATGGTTTTGACATTAAAATGGCCACTCTAGGTGTTTTCCTGGCCCCCACTCACTGCCGACTATGCTGCCCCATTGACTTGCATTGGGTTTCGTGTTTCGGTCGATCCCGACTTTACGTCATAATCGGCCGATTTCACTCGACCCGACTTTGGACATAGTCGGGTTTCGCAAAACCCGGCTCGACTCTAAAAAGGTCAAGGTCGCTCAACTCTAGTGGGGAACATGTATGTAGACCATATATTGCCCTATGTGCTAAATCTACGGCAAGTGTTAGACCCTAAGCAAGCGGCAAGAAGAAACAGTGTATTAAAATCGCATACTTATAGGTAAACGTTTTCTAAATGTTGAATTTACCTTTTTCATGGTAAAGCTGTTTTCTTAGAGTGTTCATTCAGGACTATTTTATATTTTTCTTTTGGGCCTAAGAACTAATAAGAAGCTAGTTGTTAACTACCTGCCTCTCATGCCCGGTGCCGATCTTTTCTGGCTCAGAGCAGTCACGGACCACTCCTGCCAGCGATTCTGCAGCTTCCAGTAATATAATGTCAACAGAGCAGCTTATATTTTGCTTTGCTCTGTTGATGGGGTGTGACTGAGGATATTATGCTGATTGACAGCTGGCTCCCCGATGCATAGCTGCAGGAAGCCTGCTATGAATCAGCATTATGTCAGCAGTCACGCCTCATCAACAGAGCAGTGCGGAAAAGCTACTCAGTTGACATGAAGCAGCACAATCGCCGGCAGGAGTGGCCTGTGATCACTCTCAGATGACACCTGTCCGTTCTTACCCTCATAAGAGGCCTGGCTAAGTGTGGATGATGCAGGGGTGGCAGGAGAAGGGGCAATTGAGCTAGTGGGGTCTGGTAGTTCGGGGATGGGGCTTGACACATGAGAGGCCTGAGATGCACTGGAAGTGTGAGACAAACCTGACATTACAGACACACTGGATGGTGAGGGGGGAGGAATACTGATAGTATGCATTTTTTCTGGGATCTACGTGTTCTGGGAAGCCTTGGTGGGCTCATTTGTCGCGGCATGGTCGTGGTGGGTGATCTGTCAGGGTCCGGCTGCATTGTGCTTGTAGAGCATGCAACCATGCCAGAGTCCATAGTGCTCGTAGAGCGTGCAGCCATGCCAGAGTCCATAGTGCTCGTAGAGTGGGCAGCCATATCACAGTCCATAGTGTTCGTAGAGCGGAAGGCCATGCCAGGGTCCATTGTGCTAGTAGAGTGGGCAGTCATATTAGAGTCAATAGTGCTCGTAGAGCGGAAGGCCATGCCAGGGTCAATTGTGCTCGTAGAGCGGAAAGCCAAGCCTGGGTCCTGCTGCCTCGTGGTGGTGGTAGAACGGAAGGCCATGCCTGGGTCCTGCTGCATTGTGGTGGTGGTGGAGTGGAAGGCCATGCCTGGGTCCTGCTGCATCGTGGTGATGGTGGAGCGGAAGGCCATGCCAGGGTCCTGCTGCTGCATGGTGGCGGCAGTGGAAGAAGTCCAAGCAGGAGCAGCATTTGTCATGGTGGTGGCAGTGGGCTGTCTAACAGCACTCGGCATGGTGGTGGTGCTGTAGTGGTGTCCGGCAGTGCTAGGAATGGAGGTGGCCGTGCAGTGGCATGCAGCAGAGGTCGGCATAGAGGTAAAGCGTGACAGTGTAGGCACAGGTGGATATGCCGCCACTGTCTGCTGAAAATACCGACTCTGCTGCATATCCTGCACGTAAGCAGCATTGCAGGCCTGCATGACACTAAGCTGGAGATCAGGAGTAAGGTGTTCCGACATGCCCTGTTCAATTTGGTTAAAAAAATGATGTGCTGGCCTCTGGAGGTCGGCTTTTACTTGGTCAAGGCTTTTGGTGACCTCCTGGATATGTGTTTTCATATGGCTAATGGCAGTATCCAGTCGGTCACCCAAAGCCTTGAGTCCATTGTGAAAAACCGAGCTCAAGTACGTTCTCTGGGCAAGGACCGGTCTTAAAAATGCCAGAATGCGGTGGTATTTATACTTTCGGATCCTTGCTCCAGAACCTCTGGGAACACGGCTATCTTGATGCAGGTCCTTGTTGAAGCGGTCCTTCATCGAATGCCAACGTGTTTTGACTTTGAGCACTGGTGAAAAAACAAAAAATAATGGTTAGGCAATGGACTGTTGGCCGTGCTCACTTAACTGTGTGTGATAACAGAAACTCCTGAGACTTTGTGTCATCACACACAGTTGTGTGAGCACGGCCAAGGTCTCTGCTGCTTCACACTGCATTGCAATACTTACAAAATGCATTTTGGACCCGAGTCGGGGTGTTGTCCCAGTCATCCCACATCACTTTGGCTACCTCATTCCATAGCCACCGGATCATCATGTTGTCCGAGTGCTGTGGAACCCGGGTGTCCCACAACGGGACTCGCTCATGGACCAGGGAGATGAGGATATCGTTGTCAATGAGGTCCTCATCCCGTTCTGGAACCTAAAAAATATATGAAGACATTAATGATGGATACATACAAAGAGGAAAGTAAAGAAAGGAAGATTCAAGAATACTAAAGTGAGGATACAGTAAACAGTCAGCCAGGTATGCTTACACGCTGCCGCCTTGCTACCCGACCGTGACCTTGCTGCTCCTGCTCACCCTCTGCCACAGATGAAGAAGTGCTCTAAAAAAAGGAAAAAAAATATTCACATTTGTAGATGTGACAGTGAATACTTACCAATCTGAGGAGTAGAGTATTCACTTCACTCACATGTTCGGCTTGAGAAGGCCCATGACGTTGCTCCTCATCAGAAGAAGATGACATTCTGATGCATGCAGAAAGAAATGGCAGAAATTAGGACATGTAGAGACAGAAAATAGAAAATAAAGGCATTGGCTTTGATATACTCACATTGTTCAGTGTCTTGTTTCCTCCAAGGTTCTTGCCTGCATCTGCTTTGCTTCTCTGTCTGCTGATTAGTGACCTGCAAATGTCCACTCCCTCAATTTATCACCTTGTATTTGGGGGGTGGCTAATCAGTGTCTAGACATGTTTTTCTCTGGTGCAACGCATGTGCTTGCGGCCGCATGTGTTGACATCGACAGCAATGCGTTTTTTGCCGCATTCTATCCGCTAACAACCATGTAGGTTTCTAGGCAGCAAATTAACGCCTCTAAAATTACTACATGTAGCGTTTACTGCGCCAAACCGCAGACGATGAAACGACGCATGCGTCTTCAAACACGGCAAAAGCAATCGAACGCAGACACATGCGTTCTTAATGTTAAAGATAGGAATACACAACGCATGCGGATAATTGCGGAAGAAACGTTGCGGACACAACCACAAATGTGAAACCGGCCTAAGCTAGTACTCTTACTCCTTGCCTCTAGTATGCCCCTCTATTCTAATCCCACTATTGTACTATACTTCCTTCTATTCTATCCTTAATTCTGTACATGACACATATCAAATACATTCATATTACAGTACATAAACACATTAACACTTATAAACACTCTGGAACTGCACGCATCAAATGTGAACAATGTCCAAAGGGAGGAAAGCATATGACGGACTCTGTCACCTCCTTACACTCCTCCCTTCTAAAATATGGTTGTCCCCATCCATGGTGGCACCTGTAAACTTAAAATGGCATATTTAAAACATTAACAAAGTTAATTTAGTCTTAATCCAACACTTCTTGTGGGTCAACTGTGGCCCCAGTTCCACTCAGTTGGAACTCTGGAACTAAAAGAGTTCAAGTACCTTTAACATGGGTACAACTGACCCCGGTCCACTTGCTCCTGGGACCCGCACACACATTGTGCTCACTTGTAGCACTTCAAGCCCGTCGGCCAGTCCTTTCCTGCTCTGGGTATCCAAACACAGGAAATCCATGAAAGCAAACAGCATGGCTCAGTGGCCAACTCACCACTGTCCAACAGACCATACAGTCCTGACCCGGCTCGCTCCTCAGGTCCTACTGCTCAGGTATTTTCCCCCTTCCTCCTTTAGCAGAGTATGATCCCTTTAAAACAAGCTTGCTGCTCTTACGCTCCCAGGGGCGATTCAGGATAAAAACAACAACAGTTCAGGGTTAAAATAGCACCAAACTAAGAGCAGCTATACACAGGCCATTCTTGTTATAAAAGGTAATTAACCCTTTCAGAGTTGTAGTCCTGTAATCCAGTAGGGGGTGCGCAACCATGCGCAAAGAGATTTGGAGGAAGGGGAGGAAAAAAAACAGTCACTTAACTGCACCGACACCTGGTCCTGGTGCCACTCAGGGCTCCTTGACCCATCATGAGACACAAGAACAGTCTCTCATCCTTTTTATTTCACTTGGTACAACTAACACAATGCTTTCCACTCAATGGGGTCATTCTCCTCGATGACTGCTGCCACCCACCGGGCCTCTTCTGCTGTGGGAGCCTGTGGTTCATCCACATAGCTGCCATGGAGAAATGCAGAGACCGGAGAAGATGCTGGGGCAGGAGTAGGTGCAGGGACTGGACTGAAGGTAGGTGTTGCACTCACTGTGACTGCATCCGGCTGCGACTGTCCTCCACTGCAGCTGCGCGAACTCGGGATCACGACCGCGCGCGACGGTCCCTCTTTCCACTGCTTCCACTTTTTCAACTGCTTCTTTCGGCTCAGGATTCTCCACATCCGCGGTGCTTCGGCTCCCGACGATCTTCCTCACTGGCTGGTTGAACTGGAACCATTCTTCCAGAAGCAGTAACCGATCCTTCTCTTACGTACCCCGCCCGTCCGTGGGTGGAGCCACTTCCAGCTGCTGCACCCGTTGCTCAATAATCTGTAGCAGGGGTCAGGGCTTATCCTTTCTTCACTGCGCCCATCCCATAATCTGCCAAGCTGGTCTTCGCACGCTTTTCTGCTTAAGATGCCCATGATGGGCGGCACTGCTTCCATCTTTCGCACCACTGACCGCCATCTTCATATCAGTGTTCGGCGCCATCTTAAAGTCTCTAACGGCTGCCTTCATTGCCGTTTTCAAGGCTCCTCTGCTCTCTGCAAACAAGGCATTGCAATCCTGTCGACTACGCCAATTCTGTAAGGCAGCCAGGGTGGTAGTCATGGCAACGATCTGTAGTGTTCCCCCACCCTGGCACCCCACAGATGAAACATAATAATGTCCCTTCTGCCGTGTTTGTAATGTGCATAACAGGACACTCACATTAGTTGCTGGAGTTCCTTCGTCTTCTGTCACTCCGGCTTTAGATCCATGGGTCTCACAAACCACTCCAGATTCATTGTTCATTCCAAACAGTTCAACTTTAGTAATTAACATGGTTTTCAGTACAGATGCAGCACAGTTTATACAGAGTGACATTTCTAAGGCTTTCCCTGCCTTCATGACAACCTCTGTTCTTCCGGGAAATCTCTGCCTCACTTCTGACAATCCCTGCCTCGCTTCTGACAATCCCTGCCTCTGTTCAGCAATCGCTACTCTTTCTGGACAATCCCTTTCCTGTTCCAGCAATCACTGCTCTTTCCGGACAATCTCAGTCCTGTCCATGCATTGAGGCCCACCAGCTTCCTGCCATTCCAGTGGTCCGGCTTAGAATTAAAGGGTAACAGTCTTGCCATCTCAGCTTCACCTAATCCCTGCTGTAAGCTTTGGCTCCTCCTTGGAACGGTCCTGTTGAAGCTGGTGACCACCCACATGACACTCAGCCTGGGGCCCCTTCTTGCCAAAGCAACCTTATCCCCACAGCTGTCACACTGTCCCAAGTCACTGCTGCATCACAACTTGCCCTGGGCATGGCTGCCCAGGCTCTGCTGTCTAACCAGGAAGTTTAATCTCATTTTCCCCACTGTTCTGCACTACACTACTCTGTAATTCCTCCCAGTCTGGAAAACCCCTATGCTGCTTATACCTAAGCTAATAGTCTTATTCCCTGTTTCTAGTATGCCCCCTCTATTCTAATCCCTCTATTTCCCTATACTACTTTCTATTCTTTCCCTAATTCTCTACACGACACATATCCAATACATTCACATTACAGTACACACACTAACACTTATAAATGCTCTGGAACCGCACACATCAAATGTGAACAATGTCCAAAGGGAGGGAAGCATATTACGGACTCCGTTACAGCACAATGAAGAGCATCGTGACAGAGGTGACTGTTTGAGACCTAGTCAGTGCAAGAAGAGCAAAGGCCAGAAGAGAGTAAGCGGAGGATCCTGCGGTAAGATGTGACAGCTGGACAGGTAAGGGGTGTGTGGCACCCCAGGAGTTCGGGTTCCACAGTAGTGTTGCCTTCCTCTCGGGGAGGGTAGTGCTATGCCTGGAAACAAGAGGGATCTCTTTGACAGGTAAATCACACACACAACACCTTCTGAATCCAGGCTAGGAGGGGGAGCTCAAAACCCTGTTTTAGGGTAGCTTCCCTGAATAAAGATCCTGGTTTGGAGGAGGAGTCAGACACTTGGTCCTGAGAGACCAGTGAGTGCAGTTTAGTCTGGAGCAGACAGTGACAGGAAAGGAGCAGAGGAGAGATTTTAGGGCTCAAGGAGACTGCAAGTGGGCCTCCGAGGAGCCAAAACACAGAGACCGGGTACCGGGAGCCAAAGGCTAGAGTGGAACTGTAGGACACCTAGCAGAACCAGAGGGAACATAACTACATGTATACTGCCCAAATTAAGCCTGTTTTACAGCAGCACCCTGGAGCCTGGAGTAACTGTGCAGAGACCCCAGAAGGAACTGCAGACAGCAAGGAACTATAGCAAGCGCACAGTGAAAGGCTCCCAACCTGACTTGCCAAGGGGATTTCACTTGTTTCCGGGCTGCCTGGACTCTTAATGCACCTGTTTCCGGTACCCTGGACTGTGGCCTGCCAACTACAGTAAACCAGGTAAAGACTCTACAACTTGTGTCCTTTACTCATTGACTGGCAAACACCATCATCACCATACACTCTAGGACCCCTGGGGACCCCGCTTCACCTGTGGGAAGCGTCACCATTATTGCTGCAACAACATCCCCAAGAGGACCCCTTTAAAGCAGCGTCAGTCCCCCTATTGACCGAACATCAAAGGTGGCGTCACGACAGATATATTTACAATTCCCCTTTAAAGACTGTTCCCCTTTACAGTGAGTCCCAGGGACAAAGACCAGGTCGCAGCCACTGTGACATCCCCTTTAATAGGTGACTGGACCCGGCACCAAGTACCCTGCCCTGGTGGGCGACTAAGGTGAGCCTTGGACAGGTAAACATGATCTTTTACATTTATTTACCCTTTTCTGGCTCTATAAAAAATCTGCAAAATGACAAAAGTTTGGCTGCCATTTTTTGGGCTTCATGCAAATTGAATCCAAAATTTTAGGGAACAAAGAAACCTGATTTTGACTCAATACCAATTTTTTCCCCATCTAAAACTATAATTCTTTAGATATTTTTTTAGTTTTGATCGCAATATGGATTAAAAGACAAGGGAATGTAAAAAAAATTCTGATCTGTTTCTATTTTCAGATTGTAGATATATCTATTTTCAGATTGTTTGAATTTTAATACATGATGGTGGGGTGACCATCTGTCCTAAGCTGCTGTTAACAGCATTTACAGATATACCGGTATTTTACAGCAGCCAAATGGAGCATAGAAGAAATAGTAGAGTTGACTCATTGACTTCTACAGTGTATGCAGAGGTCATTGTGCTCGGGGAGATGGTGAGTAGTGACCATCGATTATTGTGAATGTTGGAACCGTTTGGATCAACATACCGTATAAGTTATACCTATTGTTGTAATTCTGATTTGTTCCAACATAGAAAATGACATGAAAAATAAAAAAAAATTCCTAAAGCATCGTTTAACAAAAAACTTGATGTAATATGAATTGATCATATTCGGATGACATGCCCTGAATTGAGAAATTGATAAGCATTTCATTATCTTGCGGTCTTTGGACATTACAAATGATTAGTGTTTCTTTAAGATACTAATTATATTTTAGCGAGCCAGTGATTGGGAGAATGCAAAATTGAAAGTTGAAAAAAAAATTGAAAGTGAGGCATGAGAAGTTTAATATACAGTGGTCCAAGACAAAATTACTTTCTTCTTGGCTGTACAGGTTAGAAATTCACATGTTTTTAATATATTTTTGGACTTGAACATTCCATAGTCATCTGACAATGAGTAGGTGGGATAATCAAATTGCTGGGAATGACTTATAACTACCATCCTTGGTAAATTGGAGAATTTCTGGTTATCCTGTCAGCTATAGTCCCATTACCTTCAGACAGCATGCTTAGTGCTTCGTCAGTCTGGTGGCTATTCCCCAATTCAGCCTTGTTTGGGTCCTGGATGTAGCCAGGATAATTCAGGAAGGAACCCATCACGCCATTACGTGTGGGCTCTACAGCAGATGAGCTGGTCAGAGGCTCCCATGGGATTTCTTTTTGCTGAGACTTGAAGCTAATGCTCCAACCCGTCCATCCATAAAATGCCAGCGTAAATAGGAATCCCTGCATGGGATTTAGTATGCCCTAAAAATGAATTGTTCAGAGATTATGCATAATTGTGACCGTATAAAATTCAAGACATAGATGTGTACCCAAAATTGCAAATGGTGACATATGTTAGTAATCTTTTGCTACAGAGATAAATTACATTTTTTGATTTGTGGTGGCCATTTTTGTAAAACCTACTGTACAACACCTTTAACTTTTTATATTCTGATGATCACTTGTCACTTTTGTCAACATGTTCAATCAATAAAACAGTGTCAGTTTTCCAGGATCTTAATTCTAAGTAAGAAAAAAATGTGCAAAATGGCCACCACAACAACGCTGAACAAAATTCCTTTTATGATCTTATTCACACATCAGTCAAAATGTTCAGAATTTTGGAGCTATTCCTGGTGTTATCTCACAGTTACCGAGGAATTAATGACCAAAAATATGGAGTTGTGAATAAAATCTATCTCTGTAAGATCAAAATGACAGCTCACTGACCCATACAAATCAAAGGGGCTATTTCAACATCAATATTTTTTTCAATGACTCATGTATGTTTTATTCTGGTCCATTTTTGACAAATCAGACTTGACCTTTTAAAGGGAATCTGTCAATTGGATCAACCCTTCTAAGCCATCTAAATGGGCGTGCAGGTCATAAAAAGTTGAATAAAATGATACATTGATTTCTCTGATATGTAAATGAGCTGTAAGGATCTATGGACTGGACATAGATCTCCCTGAGAATTTGTGTCTGAAGCTTATAATACTGTAAATGAAAGGAGGGGTTTCCAGTGTCAGACATATAATGATTGACACTTTCCTCTCTTAGGCTACTTTCGCACATCAGTTTTATACCTTCAGGCATAATCCGTCTATTTTTGAAAAAAATGGATCCGGTGCAAATTATGAAAAACGATGCGCCAGTTCCGTTTTTTTGCTGCATCCGTTTCGGTTTATCGGGCATACAATTTTGACTTTCTGTTCCGGGAACGAGAGAGACCGGATCCAGTCAATACACCTCACCGTTTATCACTGGAAACGTTGCTGGGCGTTTTTTCGCCAGACAGAAAAAACATTCATATGGAAATTTTCTCCGTCCGTCGGAATAGCAAAAAATGGATGAAACATGTGGCCATCAGGAGCAATCCAGCACTAACACAACTCTATGAGAAAAAAACGGATGCGGAGGGAAAAAAACGGATCCATTTTTTTAAAAACTCGCCGGATTGTGCCTGACGGCAAAAACCTGATGTGTGAAAGTAGCCTTAATCACAGCTCTGTACAGTAAAGCTAAAAGTATAGCAGAAGTGAACTTCATCTCATTACACACATTTGTAGCAGCATTTGTCCTCTCATAGTGCTGGCAGCTTTGCTGCAGAGGTGTGCCTGGTTATAACTAACACAGAACAGCAGAATTGAAACTCGTCTCATTGAAAACACATTTGAAGTAAAGTCGGCTCTGCAGTACTGTCTCTCCCCCCACACAACCTGCCAGCACTATGAGAGGACACCGTCAGTGCTGATGTGTTAGTACATTAGAAATAATCTTTGTTTCATTAGTGTTAGCTCTGCTGCACTGTGTTAGCTCTGCTGTACTGTGTTAGCTCTGCTGTACTGTGTTCATTCTGATCTCATTACAGAGCTGTGAGTGATTTTGAGAACAAATTGTCAGTTATTACATGTCTCACACTGGAAATGCCACTTTTAATTTAAAATAAGTTCTGGAAGCAGATTCTCATGCAGGTCAGTGTCCAGCCCAAAGTCCTGAAAAGCTCATTTACGAAAAACATGGAATTCTCTGGAATAAGACATCAAATCGCAGATATGAAGGTGTCATTTTATTCATGGTTGTAGGATCTGCATGCCCATGTCGATGGAGTAGGAGAGTTGATCCTTCTGACAGATTCCCTCTAAGTCTATGGAAGTGAGGAAAAAAAGCAGAATACACACTGAAGCCTTATGTGTGCTATTTTCACAGATTTGTTTTTGAATTATGCAAAATCAGATACAGTTGGGTGGATCTACTATATAAAGCTGAATGTGTGTGTGTGTGTGTGTATGTGTGTATGTCCGGGATTGGCAGCTGCACCGTCGCAGCTACAGCCACAAAATTTTGCACAGTCACACGTCTGGACCCCAAGAGCGTCATAGGCTATATTGTGAGGTGAAATTTTAACCCCGCGCGTTCCAATTCACCAAACAATTTTGCCCCTATCTACATAATGGGGAAAAAAGTGAAAGGAAAAGTGTTGGAAGCGTCGCAGCTACAGCAACAAAATTTTGCACAGTCACAGGTCTGGACCCAGAGAGCGTCATAGGCTATGTTGTGAGGTGAAATTTTAACCCCGCACTTTCCAATTCACCAAACAATTTTGCCCCTATCTACATAATGGGGAAAAAAGTGAAAGGAAAAGTGTTGGAGGCGTCGCAGCTACAGAAACAAAATTTTGCACAGTCACACGTCTGGACCCTGAGAGCGTCATAGGCTATGTTGTGAGGTGAAATTTTAACTCCGCGCTTTCCAATTCACCAAACTATTTTTCCCCTATCTACATAATGGGGAAAAGTGAAAGGAAAAGTGTTGGAGGCAAATTGACAGCTGCCAGATGTGAACAAGGGGGACTTAAAGAGTGAGAGCGATGGCGCCAAAGAGTATATACCGTACAGTTGCTAAGGTGGGACCCTGACATGGGATACTCACCACACACGGGGATATGAACACACACACAAAATGCCCCACACACTACCACGTGCTTGAACACATATCACCCTCAGCACACATTTCACCACACATACACCAACCTCGCCACATGAAAGTCGAAACACAAAAGTCGACGCTCAAAACTCACCACGCGCAAAACTCGCCACATGCAAAAAATAGGCTCACGCAAAACTTGCAACAAGTGCAAAACTCACCTCATGGAAAACTCGCCACACGCAAAACTTGCACATGCGGAAAAATTGCCACATGCACAAAATTTGCAACACATGCAAAAGTTGCCTCACACAAAACTTGCACATACTCAAAAGGCACCAGACATAAAACTCACCACGCGCAAAACTCGCCATGTGCAAAACTTGCTGCACACAACTTGCTACACTAACCTGTCACATGCAACTCGACACAAAAAGTTGCTACACGCATGTTGCCACACAAAACTCATCTCACAAAAGTCGCTACATGCATGTCGCCACACAAAACTCAACACACACAACTTGACAAACGAAACTCGCCCTAAAACACACACAAGTCTGGTATTAGCCTTCAAAAATAAAAATCTGATTAATAAGCAGACAAACTACAAGAGCAACAAATGTACCATATAGGAAATACGGCAGCTGTCAGTCACATGACCTGTCTATTATGTGTATGTGTGAGCTAATATATACTGCCAGGGGGAGGGCTTCCTGTTGGCTGGGGATTTATCAGGCTGCCAATTTATCTTACAAATACTGAGGTAAAAATACTGAGCAAATAACGTGTTAACGAGGTCTAATACAGGAGATCACACAGGTATATACTATATACAGGGGAGATGACACACAGATATATACTATATACAGGAGAGATGACACACAGGTATATACTATATAAAGGAGGAGATGACATACAGGTACATACTATATACATGAGGAGATGACACACAGGTATATACTATATACAGGAGGAGATGACACACAGGTATATACTATATACAGGAGCAGATTACCTACAGGTATATACTATATACAGGAGGAGATGACATACAGGTATATGCTATATATAGAAGATGACATACAGGTATATACTATATACAGGAGGAGATGACACACAGATATATACTATATACAGGGGAGATAACACACAGGTATATACTATATACAGGAGGAGATGACATACAGGTATATACTATATATAGAAGGAGATGACATACAGGTATATACTATATATAGGAGATGACATACAGGTATATACTATATATAGGAGGAGATGACATACAGGTATATGCTATATATAGGAGGAGATGACATACAGGTATATACTATATACAGGGGAGATGACACACAGCAGGTATATACTATATACAGGGGAGATGACATACAGGTATATACTATATACAGGAGATGACATACAGGTGTATATTATATATAAGGGAGATGACAAACATGTATATACTGAGGTGAAAATGAGAGGTGTGAGGTGAAAATGAAAAGGTGTGAGTGCAAAATGAGAGGAGTGAGGGAAAATGACAGATGTGAGGTTGAAATGACAAGTGTTAGGCGGGAATGAGAGGAGTGAGGGAGAAAATGAGAGGTGTGAGGGAGAAAATGAGAGATGTGAGGGGGAAAATTAAAGATGTGATTGGGAAAATGAGAGGCGTGATGGGAAAATAAGAGAAGTGACGTGCTATAACTAACCACAGATATTTACTATGCCCAGGCAACGCCGGGCTCTTCAGCTAGTTTTACCTAAAAGTGTAGAGGTCAGAAAGTGCAAACATCAAAATAAAGTAATACGTTTTAAATATTTCTAACCTCTAAGATACCTTGATTCAGGGCTAAGTTTACCCATTTGTAGCTTCTCGTTACTAAGTTCCTAGATAAATTACTAAATATAGAACAGATACATCCCCAGAAGGCATCTGAAGATATTTCATTAGACACGGCATGGAAGCTGATTGAGTTCATGGCTGGCTTACCATGATGAACCATGTGATAAGTGCGGCATTCCTGACATTTTTCAGCTGATCTCCATTTATGTTTGTCTGCATTTCCAGATAGAACAAAAGGCTTTCATTGATTATATTGGACAACCAACTGATAAAAAGATGAAACAGATATTAGTGCCAGTTGTGATGTACGACCCATTAGTTACACTCTCTCCTGACCGATAAAACGCAGCAGTTTTATACATTATTATTATTAGAGTGCTATTGAATACAGATATATATTTTTTAAACTGTGTTTTTCAGGGTTTGCATGTAACATAAAGTTAGGCCACCAGGACCTTCATCCGCTCCAGGAGTGATAGTTGCCCCTCGAGAAGCCTTTTGGAGGCACCATACGTTAAAAGCAAAAGTCCTGGTGAAGCTGGGTGCGTGTCTGAAACTCCGTCCAGCTGCAGGGAGCTAATAACTACACCACTGTGCCATAAAATTATACAGCCACAACCCCATCAGTGTAGGCCATGTGACAGCTACCCGCACATGTGTGGTCAGACCCTTCAAAAAATTCAAACTGTCATGATTTCGATAATTTGCCCACTAGATGATGCCTGTAAATTCTTACAATTTGAACACATTTGACCCAAACCCTTTTTTTATTCCTTCTTCATTTTAAGGCTAGGTTCACATCATGTTTTAGTCACAAATCAGTGGCTCAGTCTAAAGCCCTGAAAAATGGGAATTAGGCATATCCGACATTGACTCTAATGAAGCAGACAGAGTCACTTTGTTCTGTGTTTAACCTCATTTTTGGCAGTTTCATCCTTTTTTGAGGCGGGCACAAAAACGCATGTGATGCAAAGCCGACCTAACAAAACACAGACACTCATTACCATATCATGAACACCAACATGATCTTGAAAAATCGTATCTGAATTTCAGTTCCTAGACGTCTTTCATTTTCTGTGTATATTCCTTGTCTTCCTTTTAATAATGTGGCAACTGTTAAACAGTAAGGAAGTATGTTAAAAACAGATTTCTGCACATTACTTGCAAGCTCACTGTAGAAGCTAGATATTTAGGCTTAACAGCAGAACAATTTTGACTTTTGTGAAAAAAAAATTCCTGACTACTTGGTAATGCATCTTTCATTTTAGCTGCATCATGTAATAAGTTGTTTGCAGATCCCTGGAATCACTGTCTTGGCTTTTCTCTTCCTCTTCCTGATTGATACTCTCCCTGACCAACATCACATTATCTTGTGACCTGAGCTGGAATCACCAGACATATGGCACTAGAAGTATCTGAGATACAGGACAGCAGCGATCGGAGCTGAGGTCACGTCATAAGGGACAGACAGAGAGTGGGCAGGAGAACAACAGCAAAGAGTGCAGGAAGCTGCAATCATCTGATAATGTCACTGAAGGTGCATTTACACTGCAAGATTGTCATGATCGAGAGTAATGCTGACAATCACCTGATGGACGAACAAAATGGTCATTCATTAGGTGAAATTATCTTTTGTACTGCAAAGACCATCATTCTCAACAGCACATTGTCCTTTATAGACAGGTCTCGTGCTGCCGAGAAAATGGCAGCCTTTGTGCACTGAATGATTTCTTGCAGATCTTTCAGTGTGTATTGTCAAGCGCTGTCTAGCTGTGTAAACAGGCTATTAAATGACTGCCTATTGGTAAACATTTACTGATCAGTGGTTATTTAAAGGGAATCTGTCACATCCCCCTCCCCCCGCCCCGAACGTATGTGACCTATTAATATGGGCATACAGGTGATAGAAATCCCTGCCTGCTGTCTTCATTACCCCCTCCCATCAGCATCTGCACTCCCTCAGAAATACATACCTCATCCTCTCTTCTATGGGCACTGCATTCAGAGATCTTATGCGCAGGCACCGGTGACTTCAGCGCCAGTGACCTCTGGT
Source organism: Ranitomeya imitator (assembly GCF_032444005.1). Taxonomy (NCBI): domain Eukaryota; kingdom Metazoa; phylum Chordata; class Amphibia; order Anura; family Dendrobatidae; genus Ranitomeya; species Ranitomeya imitator. Next base: position 166,873,541 of record NC_091284.1, read on the forward strand.
GTGCATGCCGATAAGGTGCTCTCCCCACTTCCTCCCTGCATAGTCATCACAATGTACACATGGTTCCTAGCGATGACGGTGTGCACACTGGATGTCACAGTGACTCACCGGCACCTGCGCAGAAGATCCCTGAGTGCAGCGCTCACAGCAGTGAAGAGGCGGTATGTATTTATCAGGGAGTGCAGGGTGCAGGTGCAGGATTCCAGGGCCATAACTGATGCTGATGGGAGGTGGGTAAGTATTACAATGAAGACAGGAGACAGGGATTTCTTCCAGGCACCGCACGCCCCGGAGCCTGGAAGAAATCATTAACATAAAGAAAGAATATAAAATTTCTCAATAAGACCGCTAGTATGAGGCATACAGGTAGGACTAGTGTAACATTTCTATTACCTGCATGCCCATATTAATAGGTCACATATGTCTCGGGGGGTGACAGTTTTTTTTTTAAATGAATCTGTCACATTAAACAACACTATTAATTTGTAGATATGGGCATAATGTGCAGGTTAGCAGTGTTTTGAAGTTAACTTTATTCCTAATGGTAGCATTCCAGCTTCAGACACAGGGCAGCGCTGGCACGGGTTCAGTCACTGCGCTGTGTGTAGAGAGAGGCGACTGTAAGCCCCCCCCCCGTCACTGACTGAAAACAGCTCAACAATAGAGTCAGCTGTCAGTCAGTGCTGGGGACACAGCTACAGCCTCCACTCTCTATACGCAGAGTGTTGGCACCACCCCCATGACAAAATCTGGAACGCTACCGGGAGGAATAAAGTTAGTTTCCCCCTTGCAGTGGGGGTCTATGTACCAGGGCATAACAAGTAATGGTAAACTGACTGAACAGAGAACTAGTCTGAACTGGTGCATACCAAAAGCAGTACAACGGAGTGCAACCATGTCTCTATTTGCTATATCAGTTGTTTTTGGTATGCACCAGTTCAGACTAGTTCTCTGTTCAGTCAGTTCACCATTACTTGTTATGTACCATTGTTTCTGACTTGAACACCGCACCCTTCACCATGCTGTGATTTTAATTACATCCAAACACATTTGGTTCCGACCTTCCCATAAATACAGGCTTTATCAATACATTAGCCAGACGTAAGTGTTCACACTAGGCAGTTAGGTCAGGGGCCCATCCAATCCATGAGATTACCTTGACGTTGGTGGATGGGCTCACATTTTTTGGCCAAATTTTGTGCTAAGCATCTCATGTGTTTTTTCATAGACTTCATAAGCCATTACGCTATTCACATTTCATGTTTCACACATTCATTTGCTTTAGTACAATTGAGTGCAGCCAATTCTCTATGTATCAGGGCAGGCTCAAAATGATGTTGACCTGCAGATTAACCTTATATCTGCAGGTTAATTATTATTATTATAGCGCCATTTATTCCATAGCGCTTTACATGTGAGAAGGGGTATACATAATAAAAAACAGGTACAATAATCTTACACAATACAAGTCACAACTGGTACATGAGGAGAGAGGACCCTGCCGCGAGGGTTCACATTCTACAAGATAGCAGGTTCTTTTTAAGATCACAAATCGGTTAAGCAATGGAATGAAACTGAAAGGGAGGAGACACAGATTAGATATTAGAAAAAAACTTTTTGATAGTGAGGGTGATCAATGAGTAGAACAGGCTGCCATGAGAGGTGGTGAGTTCTCCTTCAATGGAAGTCTTCACACAGAGGCTGGACAGACATCTGAGATGGTCTAGTGAATCCTGCATTGAGCAGGGGGTTGGACATGATGACCCTGGAGGTCCCTTCCAACTCTAACATTCTATGATTATAATTCCACCTTTAACTATGGCGGAAGATCCAGCAAAAAGTTGGGAAGAAAAATAAAGATGGAATTACCCTGTCAGATCACTGTGAAAAAGTGTTCCTAGGAACGTTCGTTTCAGAGCAATCTTGCAGTCTAAACAGGCTGCCAATGAATATTCCTTGGGTGGAATGAATCTTTTGTGCTGCCCAATACATCATTGTTCTTGGTAGTGCATGCATTCTCAACAACACTTCTTTACAAAGCATAACCTGAAAAAGGATAATTAATCTGCAGAGACATAAAATGTAGGCACTTGAGGTCAGGTTGGAAAGTTGATAGTTGACACCAGTTGTTGTTATCTGGAGTTAGAGCAGAGCTCCTGCATGGCAGTACTGTTAAGAGAAAGTCCAGGCAATTTGATTTCCTGTACCCATTTTCCTTCTTTAGTCAAATCACTAGTCTCCGGTGTGGCAAGGGTGTCTCCGGTGCTGCGGGGGTGTCTCCGATGCTGCGCGGGGCTCTGCTGACATTTTGTGAAAGGCCAGAGCCCCCCCCCCCCTCCCTGGCAGTTCGTCTATGCTTTCCTGTGCGGTGGACCTCGGTCGGGAAAATGTCCACCAGGAGGTGGCGCATGCGCAGATGGAGATCTTGGGACCAAGATCTCGAGAGATGAGATCTCAGCGCTGAAATCTCATCTCTCGAGATTGCGGCGGCCATTTTCCCGGAGTCCGTCACACAGGAAAGCATGGATGAACTGCCGGGGGGCTCTGGCCTTTCACAAAATGTCACCAGATCCCCCCACAGCACAGGAGACTCCAGCATCACCCTGGGCAGCAAAGGACAACTGCGGCAGCGGCGGCGGACAACCGCGGCAGCAGCAGCGGACACCCCCTCATTCCAGCCTGTAACGGTAAGCAGTATATCTGCTTTGTAAGACGCACTCCCATTTCCCCTCCAAATTCGGGGGAAATAAAGTGCGTCTTACAAAGCGGAAAATATGGTATAATAAATTGGATTCCTGTATATCTAACCCTACCCATAACTGTGTATATAGTTGCAACAGGTTCCACAATGTACGTGAATAAATAAGGCTTATGACATCTTACCTGCTGAAACAGTTCTTCTAAACAGGATTGGATTAGCTACCATTACAAGCAGAAGAGGTGCGTAGGTAGTAACATAATGAGGAATTGCATGTTCTAGACCTTCCTCACAACTGGAAAACAAGATGAAACCATTTTCACCTACATTATAAAGTGGTGCCCTATCAGACAATTCTGACCTGTAAGGCTCTATTCACACTACATGATAATCATGCAGCATTTATACACACTAGCTGTACACCGGTAAGCTTTGCTTTACAACTGTACGCTGCAAAAGATGCATATTACATAGAAGTTTATCTTTACAAATGGAGTCAACAGCAGATTCACGTAAGTTGTATAAGCATAAAGTTTCACACATTTAGGGCACATGTCTGACACTAATGTTCAAACTTGTATGCCAAATGTAATGTAGACAGCTTACATGCTAACCGTGTTAGGATTTGTCAACAGTAAATCTTGGACTGCTCCTTTAAGAAATTTCTCCAATGATTTTAATTAATAAAAAAGTAGTATAAACAGTAAAAATAATAAAGAGTAATAAAATCTCAGTTCAGTTCCTTAGTTCAATATCACTTCAATGTGTACACTAAGCCATGGTGACATCGAACATATATGGCTGTAACATGTGGCGACTACATTGGGCAAGTTATAGCGAGATAGATACATTTTTGCACTTTTCAGACACTTAAGGAATAGATTGATTGTGTCTGTATATGGAAAGGTAACTAATATACAGTTGACATAATGCCATCCTTGGAAAACAAAAGCATCTCCAATGTGGAGGCAAAGAATACAAATAAACACTGATAGCTGATTTTTCATTTTTTATGGCTGCATTGTTGTTCCAATAATGCCTATAAATCAGGACAAAATATCACCCTATCCCTAAACGACCCAAAAATTGAGTTTGACAATGATTCCAATTATGTTCACAGTTTAGCCTTGAGGCAGTGTCACATGGCTACCGCGACAGATTGGTTTCAGAGAACCGCAGCGCTCTGGGCCTCGTTCACACACAGTGAAGAGAAGCTCTTCTCCTGTATTCTGACCTGGCTGCTTTGTGCCAGCAGTGCAGGAGTTAATCTTGTTGCTGAGTTGCTGTGAACTGGGTCTCTCAGCTGATGGTGATTTTGTAATCTCCTCCTCTATATAGACCCAGCCTTGGCTTCAGCTATTGTCAGTGATCAGTTCAGCTGCCTGGCTTGGAGGTTGAAGGAGCGTGGTGTATTAGGAGCTTGGAGGTTTATTTACAGAGATTGGTGTCTGCTGTTTTGGCTACATGCTAAACCTGTTTTCCTTCCTAGTTTTTTCCTTCTCTTTCCTTCTATGTGTTACGTCTGTGATTGTGTGAGCATTTGGTGAGTTTGAGACTTTTAGTTACCTTGTCTGTATACCCTGTTTATTGTTGTATTTATACACTGGTGCAGTCCACCTCCTTTGGGGGGTGAGGGCGCCATTGATAGGGCCTACACAGGAGACAGGGATACGCTGGCAGCTCAGGCCTCCTAACCATCATAGGTACCCCTGTGATAAGGGAAAGTCAGGGCCCCATTATAGTGGCAGGGACAGGAGCGGGTCCTAGTACGCCGTCCTGCCCCTTTATCGCCGTTAACGGCGTGACAGGCAGTTAATGAATATTCATGAATTGCTTCTGTTTACTTTTCAGGGGAAAGGATAAGGGCCAAACAGACCAGAACATAAGGTGGATTGTATAAAAGACCTTCCAGTAACGAGGGGTTTCCTCTGCAATATAATGAATGGTTAATATTGTAAAATGCTTGAAAAATAATCAACTTTGCAATTTACTTGCTATTAAAAATCTCTTCATTTTTGAGAAGGAAAAGATTTTTAATTCTATTGTGTATTCCTAGTCAAGGAGTGCAGCATTTACAGGCTCTTTGCTTGCGAGAGCTGCTCTGAAGATGATTGGATTGCTGGATCCATGCAGCTTCACTGTTGCTGCACTTCTCGGATGTTCTGAAGCAAAGCTGCCTCTGCTTGCAACATTTTAGAGTGCACAGTTCGGACTAGGATTTCAACCTTACTGCTTGTCCGAAATGTCAATCAGCAAGAGTGCACTGAGAGCGCAGCAAGAGTGCACTGTCATGACAAGCAGGAAACCAAAAGGCAGGGGAGCGGTGCGCTCCTGAACAAAGAAGATGAAGGGGTTCTGTGGGTATGGAGATCGCTGAAAGATTGTAACGTACATACTGTGTCGATTCGTCCTGTAGAAATATCAAGGAGGTCTGTATGTTTGCTCAGACATTCAGGTATGAATGAAAGCACAAATGCCTTCACATAGCACAATCCCTATTCTATGGTAGTGTACGTCCAGCGCTGCTGGTCCAGATATATTGCTTGTAACACAGGCGACAAAACATCACAGCTGCCTAAAAGTATACATTCTGTGAATGAAACCCTACTTGGAACTATTCGGCCTACGATAAAAGTTTGTTTTAGTGAAGTTCACTTTTGGTTCTTTAGCAAGTTTATGCCGTAAGCGTGTTTATGTGGACTACAACTGTTTTGCATAATTAATAATAGCCAAAACTCATAAATCAGGGATTATCACTAAATGTTGACATAGTTGAGTGGATAAAAGCAGAGTTTAAGATTATTGAGAGGGGAGTTAATTTTAATCCAGTTTAGTAAGTCATGTTGTGTCACGGCATTTGTGATTATAAAATTCTACATATTGTATTGTATCATAGGTTTTCTGTATAACAGTCTGGTGTCTGTATTATGTGAGCATGGCCGAAAAGGAATAGACAGAAATTAGACACATTTTTCTGTTTGCTTCCATAGTCGGGTCCTCATTCAATAATATATGCAGAATGATGATACTCACTTAGATACTGAAGGGTAGTAGAGCATTGCAACACCTTCTACGCAAAGCAGAACCGCCAAGCCCCATGTCATCATGTGGTATAGAACAATAGTGCTGCAACGATAAGAAGATCCTGCTGTATTATATTATCACACAATGCAAGTCCTCTACATATTTTATTAGCCGTCAAGTATGATCCAGGTAAAACACAGAGCTCACATTAACAGCAAAGTCAAATCCAAAAATTGAGACCTTCAGAACCTAAGAAACTGCATAAATATTAACCTACACATGTGATTAATACCTGCCGCCAGGAGACATCTGGATGACCAAGTCCACTGCTTAGAAAGTGCACTGCAAGCTAGGGAATGTCTGGTCATAAGGGGGTTTGAGGTCTCAATGTCAGTGCATGGAACCACAAGACAACACCCGTGGGGCCATTATTTTGTTGATACAGTTATGCACCATCTATCATGAAATCAGACAGAACCTACTAACTAATTTTACTTAAAGTGTACCTGTTCTTTTATGTAAAACCTGGACAACTTAAAGCTACTTTTAGTCCACATAACAGGGTAGCATGGCCAAGAACGACTCCTATTTTCTAGCATTGCAATTGCATTTTCTCGCTTTTTAGTGGGCAGTTGTTGTTCTGCAGTATTCTACCAGCACTACATGGGCTAGAAGAACTTCTGTTCCCTCAACTACCGGCATTTATGTTTCCTTTGTTCAATGATTTCACTGCCCTGAACTCTGTTAAAGGGAATCTGTCACCCCAAAAATCGTATCTGATCTAAGCCCACCGGCATCAGGGGCTCATCTACAGCATTCTGTAGTGCTGTAGATAAGCCCCCAATGTAATCTGAAAGATGAGAAATAAAGGTTATATTATACTCACCCAGGTGCGTTCCCGCTGCGGTCCGGGTCCGATGGGTGTTGCTGTCCGGACCGGGGCCTCCTATCTTCATACGATGTCGTCCTCTCCTTGTCTTCTTGCTGCGGCTTCGGCGCAGGCGTACTTTGTCTGCCCTGTTGAGGTCAGAGCAAAGTACTGCAGTGCGCAGGCGCTGGGCCTCTCTGACCTTTCCTGACACCTGCACACTGCAGTACTTTGCTCTGCCCTCATCAGGGCAAAGTACGCCGGTGCCGCAGCATGAAGACAAGAAGAGGACGTCATCGTATGAAGATAGGAGGCACTGGACCGGACTGCGATGCCCATCAGACCCAAACAGAGCCGGGACCGCCCCTGGGTGAGTAATAACCTGTGACAATCTGACTGCACTCTGATGTAATCTGAGCGCAGTCCTATAGTGACCGTGACAACGGAAGACTGAGACAATCTGACTGCACTCTGATGAAATCTAAGCGCAGTCCTATAGTGACCGTGAGGACGGAAGACTGTGACAATCTGACTGCACTCTGATGAAATCTGAGCGCAGTCCAATAGTGACCGTGAGGACGGAAGAACCAGACAGAGAGTGGACCCTCTGGGTCATGGTACTGATACACCCAGGGGCGAGCGAACCCGCGATGACAACCCCTATACAGGGATAGTTGGGGAGCAGGCCCGAGGGGAACAATACCGCAACAGCTGGCACCAAGAGGGACGGCTCTGGAAAGGACAGAAGGGAAGGACGGAAGTGGAGGAGAAATCCTGGGAATGAAAGTAAAAGGGAGAGGGGAGGAAGGGACGAACCAAGGGAGACAGGCTGGGAAAACGGAGGGAAGACAGGAGGAGAATGAGCCTGAGAAAACAGACCAGACCGGAGCAGAAAAGGATCTGAACCAGACAGGGCCAAACGAAGGTACAAACTGCACACAACAATCAGGCACCTCCATTATGGAGGCGAGGCCTGATATAGCCCAAAGAAGTACCTGATTGGAGGAGAGAGGAGCAGGGAGGGTCCGAAATGGTTAACTGGAGGAAGAAGTGCACGCCCGCATCCTAAGGCGCATGTGTGGAGCAGGTACAGGACGGGAGGGAAAAGGAGCGCGCACCCCACGCCGCAATCCCCGAGCAGCAGGAAGAGGACGCGGGGAACCGGCGCGACACTGAGAGCGGTGAGGAGAAATGGAGAGAGCGGGACTGATAGGAGAAGCGGCCGCAGCATCAGAGGAGGCCGGTATGACATAACCTTTATTTCTCATCTTTCCGGTTACATCGGGGGTTTATCTACAGCATTACAGAATGCTGTAAATGAGCCCCTGATGCCGGTGGGCTTAGCTCAGATACGATTTTTAGGGTTACCGATTCCCTTTAAGCTGAGAGGCAAAGACCCATCCGGATGTCCTGCAATCTTCCTTGCTATCTCTGTTACTACAGAAGGATTACATTTTACAACAGGCAGATTATAGGAAGTTATAAATCATAATTATACCCTATAAAAATTGATTTTATTTTCTTAGTACTATTTTTAAAAACAACCAACCAGTGGTTACACATCAAAAGCCGACACATAGTGAAAAAAAACACAAACCACAACCAACCTAATGGGGGGGTTTGAATCCCAAGTCTGGTGCCTATTCTTGCACCTACCTAACTGCGGAGGTTGGCACCCTATGGGAAACGTAATGGCGCCCCCGCTCAAGGATGACTGCCCCTATAGGCCCTAGATATCCTTTCAGTCATCCGGGTGTTCTCTCGCACGATGTACAGTATGTATTTAAGGGGTACCTCTATATCTAGACAATTATCACTCCTATCGCTAGGGAGACCCTAGCCCCCAATAAGAACATAACATAAAAACAATAGAGAACACAATTGGCGTTTGGTGGCAATCATAGATACTTCTAATGTAAACCTTGATCAAAGCATGCAGAATAGAAAATTAGAGGGAAAAATCCCCTTTTGATAATTTATATCTATAATTATCCCCTTCTATTTACATTTAGGAGTACCCGGTAACCATTATGATAAACAATATCAGTTCATGCCCAGATATGCCTTCAAACAAGAATGATATCTGCCATTACTGGACATGGCATGGAAAGATCATGGTACTCATCTGCACGCCACCCGCCTGCTCCGCCTCAACGCGTTTCGCCCCTCTGGATCATCAGGAGCCCCGATACAAAAAAAATGTGTCCCGATGTGGATATGATGTCTTACCGATACTCCACTCACCTCCATTTTAAATATCCCCGCTTCTCGTCCCCCCTTCCCTCCTCCATCGCGGGCCGGACATCCGCATTTTGTGTTGCCTTGTGGGTAAAACCACACTGCGCATGTCCCGTGTGGAGCGCATAACCATCCTTTGCGCTCCAAACAGATCTGCCCTATATCGGCAGTAATGGTTTAGCAATGCACTATGGATACCGCGACACTGCGCATGTATCTCATGGAACGCACTTCGTCTTTTGCACTCCAGAGCAGACTGCACATAGAACAACAATAGAGATGGCTGCAATGAGCACATATCCTATGTATCCTTTGTGCTCTAAGCCATAGGTAGATCAAGAAACACTATACAGGTACATATTTCCAAGCATCGCTGATGAGACATCATTTAATCATATAACAATAGATAATGATCCTATTTTATATCCATTAAGACTGTATAGTTTCTGTGTGCTGAATATAATTTCTAGAGGAAGTTAGACAGAGAAACACTGACTGGCTGTCACTTTGGAGTGATATTACCAGGTTAACACAACATTATTTTTATTTAAAGTGATTTGAATATTGCCAGTTTAGAAGACTTTATCAAATGAGATTAAATGGACTGAAAGTACAGTGACCATTTAAAGAGGTATTCCCACCTCCAAGATTCTGTCCCAATATGTAGTAGGTGTAATAATAATAGCAAATACCTCCAATTAGAAATGTAGAATAGTTATTCGGATTCATTATGTTGCTTACCCCATGTGCATTATAGTAGGTTACGACCACTAACTATAACTGTCACTATATGAGTGGTCGTAATCATGGATACCTAAGTTACTGCAATCCCCTGTACAGGATCTTGCAGGTGAGAATACCCCTTTAAGGTAAACAGATCATCATGCCAGATCTACTTTAAAATGAAAAATGGTTTTCCAGTCCTCTTATTGTCAAAAAACAAACCCACTTTAGCTTATCGTCCGCAGGTCCATCGCTAAGTCTCCTCTGCTGCTTCAAGTGTTTGTCAGTGAGCTCAGCGGCTCTGAGCCGTCAACTCAGGAAAAGTCACCGAGCTTATTTATCGGCTGCAGCGCTGTCTACATGAAATCAGCACTGCAGACAATAACAGGCACTGAGAGCAGCGTCGGAGGCTCAACACTGGACCCAGGGAGGCTAGGTACAGGACAGTTGTGGCTTTAAGAAACAACTAAGACCTCTTTCACACTTCTGTCTTTTTCCTCCCATCGAAATCCGTCGAGTTTTGAAAAAACAGGATCCTGCAAATTTCTCTGCAGGATCCTGTTTTTTCCCATAGACTTGTATTAGCGATGGATTGTGACGGATGGCCATCCGTTTCATCCATCGTGCACTGGATCCGTCGGAAAATAGCGGTCCGTCGTCTGGAAAAAACGTTCAATAAAACGTTTGTTGTCAGCGTCGGAAAAACGCGCAACGACGCATCCTGCGGCATACGTCGTTGGCTATAATGGCAGTCTCTCTCTCTCTCTTTCTCTCTCTCTCCAAAAATTTATACCTGAATATTCTGGCAGAACATATTCGACGCATCCGTCATAAAACTGGATGCGTTACACACGTGTTACTCTATTTTCAGAACATCCGTCGATACATCAATTCGGAAATGTGAAAGAGGCCTAAGGGTCACGGGTTTCTGCAACCAAGACCTTTTCAGCTTTTAATTAATGGTCTGTAGGGCCCTTTAAATCGAAAAAATTAGAGTGGATCATATTCTATAGTTCAAACTCACTAGCTTACCATTTTAATGATAAAATTTAAAAAGTACACAAATTCTAGACAGCACGGGTGTTCCCTCCTGAAGAAGCACAACACAATTCTCATGGTTTAATAAAAATAATAATACCGTTATAGAGTTACTGTGATTATCTGGTACTGTAGTATTGCTAGTAATGAGAGGAACACTACTATAGGAGCACTGTGTATGTCATTGTTATGAAGTTGTAAGGCTATGTGCACACGTAGGAAATGTGGTGCAGACTTTTCTGCACTAAATCTGCATCTGCAGATTTGATGCAGTTTCTATGCAGTTTCTGTGCAGTACAATGTAAGGCTATGTTCACACGTTGCGTCGGGTCCCTGCGGGTTTTCCCGCAGCGGATTTGATAAATCTGAAGGGCAAACCCGCTGCGGTTATCCCTGCAGATTTATCGCGGTTTGTCCTGCGGGTTCCGCTGCGGGATTTTACTCCTACTATTGATGCTGCATATGCAGCAATATGCAGCATCAATAGTAATGTTAAAAATAATAAAATAATGATATACTCACCCTCTGACGTCCCGATCTCCTCGGCACTGCAGGCGGCGGTCCGGTTCCAAAAGTGCGAGAAGGACCTTCGTGACGTCACGGTCATGTGACCGCGACGTCACTGCAGGTCCTGGTCGCATAGCAAACCTGAGACCGGACGGCCGCGTGCAGCGCTGAGACTTCAGAGGTGAGTATATCATTATTTTTTATTTTAATTCTTTTTTTTTTACCACAAATATGGTTCCCGGGGCCTGGAGGAGAGTCTCCTCTCCTCCACCCCGGGTACCACCCGCACATTATCTGCTTACTTCCCGCATGGTGTGCACAGCCCCATGCGGGAAGTAAGCGGATCAATGCATTTCTATGGGTGCAGAATCGCTGCGATTCTGCACAAAGAAGTGACATACTGCGGGTTGTAAACCGCTGTGTTCCCGTGCAGTTTTTCCCGCAGCATGTGCACAGCGGTTTGCGGTTTCCATAGGGTTTACATGTTACTGTAAACGCTATGGAAACTGCTGCGGAGCCGCAGCTGCAAAATCGCTGCGGTTCCGCGGTAAAAACCGCAATGTGCGAACATAGCCTAAATTAATGTGAAAAAAAAAAAGCTGTGCACATGGTGCAGAAAAATCTGGTGCAGAAACGCTGCAGAACTGCACAAAAGAAGTGACGTGCACTTCTTTGAAATCTGCAGCGTTTCTGCGCAGATTTTTCTGCACCATGTGCACAGCTTTTTTTTTTTACATTGATTTACATTGTACTGTAAATCACAGTGCAGTTCTGCGTTTCTGCTGCAGAAAAATCTGCTGCAGTTCTGCACTAAATCTGCACTAAATCTGCATCGTGTGCACATACCCTAAGGCCGCCGTCACACTTGCGAGTTTTACGGACGTAAGAGCGCAGAAACTACGTCTGTAAAACTCGCAAAAAATACGGCACAATTATTCTCTATGCCCCTGCTCCTATCTGCCGTATTTTACTGATCAGTATTATACGGCTTTCTACGGCCGTAGAAAATCGCAGCATGCTGCGTTTGTCACCGTACTGCGCAAGAAATACGCCAATGAAAGTCTATGGAAGCGTGAAAAATACGGATTACACACGGACAAGCAGTGTGACTTGCGAGAAATACGCAGCGGTGTTAGAGAGAAAAGCCGGTAATTCAGTGCGGTGTACAGTAAAATCACACTGACAGCTTCCAGTCCAATAGGTAGAATAAATGTGTACACATAGAATAGGTATATATATATATATGTCAGTAGACACATATATGTATATATATTAATATTTTTTCCAGCGCTATACAGCTTGAAAGCCGGTAATTCAATTACCGGCTTTTTCTTTCTCCTTCCTAAACCCGACATGATTTGAGACATGGTTTACATACAGTAAACCATGTCTTCTCTCCTTTTTTTTTGCAGATTCCACACTACTAATGTCAGTAGTGTGTATCTGCAAAATTTGGTCGTTCTATCTACTAAATTAAAGGGTTAAATGGCGGAAAAAATTGGCGTGGGCTCCCGCGCAATTTTCTCCGCCAGAGTAGTAAAGCCAGTGACTGAGGGCAGATATTAATAGCCTGGAGAGGGTCCACGGTTATTGGCCCCCCCCTGGCTAAAAACATCTGCCCCCAGCCACCCCAGAAAAGGCATATCTGGAAGATGCGCCTATTCTGGCACTTGGCCACTCTCTTCCCACTCCCGTGTAGTGGTGGGATATGGGGTAATGAAGGGTTAATGCCACCTTGCTATTGTAAGGTTACATTAAGCCAGATTAATAATGGAGAGGCGTCAATTATGACACCTATCCATTATTAATCCAATACTAGTAAAGGGTTAAATAAAACACAAACACATTATTTAAAATTATTTTAATGAAATAAAAACAATGGTTGTTGGAGTATTTTATTCTACGCCCAATCCAGTCACTGAAGACCCTCGTTCTGTAAGTAAAAAAACATAATAAACCAACAATATCCTTACCCTCCGCAGATCTGTAACGTCCAACGATGTAAATCCATCTGAAGGGGTTAAAACATTTTGCAGCAAGGAGTTCCGCTAATGCAGGCTGCTCCTTGCTGCAAAACCCCGGGGAATGAAGCTAAATATAGATCAATGATCTATATTTAGCTTCATTTGCGGTGAGGCGCCCTCTGCTGGCTGTTCCTAGATCGTGGGAACTTTCCTAGAAAGCTCCCTTGCTCGAGTTCATATGAGGACAACCAGCAGAGGGCGCCTCTTATGATCTCGAGCCTGGGAGCTTTCTAGGTAATTTCCCACGATCTATGAACAGCCAGCAGAGGGCGCCTCACCGCCCTCTCTCTCCATTATTAATTTGGCTTAATGTCACCTTACAATAGCGAGGTGGCATTAACCCTTCATTACCCCATATCCCACCGCTACACGGGAATGGGAAGAGAGTGGCCAAGTGCCAGAATAGGCGCATCTTCCAGATGTGCCTTTTCTGGGGTGGCTGGGGGCAGATGTTTTTAGCCAGGGGGGGGCCAATAACCGTGGACCCTCTCCAGGCTATTAATATCTGCCCTCAGTCACTGGCTTTACTACTCTGGCGGAGAAAATTGTGCGGGAGCCCACGCCAATTTTTTCCGCCATTTAACCCTTTAATTTAGTAGATAGAACGGCCAAATTTTGCAGATACACACTACTGACATTAGTAGTGTGGAATCTGCAAAAAAAATGGAGAGAAGACATGGTTTACTGTATGTAAACCATGTCTCAAATCATGTCGGGTTTTAGGAAGGAGAAAGAAAAAGCCGGTAATTGAATTACCGGCTTTCAAGCTGTATAGCGCTGGAAAAAATATTAATATATATACATATATGTGTCTACTGACATATATATATATATATATATATATATATATAGACAGTATATATATATATATATATATATATATATATATATATTTTTTTTTTCTTTTTGGGACACATGGATCACTTCTATAGCGGTATGTTGGTTTTGCAAGCCTGCGAGAAAACCACGCAGTACGGATGCCATACGGATTACATACGGAGGATGCCATGCGCAAAAAACGCTGACACACCCCGCCTACGGAGGAGCTACGGACCACTATTTTCGGGACTTTTCAGCGTATTACGGCCGTAATATACGGACCGTATTGTTTTACGCTGTGTGTGACGCCGGCCTAAGGGTGTGAAAGGGGCTGTCATGTGCCTCTCCTGCTCTAAACAGTGTTTGTATAAAATGTGTGCTGATTCGTGACTGTTATAATATGTGATGCTCCTGCTTTCACACATCAGTTTTTTGCCATCAGTCACAATCCGTTGAATTGTGAAAAAAACGGATCCTGCAAAAGTTGCCACCGGAACCGTTTTTTTTCTCATAGACTTGTATTAGCGACGGATTGCCTGATCCATCGACAATTGTTTGTCCGGCGGCCGGAGAAAACGGACATAGTAATGTTTTTTGTGTCCGTCAAAAAAACCGACAGCGATGGATCCATCGCCGTCCGTCGTTTGCTAGAATGGAAGCCTATGGTGCCGAATCCGTCAAATGACGGAATCCGGCGACGGATTCCATTTTTTTAAATGAGCATGCTCCAATATTTTCAGAATCCAATTAGCTGGATCAGCTAGTCGGATCCGGCGAAAAAACGGATCCGTCGCATCGGTTTTTCACAATCTGCGACAGATCCGTTTTTTTCAAAATTCGACAGATTGTGACTGAAGGCAAAAAACTGATGTGTGAAAGCAGCCTTAGGAAACTAGGGTACAAGAATAGGAATAGTTAAAATGATAAGGGATTTTCCCAGTTGGGAGGGGTAGGAGTGCTATATATGTGATCTGGTGTGAGATGGGAATTGATAATATGTGATTGGTGAGGATGTGGTGCAGATGTGGAGTTTTTCTATGAGTGGATGGTGGGACTGTGAAAGGTTCGAGAGTTGGAGGCGGAGCTGGGGTGCAGTCCCAAGGGGGCGCGAAAATTTTGCCAGTATGGGGCTGGGAAATTCCTGGTGGCAGCCCTGCTGAGACTGCCATGGATTATGTGTTATCAAGTAAAGTTGCACTGTAAAAGTGGAATCTCGTGTCTGTTCTTAAATGTGTGATATCGTCTGGAAACTGGACTATGGGATCAGCAGGATCTGTAAACGCAAACATGAGTTTTGTGCAATACTCCCACATCACACAACAGACGGGACACTATACTTTCTTTGCAGGGTGCCAGTGTGTGCTGGAACAGCAGCCCCTCGCAATGACTACCACACTGGCAACCTCACAAAGTCACTATATGTGACACTGTTATGAGGCTGTAGGATGGAGAGCAAGGCTAACGGTCTCTTCTGCGTGTCTGGGCCAGAACCATCAGGGTTGTCACCAGTGTTTCAGGGGGAAGAGATTGCGGACCGAAGCA
Source organism: Ranitomeya imitator (assembly GCF_032444005.1). Classification (NCBI taxonomy): domain Eukaryota; kingdom Metazoa; phylum Chordata; class Amphibia; order Anura; family Dendrobatidae; genus Ranitomeya; species Ranitomeya imitator. Next base: position 166,889,022 of record NC_091284.1, read on the forward strand.
GTTCAGGGCACCTGACTGATGGGGGTGGCTCCAACATAGAAAGCAGTTTGAGTGGGAAGACTGGACATTTAGCGGGGACCGAGCTTGTGAGTAGTAAGATGGTTAACTCCCTCTTAACATACCCACGCTCGCTAGCTGTGCCTATACCCCCAGCTAGCCAGACTGCCGACTCCTCCTACCCTCAGCCTAGAGAGACTTCCTCACCGGGTAGTGACCAGGATAGAGTATGGACCTTTGCTCCACTCACCACCGCGGAGGCACCGCTTAATCCCATCTTTGCGGTGCCTGCTGAGGAATGGCCCGTGTCTATGGCAGTGTCCGCTGGACTGTGTGCTCCTACTGCGGTCTTGCTCACTGAAGTTCCTGCTTCTTCTTCTGTGCCGCCGACCATCACCTCTGCCCCACCCAGAGGATTCATTGCTGCGTTAACCCTTGCTCTGCCTCCTGTGTGTCACTGCATCCTACGCACCTGCTAGAATCCTACAAGTGGCGTAGCCAGCAGGATGCAGTCCAATAGCATGCAGGAGGCAGACCAAGCAGTTGGGGTGGCCCCAGGACTAGCCTTTCCTTGGGGGCCATGCTGAGTAATTTGCCCAAATTCACGGGTGAGCAACACTATGCTTTGGAGCTGGACTGAGCGCCTTAGAGGCATGATGAGAATGCACCCCATGACCCCTGCTCTGGAGGCTGAGGTGGCCATTATGGCCCTGGATGGAGAAGCCAGGGATTCAGTAATGTTACGGACCCCACGAGACCAGGATACTTTTAATAAGGTGCTACAGATCTTGGAGGAGACCCACGGGGATCCCACAGATGTAGGGGAACTGAGAACACAACTTTTTAGTAGGATGCAGAAGGAGGGGGAGACCGTGACCCAATATATTAATGCCTTGCAAGAGCTACACACAGCAATTATTAGGAAAGATGGCAGGGGAGTAGAACCCCACAGACATAATGCTACGAGACCTCCTAGTGACAGGCTTGAGAGACGTGCTGACAAAACAAGCCCTGCGAGAACCTGTATGGGTGAACCCCCAAATGACTTTCCCTGGAGTAGGGAGTGAGGCACGCATGCAGGAACAGGAGCAGGGGATGACAGTCCTGGTGGGAAAGGTCCAGAGCGTGGTGGTGTCTGTAAATGCTATTGCTGAACCCCAATGGGTGGAAGAACTGAGGAGAGAACTTCTGAGTGTGAAAGGAGAACTGGCTGACATCAAGGGAAAAACCAGTAAACCCACAGAGGGCAGGGAAGGTCCGGAGCCCCGCCATGACTCCAGAATATTTTGTCGGCTGAGGCTTATCACGTTTTACAACTGCGGAGAGAGCGGACACATTGCACGGGAGTGCACTTGCCGCGGAAGAGTGACGTCTTGTCACCCATTATAATAGAGGGATCTGAGCCACGGGGATGCCACACGAAGCCAGAACAGGTGAGGAAGAGTAGTGGAAGTCCCTCAAGTTTAGTGTCAACATGCCCCCTGATATGAGCAGAAATGGACGGACATGCAGTACGATGCCTGGTGGGCATGGGATCGCAGGTGTCAACATGCCAGAGGCTTATTACCAACATTTTCCCTGGGCAAACCGGCCCGAATGGGGCTCTGAGATAAAGTTAATGGTGGCCAACCAACTGCCCATCTCAGTTGCAGGGGTGGTTTGGATGCAAGTTTCCACCTGTGGGAAAGACCTGGGACGGAAAGGCATGGTACTGACACAGGGAAAGGTGAATTATAGAGACGTTGTCAACTTGGGGATGAATGTGCTAAAGAAGTTTGGAAGCCTTCTCTTCACAGACCCCTCTAACGAGACTCTGAAACAATGGGGCCCACACACACCACAGAGAATAATTTTCCAACAACTGGCATGAGTGGCACAAGTACAGGAGTCTAACTGTGAGGGAGGAGTGTTAGGAAAAGTAATTGTTCCAGCCTCCACCAAAATTGTACTACCACCAGGACAAACAGTGCTGTCCCTGCCCGTTCATGCTTGTGTTCCCCTGGAGGGGGTTGAGGTCTAAATCGAACCATCCTCTTCTAAACAACTACCAAGAGGACTCCTAGTGGCGCGTGCGTTGGCCATTGTAAGGGAAGGAACTGTTCCGGTGTGGTGCATTAACTTAGGAGATCAGGACATTACTGTCGTTCCCAGAAGTGTGGTGGCCTGAATCATGAACCTACCTGAAGAAGTAATGCCCGCTCAAACAGTTCAATTGCAGGTGCAACCCGGAGACCCCCTGGACTGTGTCAGTGAACTCCATTTCAGTGTCAGAACCTCATTACATCAATGAGGGCCCACTTATATTGGAACAAATGCTGGCTGAACTGGCCAAACTCAAACCCGCTCAGGTACAACAGGTAAAAGCTCTGCTGGGGAAGTATAAGGAAGTCTTCACCCTCCATGAACATGATTTTGGCTGCACCACGGCCATAGTGCACGAAATACCAACTGGAAGCACCGCACCCATACGAGAGCGTTACCGGCAAATTCCCTCACAGTTGTACCAGGAAGTGAAAAACATGTTGAATCAGATGTTGCAGGCCGGTCTGATCTGGGAGAGCCAGAGTCCGTGGGCTGCACCAATTGTGTTGGTGCGAAAGAAAGACAGCACCTTGCGGTTTTGTGTGGATTGCTGAAAACTTAACACCTGTATGGTGAGGGACTCGTACCCACTGCCCTGGATTGAGGAGTCCTTGTCTGCTCTGGGGAAAGCCAGGTTCTTCTCTACACTGGACCTCACCAGCGGCTACTGGCAAGTTCCCATGTTTGAACAAGATCGAGCAAAGACAGCCTTCATTCTCCCTATGGGTCTGTACAAATTCAACCGCATGCCGTTCAGCCTAGCCAACGCTCCCGGAACATTCCAATGTCTCATGGAGAGATGTCTAGGGGATGTGATGCAGTGACCCCTGTAACAGGTAGGAGGCGCTGCATGGTCTCCCCAGTATGTGCACGGAGGCGTATTGAAGCCGTGAGAGTGTGTGGCAATTGTGTGCATGGATGTGATAGTGAGACAGTTTCTGGCATTGTGGTTAATGGGAGGTATGTGTCACAGGGATGGATGCTCCCTGCGATGCAACCCGGAGTATCTTGTCTTTAGAGCGCGTGAGCACTGAAGTTGTCATTTAGTGCACCTGGGTCCGGGTTGCGGGTAGCTATGAGAGATGGGAGGGTCTGGCTACTCACATACCTCACTCTGAGTGGGGGTGCTCACTGTATCTTTTCCCTGCAGGAGTTTGAGGACCTGCAATGATGTCATGATCATGTGACCAGTGCATGTGATGTTACCTCACCTGTGGGTGTGGTTACAGGCTACCTAAAGGAGGTGTGTTAGCACATGGTGGAGAGTGTCGGTGAGTCTGTCAGGATGGACAGACTTCCATGTGTCCAGGCAGGACACTACAGAGCATTCCTGTATGCTGTCTGAGTGAGGGGACCTGCATGGTCTATGTGCAAGGTCCTGGCAGATACCTCAGTGTTGGGTGTGCTAAGCCCTGAAGAGCACGTGGTGGGACTTTGCTTCTGATGACCTGGGTATTGGACGGACCCAGCTGGGGTTGGACATCCTGGATTGTACCCGGACAGGCCATCTGTGTGATCCCGAGTAACCTGGGTGTTGGGAGGTCCTGGGAGGAGGACTGGATCCCTGAACAGCTCGAGGTGAGGACAGGGATCTGCAGAGCCAGAAATAGGTCCTGTGTGGTACAGTGGAAAACCTGCAGCACTGACAAGCAGGTAATACCAAACTGTGTGTTTGGCTCCAGAGCGAGCCTGAACATTGGACTCGACCAAGAGTGTATGGTCACAGTCCTGATGGAACAGAGTCACGCTGTGAACATTGTTACTTTGTTTTGCCGTGATATGAAGATTGTTGTTTTGTGTTTTCTGCCACTGGGGTTTATGGGATAATAAACCCAGTTGAACTTTTAGAAGAAAATACGGTCTTGTGTGTTAATCCCGTGCCAAGCGAGTAATCCTCTACCCGTTAGTGAGTGCAATCTCACAGGGACTTGAACTTTGAGTCGACAGTCATATATCTGGACGACATTATAGTCTTTGCAGTTTCATTTGAGAGACATCTGCAATGCCTGGAACAAGTGTTGGCCCGCCTTCAGAAGCATGGACTAAAGGTGAAGCCCCAGAAGTGCCATTACAGGAGCTGTTGAAAAAGGTACCCTCTGGTGCCAAGAACTGGAAAATCTGTTGGCAAGAGCCCCAAGAAGAAGCCTTTCAAGATCTCAAAGGGCACTCACCGAAGCACCTATCCTGGCCTACGTGGATTTCTCTCAACCATTCTCCACACTGACGGGAGTCTGCTGGGACTTGGGGATGTGTTGTCGCAGATACAGGACGGAAGAGAGAGGGTGATCGCTTATGCAAGTTGGTCCCTTCATGATTCCAAATGCAATCCGGACAATTACAGTTCTTTCAAGTTGGACCTGTTAGTGTTGATGTGGGCTATGGCGGAGAGATTCGTGGAATATCTGTCCGGCTCTGAAGTGTTGGTGCGTACTGATAACAACCCGCTTGCGCACCTGGAGAATGCAAGACTGGGGGCATTAGAACAGTGGTGGGTAGCCAGAATGGCAAAATTCTATTATAAAATTGCCTACAAAAGGAGGCAGAAAATACCTACGCTGGTGCCCTGTCCCGGAGGAAGAGTACCAGATCCAAGCGGGACAGAGACGAAGAGCTAGAAGATGAAGAGGTCCCTAGATTCTGGAGCTAGGACAGTGGTGGCAATGCAGGGACAGGTACATACCCCAGTCTAAGATGACATACTGGGACGAACTCAAGATGAGTGGGTTCAGCTTCCACAGGAAGATAACGAACTGGCTTTGTTAAGACAATATGTGGTTTCTCAGAGACTACCAAGCTCATCAGAAAGGGGGACCTTGTCCCCGGAGGTGTTGCGGATCCTATGACAGTGGGAACAACTACGGATGAAGAATGGCTTACTGTATCGAAAAGCGCAACTGTGGACTGAGCCGAATGTGACCTGGTAAGTCCTCATTCCGACAACGTCATTATCTGAAATTGGTGCCGCTGCACACGAGCAAAGAGCCCACTTTGGTTCAGAAAAGACCTTTCAATGGCTACAACGGTTCATCTTCCATCCTCAGTTGAAGGAGAAAGTGGACGAGTCCTGTAGAAAGTGCTGGACCAGTGAGCTTGCTAAGCTGCCAGAACAGAAGGCTCCCGTTAAGTCCATTATAACCTCCACTCCTCTGGAACTCTTAACAATAGACTAACCATCGGCCTGGCCCATCAGGGCTATGGACGTTGCCTGGTAATGGTGAATCATTTTACAAAATTTGCCAAGGTGACTCTGACACGGGATTAGACTGCAGAGTCAACTGTGTATGCAATATGTAAGAACTTAATTCAACCCTATGGGTGTCTGAAGAGAATTCACTCCGATCAGGGAGCTTATTTATTGGGAAAAGTAATGAATGAGCTGAACCCTCTGTACCGGATTGACAAATCCCGCACCACACCGTACCACCCTCAAGGTAATGGTGTATGTGAATGGTCAACCGTACACTGATTTAGATGTTAAGGACTCAAGAGGAAGATCGGAAGGCCCGGTGGCCAGAGTACGTTTCTGAACTGGTGTGGGTGTATAATAATCGACTACACCGAACCACATGATATACTCCTTACTCCCGTCTGTTCAGCTGAGATGGAAAAGGAATCACCGAGTTAGCGATGAACCCAGAAGAGGACTAGCCACGGACGGGGGTGTCCTCCTGGGTTCGAGAACATCGATACTGCCTGCAGACCTTACACCGGTTGGTCCAGACCAGCAAAGAGGACCTCGTCTGGAGCAACCAAGTTTAAAGCTGGAGATTATGTCTTAGAAGCGCCCTCGAGACAAGCTGGAAAATCGTTGGGAGAATGACCCGTATCGGGTGAAGAGAAGAGTTAGTCCAGAGGGACCTGTATACGAAGTTCAACCTGAAGGAAAAGAAGATGGCCCCACTTGAATTCTTCATCGGAATATGCTCTGACCCTGCTTGTCTAAGAACCCTGTTTGAGTAGAAGAGGAGCCCGATGCTCCGGAGATGGTCCATACGCTGGTAGAAGCAGAGAACGAAGAAGTGGGTGAAGGATTAAGCTCCAAGAGGTTAGAACCAGAGGATGCCAGCTCCCCCATGGCTCTTCTCCTGCAGCCGGATTCGGCCCCACAAGAGGGCTCCACTACTTCTTCTGAACTGAGACGCTCCGAGCGAACAACAGCTGGCAAGCCCCCCAATCGCTATGACCAAGAGAATTTTGTCTGGCAACAATTCACATAGAAAAGAGAAGACAGTCACACACTTCTCCTGTGGAATGGCGAGGAAAAAGAGCGGGGGGAGTGTAGGGTGGAGAGCCAGGCTAATGGTCTCTCCAGCATGTCTGGGCCGGAACCATCGGGGCTGTCACCAGTGTTTCAGGGGGAAGAGACTGTGGACCGAAGCAGTTCAGGGCACCTGACTGCTGGGGCGGCTCCGACATTAAAAGCAGTTTGAGCGGGAAGATGGGACATTTGGTGGGGACCGAGTTTGTAAGTAAGATGATTAACTCCCTCTTCACTGACCCAAACCCACTAGCTGTGCCTATACCCCCAGCTAGCCAGACTGCCGATGTGTCCTACCCTCAGACCAGAGAGACTTCCTCACCGGGTGACCAGGATAGAGTACGGACCTTTGCTCCGCTCACCACCGCAAAGGCACCGCTTAGTCCCATCTTTGCGGTGCCTGCTGAGGAACGGCCCGTGCCTGTGGCTGTGTCCGCTGGACTGTGTGCTCCTACTGTAGCCATGCTTATTGAACTTTCTGCTTCTTCTTCTGTGCCGCCGACCATCACCTCTGCCCCACTGTGCACACGGATCAGGAAATTGCGTGCCGAAGAACCCGGAGGATTCATCGTCGCATGGAAAAAGTGCATCGCTCTTCTGCGGGACCGGATAGGAGACATCTCACGCCACCTGAAGCGCCGCCAAGAGATCTTCCAGGCACCTTCCTCCAGCGCCCAGAGACTGATACGTTAACCTGTTACAGTTAGGTCCATATATATTTGGACAGAGACAACATTTTTCTAATTTTGGTTATAGACACTACCACAATGAATTTTAAACAAAGCAATTCAGATGCAATTGAAGTTCAGATTTTCAGCTTTCATTTGAGTGTATCCACATTAAAACTGGATGAAGGGTTTAGGAGTTTCAGCTTCTTAACATGTGCCACCCTGTTTTTAAAGGGACCAAAAGTAATTGGACAGATTCAATAATTTTAAATAAAAGGTTTATTTTTAGTACTTGGTTAAAAACCCTTTGTTGGCAATGACTGCCTGAAGTCTTGAACTCATGAACATCACCAGACACTGTGTTTCCTCCTTTTTGATGCTCTGCCAGGCCTTCACTGCGGTGGTTTTCAGTTGCTGTTTGTTTGTGGCCTTTCTGTCTGAAGTTTAGTCTTTAACAAGTGAAATGCATGCTCAGTTGGGTTGAGATCAGGTGACTGACTTGGCCATTCAAGAATATTCCACTTCTTTGCTTTAATAAACTCCTGGGTTGCTTTGGCTTTATGTTTTGGGTCATTGTCCATCTGTAGTAGGAAACGATGACCAATCAGTTTGGCTGCATTTGGCTGGATCTGAGCACACAGTATGTCTCTGAATACCTCAGAATTCATTCAGCTGCTTCTGTCCTGTGTCACATCATCAATAAACACTAGTGACCCAGTGCCACTGGCAGCCATGCATGCCCATGCCATCACACTGCCTCCGCCGTGTTTTACAGATGATGTGGTATGCTTTGGATCATGAGCTGTACCACGCCTTCACCATACTTTTCTCTTTCCATCATTCTGGTACAGGTTGATCTTGGTTTCATCTGTCCAAAGAATGTTCTTCCAGAACGGTGCTGGCTTTTTTAGATGTTTTTTTAGCAAAGTCCAGTCTAGCCTTTTTATTCTTGATGCTTATGAGTGGCTTGCACCATGCAGTGAACCCTCTGTATTTACTTTCATGCAGTCTTCTCTTTATGGTAGATTTGGATATTGAAACGCCGACCTCCTGGAGAGTGTCGTTCACTTGGTTGGCTGTTGTGAAGGGGTTTCTCTTCATCATAGAGATTATTCTGCGATCATCCACCACTGTTGTCTTCCGTGGACACCCAGGTCTTTTTGCATTGATGAGTTCACCAGTGCTTTCTTTCTTTCTCAGGATGTACCAAACTGTAGATTTTGCCACTCCTAATATTGTAGCAATTTCTCGGATGGGTTTTTTCTGTTTTCGCAGCTTAACGATTGCTTGTTTCATCTGCATGGAGAGCTCCTTTGACCGCATGTTTACTTGACAGCAAAACCTTCCAAATGCAAGCACCACGCCTCAAATCAACTCCAGGCCTTTTATCTGCTTAAATGAGAATGACATAACAATGGGATTGCCCACACCTGTCCATGAAATAGCCTTGGAGTCAATTGTCCAATTACTTTTGGTCCCTTTAAAAACAGGGTGGCACATGTTAAGGAGCTGAAATTCCTAAACCCTTCATCCAATTTTACTGTGGATACCCTCAAATGAAAGCTGAAAGTCTGAACTTCAACTGTATCTGAATTGTTTTGTTTAAAAATTCATTGTGGTAATTTCTATACCCAAAATTAGAAAAATGTCATCTCTGTCCAAATATATATGGACCTATCTGTATATTCTTGTGCAGTTGACTTTCCCCCATCCTGCTTGTACCAATACTGTTCCTATACATAAAGAACCTGTTAACCCTTGCTCTGCCTCCTGTGTGTCACGGCATCCTATGCACCTGCTAGCATCCTACAAGAACACACATCATTGCAGGCCTGCCTAGTGTCTCTTTCACAAGCTGGTGCCAATTTTTAACCCTTGCATTAATTTGTATGTCCTACTCTTTATAAAATTAGATCTCAAAAGGTATCAAGTCACACAGAGATGATAAAGGGCCGAAAGGCTTCATGTCACAAGGGCTTCATTCACGTCACTTCCACCCTGGACTGCACTCATTTCATAGGATACACTCTTTCTAAACTGTATTTCTTTAAACGAGACACTTAGTTCTGATGTTCATGTATTATAACAGATCCCTTGTCTCCCACACATACAGTAAGTAGGACACTATGACATGTATACTGGGTTCACGCTCCAGTGTAAATAGACCCTGATGTTCACTATGCTAATTTTGCTTCTTGCCAGGTTTAATTATACTTGGGCTCAGATCATGTTCCTATCAGCCCTTTTACATCAGTCTCTTACAATCACTCAAGGGAAATACAGATGAGTTTCTTTCCGCCTTTGGCCATCCATGGAAGCTTAGAAGGATATCTTTGTACCATGTGGATAATGTGTGAAGGAAAGCATGACTTCCCAAATTAAATTATTTTTATAATGTAGCCTTGTATTAAATTGCAGTTAACTGAGAAAAGGAAGAACTTCCATGGCTTAATCATTCAGACTTCTTGTCACAGTGTTTTATAAAATAAAACTGTTGACCTTTTGAATCTTTTTGAATATAACCTAATGTGGCATTCTATTCTGCACCCATGGGCATATTCATAAATAAGTCTTCTTTTGACCATTCTTTTGCATAAACTTTATAATATTACACAATGTTCTGGATAAAATGTCTGAATAGGCAAACACTTGGCAGATGAGGTATAATGTAGATAAATGTAAAGTAATGCACCTAGGATGGAGTAATCCTATTGCTGCAAATACTGTACATGAAATGAGAGTATATTCGGGACTACAGCACAGGAGAAGGACTCGGGTACAAGTAAGCTGAGCAGTAGTGTTGAGCATTCCGATATTGCAAATATCGGGTATCGGCCAATATTCACTGTATCGGAATTCCGATACCGAGTTCCGATACTTTTGCGATATCGGATATTGGAATCGGAAGTTCCCATAGTGCAATGATGCACTACAATGGAGTGTGGGCGGTGCATGGGTGGAGACTGCGTGTGTGTGTGTGTGTGTGTGCGGGCGGGGTCTGTGCTATGTAGTATGTACCGTATGTAGTATGTACGTATGTAGTATGTATGTAGTATGTATGTATTATGTATGTATTATGTATGTAGTATGTATATAGTATGTATGTGGTATGTAGTATGTATGTAGTATGTATGTAGTATGTATGTAGTATGTATGTAGTATGTATGTAGTATGTTGTATGTATGTATGTAGTATGTGTGTAGTATGTATGTAGTATGTATGTAGTATGTATGTAGTATTTTTTTTTACATTCAACACATTAGCCGGATTGATGGGACTACTACTGTCCCATCATTGGCTAATGTGTCAATCACTGTCGCAGGCATAGTCTGATCGGACTTGTAGTCCCATCGGACAATGCCTGCACACATGCACAGACCCCCGGCAGCCCACACAGAGCCCCGGCAGCCTGCACAGAGCCCCGGCAGCCTGCACAGATCCCCGGCAGCCCGCACAGAGCCCCGGCAGCCCGCACAGAGCCCCGGCAGGCTCGTACAGACCCCCGGCAGCCTGCACAGAGTCCTGGCAGGCCTGCACAGAGCCCCGGCAGCCCGCACAGAGCCCCGGCAGCCCGCACAGAGCCCCGGCAGCCTGCACAGAGCCCTGGCAGGCCTCACAGAGCCCTGGCAGGCCCGATCAGACCCCCAGCAGCCCGCACAGAGCCCCTGCAGTCCGCACAGAGCCCCGGAAGGCCTATACAGACCCCCAGCAGCCCGCACAGAGCCCCGGCAGGCCCGCACAGATCCCCGGCAGCCCGCACAGAGCCCCGAGAGGCCTGTGCAGATCCCCGGCAGGCCCACACAGACCCCGCCTACACACACAGACACGCACAGTGTCCGCCCACGCACTGCCCACACTCTTTCCCCCTCCGGAACAGGATGTAGAAGGACAGAAAGGGCTTATTTACATTCCGATATTTGTGACTTGCATTGGTATCGGATATCGGCGATATCCGATATTTTTTGGATATCGGCCGATCCAATCCGATACTTCTGGATATCAGAAGGTATCGCTCAACACTACTGAGCAGCAGTACTCAATGTCAAGCAGTGGTGGCAAAAGCAAACAAGATTTTAGGATGTATAAAAACAGAGATAAAATCAAAGAAATCCCAACGTATTATTACCCCTTTATAAATCACTGGTGAGGCCACATCTAGAATATGGGATCCAGTTTTGGGCTCCACATTTTTAAAAGGATATTCAGAAGTTAGAATCTGTTCAAAGGTGGGCAATTAAATTATTACAAGGGATGGAAGGCCTGTCATGATGAGAGGTTGGAAAAGTTGGGCTTGTTTAGCTTAGAAAAAAGACGCCTCAGAGGGGATCTCATTTACATGTATAAATATATGAGTGGTCAGTACGAAGGACTGGGACATGACTTATTCCTTCCAAGGACCATGCTGAGGACCAGGGCGCACTCATTACGGGTGGAAGAAAGGTGATTCTGGCAGCTAAATAGGAAAGGGTTCTTTACAGTTAGAGCAATCAGAATGTGGAATGTCCTACCACAGGAGGTAGTAATGGCAGACACTATAACAGCTTTTAAAAAGAGCTGGATGATTTCCTTGATACATATAACATTGTGGGTTATAGTTAAAGCAAACCTGTCAGCTGTTTTGGCCCATATAAGTTGCGGCCCCTGCCTTTCGGGGCTTATCTACAGAATTGTATAATGATGTAGATAAGTCCTCGAACCGACCTGAAAGATAATAAAAATAAGTTTTATTATACTCTCCCGGGGGCGGCCCGGTCCGATGGGTGTCTTAGGTATGGATCCGGCGCCTCCCATCTTCTTGTGATGCCGCTCTCCTGCTTGCTTCACAGGCTCCCTGGCATTGCACTCCTGTGCAGACGTACTTATCTGCCCTGTTGAGGGCAGAGCAACATGCTGCGTTTGGCGGGCATGTCAAAACGCCGCACGGGGATGCATCCGCATACAACGCATGATCACTCATGTCCTTGTGTACTACATGTTAAAGATAGCTACGCAGGACGGAGGCGGATGTATGCAGATCTGAAGGTAAGAAGTACGCAGCCCTATGCTGTGTACACAAACGCTAGTGTGAACCCAGCCTAAGCGACATAGCGAAGAAGAACTATACTACATTTCTATTTGGATGTATTTGCTAATATTTTCATAATATCTACTACATATTGGAATAGGATTTTGGAGATAGGAATACCCCTTTAAAGGGAAACTATTAGCAGAAAATAACCTATTGTTTAAATCAGGTTTTTGTGTTACATGTATTTTTTTAAATGTTGTCAATAGTTTTTTTATATATACAATCTTTTCTAAAAAAAAAAAAAGAAAAAAAGTGATCTTGCAATTTACACACTGACCACTAGGCCTTTTCTTGTACTTTTCTAGTAGGAGTTTTCACATCATCAGAGACAGGATTTTAATGACAGATAACACTTGTATACACAACTGATAACAAAAGATTTAAGAAATCATAATGGACGATGTCCCAGCTGACCCTGCTCTTCCACCTCCCTTCACAATGACCTTTGCACAGGCTCACTAGTCACTTCAACACAAAAGATAGGAACAGGTCTAAGCATTGAGTACATGTGTTGTTTCCGCAAACTACAAGTTATAGCCTAAAAAGCCCAAGTGGCCAATGTGAAAATTGCAAGATTTATATTTTTTTTATTTTTCACACATTGAAAGAGTACCTGTCACCAGGTGAAAAGTGCCCAATTCTCTTCTTTCAGTCCTGTTCCCCCCACTGTGTGTTATGTCTTATGATTTAAAAAAATCAGCCATATGGTTCCTTATGGGCCATTTTATTTAGCGCTAAGTTTTACAGCCTCCACCAAGGGGTGTTGCTCACAGGGTTTTCTGGGGGAGAGACTTTAGGCTACTCTGCTTTATTACCCTGAGAGGAACACAACCTTAGTAAAGACCATAAAAATTAGCATTAAATAAATATCTTTTTTTCTCTATTAACCTTCTACGACAGCAGGACAGGGGGTTAATACCAAAGAGGTTAAACATACCCTCCCACATCCTCCCCTTAATGTTTTTTCCTGTCCCTATTAGGGATGAAGAGGTCATCTGACGGTGTGCGGTGCCGGCAACAGACACCTAGAGAAAAATATACAAGGGCAGCAGGGGACTGGGGAGGCTTACATCTCCTCCCTGAACGCTGCTCCTGTCTTAAAACAGGAATCGGGATTCCCCCTTCAGGCAAGGTCTGAGGGGTTGTTCAGGCTGGAGGCCTCTCTGAGTTCTCCAGCCCCATTTCCTCCTCCCATTGGTTGCAGAGAAGTGCTGCGCATCACGCTGTAGTGAACGTGAACTTCCGGGTCTGAGATGTCGGCGGCCAGAAGTGACTCAGGGTCTCAGCATAATGATGTGGAAGGTCATTGCATTCCATCCTGGAACGCATACCACAACAGGCTATAGGATAGCATTTTCAGCATGAATAGGTGTTGGACCAGGCCTCCCACTTGTGGACATCAGGGCGAGGAGGTCATCTAATGAGAGGGCAGATACTGGATCCGGTTGCCCATATAAGAGCCCTTGATGAGGAAGACACCTCAAAGTAGGACATACTCTGTGTGTGTGTTATCATGGAGATGCCAGGTTGTTCCCGCTCTGCATCTCCAGATACCAATGCCCTCCCAGTCACAATAAGTATGCTGGCACAGGGTGTCAATTCCCAGAGTGCAGGTACAATTTTTGTTACTAGTCCTTCTCCTCTTTCATTCAGGGGGACAAGGAACCTGCACCAGGGAGCAAATCAAAGACTTCACACAAATGTGCAGTCTGCTCAAGGAAACTGGCTTCTTCACATAAAAAAAACCTTAAGTAAAGAATACACTGAGAAAGTCATCAGGGAGGAACAAATTTCCGTAATGGGAGAAATTAAAGGCTTAGTCCACCAGGAGATAAAAACCTCCTTGGCCGCTTTCTCCCATCCCACACCCTCTCCCAGTATCCCCCCAGGGTCTAAAGCAAGAAAGCTTAGTCTAGAAGAGGAAGGGCATGATGACTCTCAAGACGAAATGTCCATTCCAGAACAACATCTGGAGGAGGGCAAACTAGTTCTGGACCCAGAAGCCTCTCAAGAAGAGAGATACTACTTCTCCTTAGAAAATATAGAACTACTTATAGTGGTAAGGAGAATTATGGAAGTTGAGGAGGATAGAACTTCCCAGATAGTACAGGAGGAAATGTTTGGTGGTCTCTGATAAAGGAAGAAACTAGTGTTTCCTATCCATAAGAACATTCGGGGCCTGGTACTAGAGTGGGAATTCCCAGTAAAAAAGCTGACTACTCCCACTGAGCTGAAAAACAGATTCTCCGTAGATTATGAGTTGGTTGGATGCTGGTCAGAAATCCCGAAGTTTGACATCCAGATTGCACGGGTAGCCAAAAAGACTACCCTGCCATTTGAGGATTACTCACAGCTGAAAGACCTTCTGGAATGCAAGATGAATGGTCTGTTAAGAAAATCCTGGGAGGTCTCGGCGGCCTTACTTTATAAGAACGCGTACTCCACCTGTGTGGCTCAGTTCAAGATGGAATCCATCAGGTTCACGATACTTTTTTTTTTTTTTTTTTTAATCTTCTGATAGGTCAAGATTTTGTCATGGCAACAATCGATCTACAGGATGCATACTACCACATCCCTTTTCCTTCAACTTATTGAAGGTTTGTGATCATCCAGGGCTAACAGACAGTATATCAGGATATCATCTGTACCACAGATCTTAACAAAGAGCATGTCCGAAGTCATGACATACATCAGAAGTCAAGATATGTGCATAGTTCCATGCGTTGTATGTGGATGCATCTGCATGCGGCACTTTGATGTGACCGCCGACCGCACAGGAACACAACTTTTTGCGTTCCCGTGCGGTTGGCGGTCACGTCAAAATGCCGCATGCGGACGCATCCACATATAACGCATGTCCCTGCATACCCAATGTTAAAGATAGGTACGCAGGATGACTCAGGATGCATGCGGAAGTAGGAAACTGGCCTTAGACAAAGGTGTCCCCTGGACGCAGAATAAAAGTAAACTCCAACAGAAAGGGATGGGGAGTCGTGGTTTCACAGGACGTATTCCAAGGACTCTGGTAAGACAAAGTAAGCCAGTAATCCTCAAATTCTAGAGAATTAAAGGCAGTAGAGAAGGTGCTCAGAACCGCAATAACTCTAGTTCAGAATACCCATATGAAGATCTACTCGGACAACATGACAACAGTAGCCCACCTCCATCATCAGGGGAGCAGGAGACACGAGGATCTTCTTCATTCTGTCCACTCTTCACATAAAGGGGTCAATCAACATACAGACCAACTTTCTCAGCAGAAGGAAAATTCATCCAGAGAAATGGGGTCTAGACCCTGAAGTGTTTCAGATATTGACCAGAAGGTGGGGCCTTCCAGAGGTGGACCTCTTCGTAAGTGGTCAAAACGCAATGGTGGATCAATATTTTTCACTAGATCCGGCCGATCCTTGCTTGGGTGTGGATGTGTTAGCTCACCAATGGAGATTCAAGCTGACATACACCTTCCCTCCAGTACCAATCCTACCAAGGGTCCTGCAAACAGTAAGATACAAAAAGACCAAAGTGATTCCAGTGGCACCATTCTGGCCCAAAAGAAGCTAGTTTGGTACCCTAACCAACTTAAGTATAAACGGGCCCATAACACCTTCCCCGATCACAGGCCTCCTTCACCAGGGACCAATTCATTATCTGGATCCCAAGAAGCTATATCTGACTGCCTGGCTTCTAAACTCTCAATCTTGAAAACTAGAGGTTTGTTGGATAGAATTATTAGAACACTGCAGAGAAGTAGGAAACCAGTGACAAACACCATATGCCATAAGATAAATAAGACCTTTATCACTCGAACAACCTGACCAGCGTCAACCAAATGTCGCATGGATCCTGGATTTCCTACAAGAAGGTATAAAGAAGGGTCTCAATCCTAGTACCCTCAAAGTCCAAGTGGCGACTCTAAGTTCTTATTTTGACCAGACACTAGCCGACCACTGATGGGTAAAAAGATTTATAACAGCAGTATCTCGCCTACGTCCTAAAATTACAAATCTAGTCCCTTCCTGGGACCCCAAAATTGTCCTTAAAGGGTTCACACTACCACCCTTTGAGCCGTTATTATCTATAGATTTCGACAGACTTTCCTGAAAAACAGCTTTTCTTGTAGCCATAATTACAGCTAGGAGAGTGTGCAAGTTACAGGCTCTCTCAATTAACGAACCCTACATGAGAGTCCTGGAGGACCGACTTATTCTTTGGCTAGTCCCATCATTCCTACCTAAGTGGTTTCGGAGATCCACAGATCCCAAGAGGTAATCCTTCCCTCCTTGTATCAAGATCCAAGAAACGAAAAAGAAAAAGAGTTCCACACTCTGGACGTACAGAGAACAGTTCTTCACTATCTCCAGGAAATGGAGAGGTGTTTGAAGGACCAGAATCTATTTGTCTATCCTTAGGGTCAGAATAAGGGGACGAAAACATCCAGATCCACAATTGCCAACTGGATCAAGAGAGAAATCACTGAGGCATACCGCATCCAGAGCCTTTCACCTCCAGAGAAGTTCACAGCTCACTCTACCAGAGCGGTATCAGTCTCCTGGGCTGAGAAAGCCAGCGCTTCTATCAAGCAGATATTCAGGGTTGCTACGAGGTCTTTGGTCCATACATTTTCTAGGCATTAGAGGCTAGACTTAATGTCTGTTATAGACTTAAGGTACCTTCACACTAAACGACGCTGCAGCGATCCAGACAACGATCCGGATCGCTGCAGCGTCGCTGTTTGGTCGCTGGAGAGCTGTCACACAGACAGCTCTCCACCGACCAACGATGCCGGTAACCAGGGTAAACATCGGGTTACTAAGCGCAGGGCCGCGCTTAGTAACCCGATGTTTACCCTGGTTACCATCGTAAAAGTAAAAAAAACAAACGCTACATACTTACCTACCGCTGTCTGTCCCCGGCGCTGTGCTTCTCTGCTCTGGCTGTGAGCGCCGGGCAGCCGGAAAGCAGAGCGGTGACGTCACCGCTCTGCTTTCCGGCCGCTGTGCTCACAGCCAGAGCAGAGAAGCAGAGCGCTGGGGACAGACAGCGGTAGGTAAGTATGTAGCGTTTGTTTTTTTTACGTTTACGCTGGTAACCAGGGTAAACATCGGGTTACTAAGCGCGGCCCTGCGCTTAGTAACCCGATGTTTACCCTGGTTACCAGTGAAGACATCGCTGAATTGGTGTCACACACGCCGATTCAGCGATGTCAGCGGGAGAGCCAGCGACCAAATAAAGTTCTGGCCTTCTAGCCCCGACCAACGACAACACAGCAGGATTCTGATCGCTGCTGCGTGTCACACTAAACGATATCGCTAGCGAGGACGCTGCAACGTCACGGATCGCTAGCGATATCGTTTAGTGTGAAGGTACCTTTAGCCTTTGGGGAAAAAAGGGCTCCAGGCTATTATCCCTCCCTAACATTACTCTTGGGTATTTCTCCAGTGTGCTGTCGTTGTGGGTTATTAAAGAAAATAGAATTAGACTTACTGGTAATTTGGTTTCTAATAACCCACCACGACAGCACGGTTAATTCCCTCCCTTTGCTTATTAATTTTGCATTACTCAGATAAGGAGAATAACATAATTTGAAGCATTCATACTCCTGTGGTCCTTTATAATAAGACTGAGGGGAAGATGTGGGAGAGGCTATTTAACCTCCATGGTATTTCCTGTCCCTATTAGGAAAGGGGTAACATCCTCCGATGTGCTATTGTGCTGGGTTATTAGAAACCAAATTACCGGTAACTCTAATTCTATTTTTTTATATGTGTAGGACATATCAGAGCATCATTTCACCTAATTTCACCTTTTTTACAGCTTATTCTAATTGCGCAGTGAGATACAGCTCTGATAAGCCCCTATTGTGAATAGCAGACATTGAAATACCTTATTCCAGCTGACCTTCTGATCACTAGGTAAGCATCCACTGCATAGCAGAACAGCCACCAGAAGCTTGCACTGTAAAATAATTGTATCCACATCTGCAGGATGAACAGAACCAAAATGTAAGTAATTGAAAATGACAACGCTGACATTGGTTCCCAATCTTGAATTGGACACCACCATTATCATGGAAGGTTCTGGGGACTAGTGAAGGGTTACAATGTGGTTACAACAAGATGAAAGTGAGTTTATTACAAACTTAGAAAAGTTTTTATCCTTCCACAAAACTAGTGCTACACACACAGCTGAGGTAGCTAAGTTGTAAGTCAATGTCCAGCCTTTAACAAGCCTTGTAAAATGGCTAGGCATTTTAGTGTAATACCTCCCTCACACGTCCGTGTAATAAATGCTAACGGTGTCATCATTGTGTCATCCGTATGTCCATATTACTATTAGCGTTTACCACAGATGGATCAATAAATACAGATATTACAAAGCTTCTCCAAAACTTTGCAATGGCAAACATGTACAGCACACATACAGCACATGGATGCCATCTGTGAGCTGGATGTGTTTTTCAGAGCAAAAGACTTGTATTGGCCTTTGTCAGCAGTGATACTGGAAAAAAACGGACATGTCTCTGAGTCGCCCGCCAGGGCCAAGGAGTACTCGGTATCGGGTCCGGTACTCACAGGGGGTTGTCACGGTGGTGGCAACAAGGTCCGTGACCCTGGGTGCCCATGTTAAAGGGAAGGTCTTTAAAGGGACACTGTCACCTGAATTTGGAGGGAACAATCTTCAGCCAGGGAGGCGGGGTTTTTGGATGTTTGATTCACCCTTTCCTTACCCGCTGGCTGCATGCTGGCTGCAATACTGGATTGAAGTTCATTCTCTGTCCTCCATAGTACACGCCTGTGCAAGGCAAGATTGCCTTGTGCAGGCATGTACTAAGGGGGACAGAGAATGAACTTCAATCCAATATTGCAGCCAGCATGCAGCCAGCGGGTAAGGAAAGGGTGAATCAAACACCCCAAAACCCCGCCTCCATGGCTGAAGATTGTTCCCTCCAAATTCAGGTGACAGTGTCCCTTTAAAGGGGTTTTGAATAAAGTTTGTGTTTGTGACACCACCTGTGGTATTCATTCAGTGGAGACCGACGCTGCTTAAAGAGGTCTGCTGGGCTGATGCTAAGGCAGCTGAGATGGTATAATTTCCCACAGGTGAAGTAGGTCCCCAGGGCTCCCAGTATGTAGGTGAAGGTGGTGAAATGTGCAGTGAAAAATGAGGACACAGGTGTGTAGTCTCTTTACCTGGTTTTCTGGAGACTTTAGGCATCCACAGTTCAGGACACCGGATCACAGGTATAGGCAGGTTCTGGCAGGCTTGGAAGCAAGTTCAGAGTCCCCTCTACCAGGTGGAGATGAAAGCCTTCCTACCAGCGCTTTGGTGTAGTCATTTGCTGCCTATGGCTTCTGGCAAGGTCCTCACAGTTCACTCGTCCTCCATGAAGGTTAGGACACAAACCCGTATAACAGGTGGCTCGAGCCATTTTATAGGGTCTCTATCACAACCCGGGCTCTATGTGCCACTGTGCCTCCTGGGTATTAGGGCAGACAGGTGATGTGTAATCCAGCTGTCCTACCGGTTTTTGCTGTGCCTCCTAGAGTCCGACACAACCTTGGTCTTCTGGCTACCGGTAATCTGCGCTCTCCAGGGAGGTAGCCCAGTCACAGCTATCCTCCCCTGTTGTCACTCTCCTGTGCTTTGATCTCCTGCATGCTCTCTACAATCTGTTATTTCCTTCTGAATTCTCTTCCTCCAGGAGTTGCAGCAACTCTGGCTGCATGGCCCCTTTAGTCCTTCTGACACTGTCAGGCTGCTCTCTCCTCTGTCCTCCTGACAGACTACTCCCTTCTCTGTCCCTCAGACAGACTGCTCACTCACTCCCCCTCCAGCCAGAATATATCTCTAGAGGAGTTCCCCTGAAAACAGGGTTCAGAGCTCCCCCTTCTGGTCTGGAGTGCAAACATGTTGCATATTTGTGTTTACCTGATAGAAGAGATCTTCCCTTGCTTCCAAGCGTGACATCACTCTCCCCATGAGGAAAGCAATGCCAGTGAAAAAGCCAGGACCCTGGGATGTTACATCTGTGTGGTTAGCAAGGCCACATGGTCCATCTAAATATACGGACATGTGAGCAGGTTCTTTTTTTATTTAAGTGGTGAAAAAAAATCCAGATTTTGCTCTGCAATAAAATGGTGCCATTTTCTGAGACCTGTGGGATATGGGGCTGGGTAAGGGCTTATTTTTTTAAGCTTACGTGTTTAATGATACCATTTTCGGGTAGATATAATGCTTTGATCAGCCATTATTGCATTTTATTGCAATGTTGCTGCAACCAAAAAAACATAATTCTGGTGTTTTTACTTTTTTTTCTCTTTACGCTGTTTACCAATCGGATTAATTCTTGTTATACTTTGATAGATCGGGCGATTCTCAACATGGGATACAAAATATGTGTATTTTTTATTTTTTTATTGTTTTATTTTAAATGTGGCAAAAGGATGATTTTAGCTTTTATATTTTTAATCTTTTTCTATATTTTTAAAAGCTTTTTTCCACCTTTCACTTGCTTCAATAGTGTCCATCGGAGACTAGAAGCTGCAGTCATCCAATCGCCTGTGCTAAAATCCCTATTTATTAGGCTGCCGTCACATTAGCAGTATTTGGTCAGTATTTTACATCAGTATTTGTAAGCCAAAACCAGGAGTGGGTGATAAATACAGAAGTTGTGCATATGTTTCTATTATACTTTTCCTCTAATTGTTCCACTCCTGGTTTTGGCTTACAAATACTGATGTAAAATACTGACCAAATTCTGCTAATGTGACGGCAGCCTAATAAATAGGGATTTTAGCACAGGCGATTGGATGACTGCAGCTTCTAGTCCAGCCTTGTAATTGCCAGACCTGAAATAACAAGCACTTTTCACCTATTGTGTCCCCCCCCCCCTCCATTTCCTTGTAGATTGTAAGCTTGCGAGCAGGGACCTCACCCCTAATGTCACTGTTTAAATTGTCTTAAAGGGAACCTAACAACCCCCCTCCCCCTCCGGGAGTTTGAAACTAAAAGAGCCACCTTGTACAGCAGAAATTATGCATTCTGACAAGGTGGCTCTTGGTCATTGGTGCTGTAAATGCAGAAATAATCCGTTTTGTAATTTGTCCGAAATACCTGTCTTCAGCCCTGGAGGCAGGTCTTTCCCCCCCCCTGCTACAGACGCCTCACAGCCGTCACTCAAGTCTTCTTGGCGCCGGGCGCCGCCTCCTCAGCTGAGGAGTGTCTAAGCCACTCACCCAGGTCGCAGTGCGCATGCCCAGGAATTCCAGCCCCGCAGTGTGAATAAATCATAAGACACTGAGGGGCTGGGATTCACAAGCAGGGCGGCCGCACAGACGCAGTCAGAGAGACTGCATATGAGGACAGACGGGCAGCGCTCACTGCGCCTGCCCCAGGCATGACAAAAGAGCACAGGCGCTGGCAGATTTCAAAGCAGCGCTGAGGAGGTGGCACCCGGCGCCAAGAAGACTTGAGTGACGGCTGTGAGGCGTCTGCAGCAGGGGGGGAAATACCTGCCTCCAGGACTGAAGACAGGCAATACATTTTGTATTTTTTTCTGACAAAGAAAATTAAAATAAAAAAAAACCAAAAAAAAAACAGTGCTTTCAGACCTCAAATAATGCAAAGAAAACAAATTCATAATCATTTAGAAAAAACAATACTAATGTTTTAACTCGGGAAGAGTTTAGAAATCAATGTTTTGTGGAATAACTATGATTTTTAATCACAGCTTTCATGTGTCTTGGCATGCTTTCCACCAGTCTTTCACACGGCTCCTGGCGCTAAAATGTAAGCAGTTCTTCGTTGTTTGCTGGTTTGTGACTATTCATCATCCTCTTCATTACATTCCAGAGGTTTTCAATGGGGTTCAGGTCTGGAGATTGGGCTGCCCATGACATCGTTTTGATATGGTGGTCTCTTAATTATTGCCAGAGCTGTATATACATCATAGGTCATGAAGGGGTTAAAGGGACTCTGTCACCTGAATTTGGCGGGACTGGTTTTGGGTCATATGGGCGGAGTTTTCGGGTGTTTGATTCACCCTTTCCTTACCTGCTGGCTGCATGCTGGCTGCAATATTGGATTGAAGTTAATTCTCTGTCCTCCGTAGTACACGCCTGCGCAAGGCAAGATTGCTTTGCGCAGGCGTGTACTATGGAGGACAGAGAATGAACTTCAATCCAATATTGCAGCCAGCATGCAGCCAGCAGGTAAGGAAAGGGTGAATCAAACACCCGAAAACTCCGCCCATATGACCCAAAACCAGTCCCGCCAAATTCAGGTGACAGGTTCCCTTTAAAGAGAGTTAATTTAAAGTGATCCTGTCATCTCGGAAGGTGTTATTTAGCTGCAAATATGCGTGCATGATGCAATTACAGTCATCGCTCACTGCAACACTAGCTATGATGTGAGCAGTGGCAGTAAGCATGCCCAGACACTTTGATTGACAGTCTGCTCTGCATTTATGCTCTGCAACTTCATCACCAAGCTATGATAAAAATATGTTTGATACTTACTGCACTTCCAACACAAAAAGCAGCAGGCCAAACCTCTGTACTGTTCTTGAAGGAAATATTGCTGATAAGGGATGGTGAAGATATCCATACTGTTGATCGGAGTATAACACCTAAAATGGTATTAATGGAGTTTTCAGGTCGTAAAGTAAATCTTGCAGTGAGCAGCCATGGACTTACAGCAACAAAATAAATTATACTCACCTCCCTCAATGCTCCATTGCTGCTGTTCTGGTAGTATCCTGCCAGGTCAGGATCGATGATGGCATCATCCATCAGCATCGGTAACTTGACTGCTGTGGACACTGATTGGCTGATCCTGACCCTGCATCCAATCAGTGGCTGTAGCAGTCAGGTTACTGGTAGTAGTCAGTTATGCCACCACTTTTGGAGAGCAGAGGCAGTACAAGTCACATCATGTAGTGTGCCTGATGTTACTTCTACTGGCCATGTGCTACTTCTACTGGCCATGATGCTACTTCTACTGGCAATGATGCTACTTCTACTGACAATAATGCTACTTCTACTGACCACGATGCTACTTTTACTGGCCATGGTGCTACTTCTACTGGCCATGTGCTACTTCTACTGGCCATGATGCTACTTCTACTGGCCATACTGTTCATTCTACTGATCAAGATGCTACTTCTACTGAACATGATGCTACTTCTACTGGCCATGATGCTACTTCTACTGACCACAATGCTACTTCTACTGGCCATGATGCTACTTCTACTAGCCATGATGCTACTTCTACTGACCATGATGCTACTTCTACTGGCCGTGATGCTATTTCTACTGGCCATAATGTTCATTCTACTGATCAAGATGCTACTTCTACTGGACATGGACAATAGAAGAAAATGGAGTTCCATACACGTAAATTAAAAAAATGTATACATTTTATTACAGTTAATACTATACAAAATGTCACAAATTGAAGCATAAACAAAGAGCACAAAAGACCCTAGGAACGAACAAATAGGTCCCAGGCATATAAAATAGTAATAGCCATCACCATGGTGCTAGTACAGGGCACTGTGAATTTTAACAACATATGGTTCATAAAAAGGTTCACATTCCCTTTTGATAAAGCCTACGCGAAACGTGCATCAAGGGGTGGATTCGGTCCCTTGGCATTTTGTTACGTCCATCCTTGGTAATCTTTGTGGCTATTAGGTGCACTGTTTTCTTCCTTTTCCTTTGTGGAGGCTTATGGTCACTGTGACAGCCTCAGGAAAATGTGCTATTAGAGGGATACTTTGGTTAACGTTAAGGTGAACATTGCCGCTTATGAACCATATGTTGTTATATTTTCTTCTATTGTCCTTATTGTATATTGGGAGTATGCACCCACAATCCAGTTATTACCGTATATGGGTAGATACATTTATTTACCAAGATTTTACTTTAAACTATATGGGACCCATATTTTTTCTGTGAGTTTGATAATAATTCAACTAGACTTGATGCTACTTCTACTGGCCATGATGCTACTTCTACTGGCCAGAGAGGAGCTTTAAGCTTGTGTACCGAACAGAAGAGCAACAAAGGAGCTGGTAAGCGCTGTGCGGCTGGCTGCCCCAATGTGGGTGTATATGTACTGTATGTACAAGTGTATTTATCAGTTTATAATATGTGTGCCTGTGTCTCTATGTAATTCTGTAATTTGGTGTGTACATGTGGTTAGAACTGTGTTTGTGTACAAACACATTCAGATGTTCGGGGCATATTTACTAAGCTTGTAAGTGCTCTTTCACATTTGTGTTAGTTAATTCCATCTGTTTTTTTCTGTTTTAGGAACAAACAAGTGGAACTAATAAGCAAAATAGATCCTTGGCATAACTGATGCAAGCAGAAACAGAGGGACCATATGGATTATTATGAGGCTCAACTTTTTTTTTTAGAGTGGAGCGCCCCCTTTATTACGTCAATATCCATTAATAGATCATATGAACAAAGCATATCTTTGTGAAACAACTCATGTTTATTTGTTGTCATTCATAAAACCGTTTTACATTGAGGAGTTAACCACATTAATGATGTATTCACACATTGGTTAGTCGTGGTTGGAGTGCAGACCGCTATGTAAGATCTGGCCATGGGTCTCCTGACCCAAACTTGAAAGCCTCATGCATACTTAGGAGAATGTTGACTTCACGATGGGGAAGACCAGTGACCGGTCCATGAATCACGGATTGTGATACACGGATGTGTGAATGCGGCCTAAGACCTATTAAACATGGCTGTATTCTATCTTCTATCTGATCACACAGAACCTGAATAAGGCCGGGTTCACATTAGCGTTTCTGTGCGCAGCGTATGATCCGCATACATCCGCATGCATCATGCGTACATCTTTAACATGGTGTACGCAGGGACAAGCTTTTGCATGCATTCGCATTCGGATGTGTCATTTCGCATGTGTGGAGGTGTACGGCGAACGCAACATGTTGCATTTTTTGAGGCGTCAAATATTACACAATCGTCTGCATGCGGACAATTGCAGATGATTGAGTAAAAAAAGACATGCGTACGCATGCTTTCGATACACATGCGTACTTTAGACTGCGCATGTCCACAAAATTATGTCACCACCTCCACCATGCGCATCAAAAACGCAAATGCACATGCAGCGGTTTTATTTGCGTCATGTGCAAGATGATGCGCCGGCGTAAGCATGCTTTTGCATGCGTTTTGGCATGCATTTGTGCATGCAGATGATACGTTGAGCACAGAAACGCTAATGTGAACCTAGCCTAAGTAACTCTGGATGTGCCTCTAATTTTACTGTATGCAGAGCTTCTTTTTACAGATTCTAAAAAAAGGCTATGTTGCAAAGCATTGTGCATTAATGAACTAATGTTTCATATTTATTACACAGAAGGACAGTTACACAAAGTTTGTTCTGCTAATGTCATTAATTATATCATTAGCCCATCCGTTAAATTTTTTTTAATTATTTTAATTTTGTAGCTACCAATTAACAATGAAATAATGCTCACAATTGCTCTAAAAACAAACGGTAAAGCTGAAGAGACAAAAAGCGCAAATAGGGTCTTATCTGAAAGTCAAGTGGTATAAGATAATATGGGTTTCACTCACCTAATAGGGTTGTGACAGTCACAACACCTATAGAAGCATGTAAAGGCTGCATCATGACCACAAAGGAGATAGGATGCAAAGAATGAGGAATACGGTGGTTCAAAGTCGGCGCTGCCCAAGGTTCCAAAACTGCAATCACACATGGAGGTGAAGCATGAATGCGGTTTATTTGTCAGCAAGTTTCAAGGTTTCCAAACCTCTTAATCAGGACCAAACCGCAATGAACCATTGGAGCCATGGAAACCTTGAAAGGCGTTGACAAACCGTATTCATGATTCACCCCCCGTGTGTGATCGCATTTTTGGAACCTTGGGCAATTCCGACTTTGAACCACCGTATTCCTCATTCATTGCACAATTGCTCTACACATCCATTTTTAGCATTCTTCTTGCGGAAAAAAAATTCTGTGTGACCTAAGATAATCTTATTCTTCATCTAAAGTCCACTCTTAGGATTCGTAGCTATTAATTCTAATTTCCCTTCAGAACTGTTTCTGGTTTATTTTTCTCTCTTACAACATCTAGTCACATGCTCAATGATATTTATAATGTATACATTTTTTGGATCAGTTGATATATCATCACTGTGATAAAAATATCCTTAAAGTTCTGCTTCCTTTTTTCACGGTATAAGTTCTGTACAATAATTTAGAACCAACAGCCTAGATTTGACGCTACCATTTGACCACTCTATTATATCTCTCTCTCTCTCTCTCTCTCTCTCTCTCTCTCTATATATATATATATATATATTTATATACATTACAATATAAATTAAATAGTGTAAATCAAATAGATAAATCAGTAGGTGAAAAAAGATTGACCAGATCTTCTTACCTATGCATCCAAGAAGGTCACAGATGACAACTAGAAGCAGGATTCTTGATGAAGATGACTTGGGTAAGGTAGATCTGCCCTGTTTTCTGTAACTTTGCTTTGCCTTTGGTAGTAATTGTATAACAGAAAAAATCAAGCTAACCAGCCCACTACCGATACAGAGAGAGCCAAACACCGTTGGCTGATAATCTAACACTAGCTGAGTGGCAGGATCCCTATTGGGACAGCAAAAGGTCTCCAGCCGAGGGGAAGCCATGGCTTGACTCCTCAAGAAATACAGAAAAGTCAGGAAAAGAAAACAGAAATTCTTATTGAAATTTACTCTGACTTGTTGGCTTCATTCTTCTGTGCTGTTCATCACGAGTTTACTCAGATCATGTGCTTCACAATCCCTGCAGCTATTTCTCTGCTTCACTTCATTCAAGGAAAACTTTGGATTCTTTGCCAATGTGGCCTCTGCTAGTCATGCACAAACTGTCTTATATGTGGTACATTAATGTCAAACCTAAAATTCAAGGTAATACAGTCACCTAAAGAACAGTGCTCACGTAGGATAACTGAAGTGAAGAAGTATGTTATGTAACATCCCACGGCAAAGAAAATCAAGTATTTCAGCTTTTAACTTTGGACTTGTTTACACAGGTATTTTAAGCCTGTCTGAAAACAAAAGATTCCAGAAACTATAGAGCAAACGCACATGTAAAAGAAAATAAATTATTATTAAATTAAGTAATAAAATATAGTTACATAATATCAGGGCCGAACTGGCCATCTGGAAATTCTGGCAAATGCCAGAAGGGCCTGTTTGATCGTGGGCCACCTTGTCTGCTACATTGTTAACAGAATTGGTGTTCTCAAGACATCCATACTGTTAAAAGTTGTGACGGAGCACAAACTCACTTACCCTAGCAGGCCATGGGAGTCATTAGAAATATTGGTATTGTAGTAAATCTTGCTTTCTTCAATCAAGGGTAATATATCCCATCTGGTTCTTGGAGACGGGAACAGCATGAGCCTGTATGATTTCAAATGCCAGGGCTGAATTTCAGCCCCAGTCCGTACCTGCATAATATAGTACATATAGTACATAGTATTTTTATAGTATGGCTGAAAAAAAACAAAACAAATGTCCATCAAGTCCATCCGCAGGATATAACAAAGCATTGTGCAGATAATGACAGTTATAAAGCATATAGATGTACAGAAGTATAAGGCTAGTTTCACATTAGCGTTCGAATCCGTAGCGTTTAATCCGCATCCGCAAGTGCAGGAAAAAATGCATGGAAACACGTACAAACGTGGCGTTTTTTAGACGCATGCGGGAACGCATACGGTTAAAAAAACGCAGCGTTTTTCTATGCGTTTTTCCTGCGTTTGTGTTTTTGGTGCGCATGGTGACAAATTTTACAGGAGAAAAATCTAGATAACCAGAAACTGCCAATGGGACTACAGAGGGCGTGTATTATGGGATCTCTATATATAGACCCTTGAAAAGCTGAAATCTTCAGATTTTGCTCCTGTATGCTGTGTCAGAATGGATCTTCGCATGGAGAGCTTTTATTTCAACCTGGATTTAAGCATCAAGCTGTTTCTTGCCTGTGCGTTTGCTTGGGAGCAAGACAGAAATCGTGAAAGATGGAGAAGGAGACATCGTAGGCGTTTTTGGAGACACCCCATTATCGAACTACGTGAGAACCAGGGATTCAAGCTTCAGGAGGCTAATTTGCATATTCCAGGTGCCTTCTGGGAGAAGCGAAGTCTCCCTAAGCTAGAAGATCGTTGGGTAGAGCCGGGACCAGCTGCTTCGAAAGCATCACCAAACCAGGGATTCAAGCTTCAGGAGGCTAATTTGCATATTCCAGGTGCCTTCTGGGAGAAGCGAAGTCTCCCTAAGCTAGAAGATCGTTGGGTACAGCCGGGACCAGCTGCTTCGAAAGCATCACCAAACCAGGGATTCAAGCTTCAGGAGGCTAATTTGCATATTCCAGGTGCCTTCTGGGAGAAGCGAAGTCTCCCTAAGCTAGAAGATCGTTGGGTACAGCCGGGACCAGCTGCTTCGAAAGCATCACCAAACCAGGGATTGAAGCTTCAGGAGGCTAATTTGCATATTCCAGGTGCCTTCTGGGAGAAGCGAAGTCTCCCTAAGCTAGAAGATCGTTGGGTACAGCCGGGACCAGCTGCTTCGAAAGCATCACCAAACCAGGGATTGAAGCTTCAGGAGGCTAATTTGCATATTCCAGGTGCCTTCTGGGAGAAGCGAAGTCTCCCTAAGCTAGAAGATCGTTGGGTACAGCCGGGACCAGCTGCTTCGAAAGCATCACCAAACCAGGGATTGAAGCTTCAGGAGGCTAATTTGCATATTCCAGGTGCCTTCTGGGAGAAGCGAAGTCTCCCTAAGCTAGAAGATCGTTGGGTACAGCCGGGACCAGCTGCTTCGAAAGCATCACCAAACCAGGGATTCAAGCTTCAGGAGGCTAATTTGCATATTCCAGGTGCCTTCTGGGAGAAGCGAAGTCTCCCTAAGCTAGAAGATCGTTGGGTACAGCCGGGACCAGCTGCTTCGAAAGCATCACCAAACCAGGGATTGAAGCTTCAGGAGGCTAATTTGCATATTCCAGGTGCCTTCTGGGAGAAGCGAAGTCTCCCTAAGCTAGAAGATCGTTGGGTACAGCCGGGACCAGCTGCTTCGAAAGCATCACCAAACCAGGGATTCAAGCTTCAGGAGGCTAATTTGCATATTCCAGGTGCCTTCTGGGAGAAGCGAAGTCTCCCTAAGCTAGAAGATCGTTGGGTACAGCCGGGACCAGCTGCTTCGAAAGCATCACCAAACCAGGGATTGAAGCTTCAGGAGGCTAATTTGCATATTCCAGGTGCCTTCTGGGAGAAGCGAAGTCTCCCTAAGCTAGAAGATCGTTGGGTACAGCCGGGACCAGCTGCTTCGAAAGCATCACCAAACCAGGGATTGAAGCTTCAGGAGGCTAATTTGCATATTCCAGGTGCCTTCTGGGAGAAGCGAAGTCTCCCTAAGCTAGAAGATCGTTGGGTACAGCCGGGACCAGCTGCTTCGAAAGCATCACCAAACCAGGGATTCAAGCTTCAGGAGGCTAATTTGCATATTCCAGGTGCCTTCTGGGAGAAGCGAAGTCTCCCTAAGCTAGAAGATCGTTGGGTACAGCCGGGACCAGCTGCTTCGAAAGCATCACCAAACCAGGGATTGAAGCTTCAGGAGGCTAATTTGCATATTCCAGGTGCCTTCTGGGAGAAGCGAAGTCTCCCTAAGCTAGAAGATCGTTGGGTACAGCCGGGACCAGCTGCTTCGAAAGCATCACCAAACCAGGGATTGAAGCTTCAGGAGGCTAATTTGCATATTCCAGGTGCCTTCTGGGAGAAGCGAAGTCTCCCTAAGCTAGAAGATCGTTGGGTACAGCCGGGACCAGCTGCTTCGAAAGCATCACCAAACCAGGGATTGAAGCTTCAGGAGGCTAATTTGCATATTCCAGGTGCCTTCTGGGAGAAGCGAAGTCTCCCTAAGCTAGAAGATCGTTGGGTACAGCCGGGACCAGCTGCTTCGAAAGCATCACCAAACCAGGGATTGAAGCTTCAGGAGGCTAATTTGCATATTCCAGGTGCCTTCTGGGAGAAGCGAAGTCTCCCTAAGCTAGAAGATCGTTGGGTACAGCCGGGACCAGCTGCTTCGAAAGCATCACCAAACCAGGGATTGAAGCTTCAGGAGGCTAATTTGCATATTCCAGGTGCCTTCTGGGAGAAGCGAAGTCTCCCTAAGCTAGAAGATCGTTGGGTACAGCCGGGACCAGCTGCTTCGAAAGCATCACCAAACCAGGGATTGAAGCTTCAGGAGGCTAATTTGCATATTCCAGGTGCCTTCTGGGAGAAGCGAAGTCTCCCTAAGCTAGAAGATCGTTGGGTACAGCCGGGACCAGCTGCTTCGAAAGCATCACCAAACCAGGGATTGAAGCTTCAGGAGGCTAATTTGCATATTCCAGGTGCCTTCTGGGAGAAGCGAAGTCTCCCTAAGCTAGAAGATCGTTGGGTACAGCCGGGACCAGCTGCTTCGAAAGCATCACCAAACCAGGGATTGAAGCTTCAGGAGGCTAATTTGCATATTCCAGGTGCCTTCTGGGAGAAGCGAAGTCTCCCTAAGCTAGAAGATCGTTGGGTACAGCCGGGACCAGCTGCTTCGAAAGCATCACCAAACCAGGGATTCAAGCTTCAGGAGGCTAATTTGCATATTCCAGGTGCCTTCTGGGAGAAGCGAAGTCTCCCTAAGCTAGAAGATCGTTGGGTACAGCCGGGACCAGCTGCTTCGAAAGCATCACCAAACCAGGGATTGAAGCTTCAGGAGGCTAATTTGCATATTCCAGGTGCCTTCTGGGAGAAGCGAAGTCTCCCTAAGCTAGAAGATCGTTGGGTACAGCCGGGACCAGCTGCTTCGAAAGCATCACCAAACCAGGGATTGAAGCTTCAGGAGGCTAATTTGCATATTCCAGGTGCCTTCTGGGAGAAGCGAAGTCTCCCTAAGCTAGAAGATCGTTGGGTACAGCCGGGACCAGCTGCTTCGAAAGCATCACCAAACCAGGGATTGAAGCTTCAGGAGGCTAATTTGCATATTCCAGGTGCCTTCTGGGAGAAGCGAAGTCTCCCTAAGCTAGAAGATCGTTGGGTACAGCCGGGACCAGCTGCTTCGAAAGCATCACCAAACCAGGGATTGAAGCTTCAGGAGGCTAATTTGCATATTCCAGGTGCCTTCTGGGAGAAGCGAAGTCTCCCTAAGCTAGAAGATCGTTGGGTACAGCCGGGACCAGCTGCTTCGAAAGCATCACCAAACCAGGGATTGAAGCTTCAGGAGGCTAATTTGCATATTCCAGGTGCCTTCTGGGAGAAGCGAAGTCTCCCTAAGCTAGAAGATCGTTGGGTACAGCCGGGACCAGCTGCTTCGAAAGCATCACCAAACCGCGCGCCTTACGGCGCGCGAATTTTTGCCTGTAGGACATTATTGCAAGAGAGCTTGGCTGAGTAGATTACACAAGAAGGAAAACACACAGCAAGTCAGCAGGATCTAGGAGCAACATGGCAGATGTGACAACCTACATGGTGAGCTGCAGCATGTGCTACATGTTCACAGATCGACCAGAAGAAGAATCAAATTTCACCTGTCAGAAGTGTAGACTAGTGGCCCTTTTAGAAGAAAAGGTGCTGGGTCTGGAAGAAAGAATAGCAACTTTGAAACTCATCAAAGAGAATGAAGACTTTCTAGACAGAACAGAAGCATCTCTACTGGTCACAGAAGGTGCAAAAAGTGTCAGAGAACCTCCAAAAGCAGATGAGTGGAAGCATGTGACCAAAAGAAGCAAGAAGACCATGGAGAAATCACCAACCACAACCACACAACTGAAGAACCGATATCAAATCTTTGTAGAGGATGAAGATGGCACACCTAAGAATGAAGCAATACCAGCAAGCAAAAAAGAAAAGGGCACACAGCAACAAGTGACAGCAAAAAGTACAGCCAAGAAGCAACGAAGAGTGGTGGTGGTGGGAGACTCACTACTGAGAGGTACCGAAGCAGCCATCTGCAGACCGGACATAACTGCAAGAGAAGTATGCTGCCTTCCAGGTGCGATGATCAAGGATGTGACCAATAGGATACCAAAGCTCTTCAGCTCCAAGGACGTCCACCCATTTCTTCTGATACATGTTGGCACCAATGACACGGCAAGGAAGGACCTACCGACAATCTGCAAGGACTTTGAAGAGTTGGGGAAGAAAGTAAAGGAACTGGATGCACAGGTAGTTTTTTCTTCTATCCTTCCAGTAGACGGGCATGGCACCAGGAGATGGAACAGGATCCTTGATGCAAACAACTGGCTAAGACGATGGTGCAGACAACAAGGATTTGGATTCCTGGACCACGGTGTGAATTACTGGTATGATGGACTCCTCGCCAGAGACGGACTACACCTCAACAAACCTGGGAAACACACATTCGCCAGAAGACTCGCTACACTCATCAGGAGGGCGTTAAACTAGAAGAAGAGGGGACGGGAAGAAAAACATTAGACTCGAACAAAGACGACCCAGGAAAACATACTCAGAAGGGAGGTAAGAACATTTCTAAAACAATCCACAGTGAGGAGATTGGAACAAAACAAAATCCTCTAAACTGCATGCTCGCAAACGCCAGAAGCCTGACAAACAAGATGGAAGAACTAGAAGCAGAAATATCTACAGGTAACTTTGACATAGTGGGAATAACCGAGACATGGTTAGACGAAAGCTATGACTGGGCAGTTAACTTACAGGGTTACAGTCTGTTTAGAAAGGATCGTAAAAATCGGAGAGGAGGAGGGGTTTGTCTCTATGTAAAGTCTTGTCTAAAGTCCACTTTAAGGGAGGATATTAGCGAAGGGAATGAGGATGTCGAGTCCATATGGGTTGAAATTCATGGAGGGAAAAATGGTAACAAAATTCTCATTGGGGTCTGTTACAAACCCCCAAATATAACAGAAAGCATGGAAAGTCTACTTCTAAAGCAGATAGATGAAGCTGCAACCCATAATGAGGTCCTGGTTATGGGGGACTTTAACTACCCGGATATTAACTGGGAAACAGAAACCTGTGAAACCCATAAAGGCAACAGGTTTCTGCTAATAACCAAGAAAAATTATCTTTCACAATTGGTGCAGAATCCAACCAGAGGAGCAGCACTTTTAGACCTAATACTATCTAATAGACCTGACAGAATAACAAATCTGCAGGTGGTTGGGCATTTAGGAAATAGCGACCACAATATTGTGCAGTTTCACCTGTCTTTCACTAGGGGGACTTGTCAGGGAGTCACAAAAACATTGAACTTTAGGAAGGCAAAGTTTGAACAGCTTAGAGATGCCCTTAATCTGGTAGACTGGGACAATATCCTCAGAAATGAGAATACAGATAATAAATGGGAAATGTTTAAGAACATCCTAAATAGGTACTGTAAGCGGTTTATACCTTGTGGGAATAAAAGGGCTAGAAATAGGAAAAACCCAATGTGGCTAAACAAAGAAGTAAGACAGGCAATTAACAGTAAAAAGAAAGCATTTGCACTACTAAAGCAGGATGGCACCATTGAAGCTCTAAAAAACTATAGGGAGAAAAATACTTTATCTAAAAAACTAATTAAAGCTGCCAAAAAGGAAACAGAGAAGCACATTGCTAAGGAGAGTAAAACTAATCCCAAACTGTTCTTCAACTATATCAATAGTAAAAGAATAAAAACTGAAAATGTAGGCCCCTTAAAAAATAGTGAGGAAAGAATGGTTGTAGATGACGAGGAAAAAGCTAACATATTAAACACCTTCTTCTCCACGGTATTCACGGTGGAAAATGAAATGCTAGGTGAAATCCCAAGAAACAATGAAAACCCTATATTAAGGGTCACCAATCTAACCCAAGAAGAGATGCGAAACCGGCTAAATAAGATTAAAATAGATAAATCTCCGGGTCCGGATGGCATACACCCACGAGTACTAAGAGAACTAAGTAATGTAATAGATAAACCATTATTTCTTATTTTTAGTGACTCTATAGCGACAGGGTCTGTTCCGCAGGACTGGCGCATAGCAAATGTGGTGCCAATATTCAAAAAGGGCTCTAAAAGTGAACCTGGAAATTATAGGCCAGTAAGTCTAACCTCTATTGTTGGTAAAATATTTGAAGGGTTTCTGAGGGATGTTATTCTGGATTATCTCAATGAGAATAACTGTTTAACTCCATATCAGCATGGGTTTATGAGAAATCGCTCCTGTCAAACCAATCTAATCCGTTTTTATGAAGAGGTAAGCTATAGACTGGACCACGGTGAGTCATTGGACGTGGTATATCTCGATTTTTCCAAAGCGTTTGATACCGTGCCACACAAGAGGTTGGTACACAAAATGAGAATGCTTGGTCTGGGGGAAAATGTGTGTAAATGGGTTAGTAACTGGCTTAGTGATAGAAAGCAGAGGGTGGTTATAAATGGTATAGTCTCTAACTGGGTCGCTGTGACCAGTGGGGTACCGCAGGGGTCAGTATTGGGACCTGTTCTCTTCAACATATTCATTAATGATCTGGTAGAAGGTTTACACAGTAAAATATCGATATTTGCAGATGATACAAAACTATGTAAAGCAGTTAATACAAGAGAAGATAGTATTCTGCTACAGATGGATCTGGATAAGTTGGAAACTTGGGCTGAAAGGTGGCAGATGAGGTTTAACAATGATAAATGTAAGGTTATACACATGGGAAGAGGGAATCAATATCACCATTACACACTGAACGGGAAACCACTGGGTAAATCTGACAGGGAGAAGGACTTGGGGATCCAAGTTAATGATAAACTTACCTGGAGCAGCCAGTGCCAGGCAGCAGCTGCCAAGGCAAACAGGATCATGGGGTGCATTAAAAGAGGTCTGGATACACATGATGAGAGCATTATACTGCCTCTGTACAAATCCCTAGTTAGACCGCACATGGAGTACTGTGTCCAGTTTTGGGCACCGGTGCTCAGGAAGGATATAATGGAACTAGAGAGAGTACAAAGGAGGGCAACAAAATTAATAAAGGGGATGGGAGAACTACAATACCCAGATAGATTAGAGAAATTAGGATTATTTAGTCTAGAAAAAAGACGACTGAGGGGCGATCTAATAACCATGTATAAGTATATAAGGGGACAATACAAATATCTCGCTGAGGATCTGTTTATACCAAGGAAGGTGACGGGCACAAGGGGGCATTCTTTGCGTCTGGAGGAGAGAAGGTTTTTCCACCAACATAGAAGAGGATTCTTTACTGTTAGGGCAGTGAGAATCTGGAATTGCTTGCCTGGGGAGGTGGTGATGGCGAACTCAGTCGAGGGGTTCAAGAGAGGCCTGGATGTCTTCCTGGAGCAGAACAATATTGTATCATACAATTATTAGGTTCTGTAGAAGGACGTAGATCTGGGTATTTATTATGATGGAATATAGGCTGAACTGGATGGACAAATGTCTTTTTTCGGCCTTACTAACTATGTTACTATGTTACTATGAGAGCCGTGGAGCCTATCACACGCTGTATGGCAAGCTTAATGCCAACCCGGAGAAATTCCATGAATATACAAGGATGTTGCAAGACTCGTTCCGGGATTTGCTTACTCATGTCCAAGGAGCCATACGGAGACAGGACACCCAGCTCCGCAGAGCGATTCCACCCGAGGAACGTCTGCTGGTTACATTAAGGTACGTTCCAAATCTAAACCAATGACAGTCCAAATTTTGGGTTTTCTGACATGTATTTTGGGGGGATTTTCCTTTCTGTTTTTAGCGTAACCACACCATAAATAGAATAGATTGTAATTTTTTTTTTGGTTTGTTTTTCTTACAGATTTCTGGCAACCGGAGAGAGTTTATCATCCCTCCACTTCCAATACCGGCTTGGAATATCCACCCTGTCCGGTAGTTGCGGACACCTGCCGGGCTTTGTGGAATGTACTCCGGGATGAGTGTATACCCCTACCCGCCTTGGACATGTGGCTTGAAATTGCGGAAAAATTCTGGAGTGTGTGTGATTTCCCAAACTGTTTGGGAGCGGTTGATGGAAAGCACATTCATATTATCAAACCAGCCAGAACAGGATCGGAGTACTTCAATTACAAAAAATATTTTTCTGTTGTGCTCATGGCAATAGCCGATGCGGACTGTCACTTCATCGCTGTGGACATTGGAGCTTTTGGCCGTGGCAACGATTCCCAGACTTTTAAGAACTCTGATATGGGCTGCCGTGTGTATGGCAAAAATTTTAATTTTCCACGGCCACAACCGCTCCCCAACAGTCAAGGTCCACTGATGCCATTTGTTATGGTTGGGGATGAGGCCTTTCAGATGTGTGAAAACCTACTGAAGCCATATTCCAGTCGGGACTTGAACCACACTAGAAGGATCTTTAACTACAGACTGACCAAGGCCCGAAGAACAGTAGAGTGTACCTTTGGCATTCTAGTCTCAAAATGGCGCATTCTTGCATCAGCCATTAATCTAAAAATGAAGACAGTCAACGAGGTGGTCAAAGCCTGTGTGGTTCTGCACAATTATATAATGGCAAAGGAGCAACCCAGCATTGAACTGGATGAACCAGTTGCACACCCACTGCCCGATTACCAGCATCACCTGCTGCGGTCAACTGCTGAAGTTGGTCACATGCGGGACCAATTTGCTGCCTTTTGTGTGTCATGGCAGGACAATGTTGTGTAAATGTCCTGTTGTAATTTTATCTGTACAAGTAATTTTCTTAAATGTTAATAATATTTCTCATTAATAAACTTTATTTTTGGTTGTGTTGACCATGTCCCCTATGTATTTCCTCTACAAACCAAGGCTGTCCTAAAACTAGCAGTATTTGGTCTGTATTTAATATCAGTATTTGTAATCCACAACCAGGAGTGGGTGATAAAGGCAGAGGTGCTAGTTAGTCTGTTAATATCATAATTTACCTCTAATTGTTCCACTCCTTGTTTTGGCTTA
Organism: Ranitomeya imitator; assembly: GCF_032444005.1. Classification (NCBI taxonomy): domain Eukaryota; kingdom Metazoa; phylum Chordata; class Amphibia; order Anura; family Dendrobatidae; genus Ranitomeya; species Ranitomeya imitator. The sequence continues at coordinate 166,926,097 of NC_091284.1, forward strand.
CAAATACTGATATAAAACACTGACCACATACTGCTAGTGTGACGGCAGCCATGTTGCTTTAGTGGTAAGCTTGTTGATGTCATTGCGTCCTGATTCTGTTCTGCAGTATCCATTGGACACAGACTGAAGAGACAATGACTGTCACACTAAAGAGATCTATACTCATCAAGTCAGGTGTCAGAAATAATCAATTCATGATGCACATATATGTAACAGTAATTAATATATACCTGCGCTAAAAAAATGCATAGAAGTAGATAACCATTTACCTGAAACGGAGGATGGTGCTGGGAATAATATTCATATGTGCATAAAGCAATAATATTCAGACTAAGGGAAGAGAAAGAAAAAATAGATCTATATATAATCCTCAAAAAAACAAAACATGTATAGTGTTATATCCTCAACACATAACCAAGCAAATAAATATAAATGACACTACTAAAAGTATATATGTGTGCGATATAAAAAAGCAACCAATGGTATAGAGGCTTGCAAAGTAATAGCTTCCTTCATAAGCACACAGTGGTAATCCAGGAACGATTATACGTACTATCAACTGCAGCGGCACATAGGTCCGGAGGGTATCAGCAGGAGCAGCACACGTAGAGCGGTAAGAGTTTCTGAGAGTTTCTTTCATCACACACAGTTGTGTGAGCACGGCCAAGGTCTCTGCTGCTTCACACTGCATTGCAATACTTACCAAATGCAGTTCGGACCCGATTCGGGGCGTTGTCTCAGCCATCCCACATCGCTATGGCCACCTCATTCCATAGGCGCCGGATCGTCACGTTGTTTGAGTGCAGTGGATCCCGGGTGTCCCACAACGGGACTCGCTCCTGGACCAGGGAGATGAGGAGGTCATTTTCTATGAGGTCTTCATCCCGTTCTGGAACCTAAAAATTAAATAAAGACATTAATGTTGGGTCAATTAACATAAGGACATGTGACAGTGAATACTTACCAATCTGAGGAGGCAAGTAATCGCCTCACTGACATGTTCTACTTCAGAAGGCCCAGGTCGTTGCTCCTCATCAGAAGAAAACGTTCTGATGCATGCATGCAGAAAGAAATGGCAGAAATTAGGCATGTAGAGACAGAAAATAGAAAATAAAGGCATTGGCTAGGATATACTCACATTGTTCAGAGGCATTGTGCTATGCTTGGCTGTCTGCTGAGTAGAGACCTGCAAATGTCCACTCCCTCCCTTTATCACCTTGTATGTGGGGGTGGCTTATCAGTGTCTAGGCATGTTTTTCTCTTGTGGAACGCATGCGTTCACGAACGCAAGCAAACGCATGTGCTTGTGAACGCATGCGTTCATATAGATAGCAATGCATTTTTTTGGCGCATTCCTTGCGCAATCGACCGCATACGTTTCCAGGCGCAAATTGACGCCTCTAAAAATTACTAAATGTTACATTTCCGCGACAAGCTACAGACGACGAAACGACGCATGTGTCGTCAAACACGGCAAAATGCGAACGATCGCAGACGCATGCGTCCCTAATGTTAAAGATAGGAATACAAAACGCATGCGGATATTTGCGGAAGAAACGCTGCGGACACAACCGCAAAGGTGAAACCGGCCTTATAGACAGGTTAGATCATTTTACAAAAAAGTGCTTCACAAGGTATGTCCACCCTTCACTATAATTTTTAACTATATTGTATTACTTATTTGAAACTGATTCTGAGTTAGGGCTTATTCAAACATAGGTACAAATACGTCCGGGTACAAATCGCTAATGCACGGACTGGCCGCGGATCTCCTCACATGAATGTGACAGCTTCATATATTTCTAAGACGATCTCACACTTGGGTCGGGAGAGCTATGGCCAGTCCGTGCATTGCAGACTGATCTTGGACCAATTTGCACGGATGTCTGAATGTGCCCTCAAAATCTGTATTAAAGTCCAGAGCTATATCTTCCAGCATGGCAATGGTTAATGGCATTGATTTATGCAAAATGTGACTTGTAGCGAAGAAATGGTTTACCGCAGGATAGCAGTGTAGTATAGGCAAACTGGAGATTGGCTTATAGAGAGGCATTACCTTAATTGCAGAGTTGGTAACTTGCTCAGTGGTTGGTGCTTAGGTCGTGTTCTGTGAAAACCCTCCACCTTTCAGTAGCATCACACAGACCACCCTAGAATTCAGGACCTTATCCTTTTCACTCCAGGATGCTCTGAATTTGCCAGGATTGTGTCTCAAAATTTGCAAAAGTCTCAAAAATATACATCTTTGTACCGTGTTAGCCAGTAGATAAAAAATATTAAAATTTGAGAGTCCTCAGTGGTTGATACCTTTTAACCCCTTTCTGACCTCGGACGGGATAGTACGTCCGAGGTCAGATCCCCTGCTTTGATGCGGGCTCCGGCGGTGAGCCGGCATTAAAGTCGGGACATGTCAGCTGTTTTGAACAGCTGACATGTGCCCGTAATAGGCGCGAGCAGAATCGCGATCTGCCCGCGCCTATTAACTAGTTAAATGCCGCTGTCAAACGCAGACAGCGGCATTTAACTACCGCTTCCGGCCGGGCGGCCGGAAATGACGTCATCGCCGACCCCCGTCACATGATCGGGGGTCGGCGATGCTTCAGAATTGTAACCATAGAGGTCCTTGAGACCTCTATGGTTATTGATCGCCGGCAGCTGTGAGCGCCACCCTGTGGACGGCGCTCACAGCACACCTGATTTTCAGCTACATAGCAGCGAACAGCAGATCGCTGCTATGTAGCAGAGGTGATCGTGCTGTGCTTGCTTCTAGCCTCCCATGGAGGCTATTGAAGCATGGCAAAAGTAAAATAAAAAAGTTAAAAAAAATGTGAAAAAAATAAAAAAAATATAAAAGTTTAAATCACCCCCCTTTCGCCCCAATCAAAATAAATCAATAAAAAAATATCAAATCTACGCATATTTGGTATCGCCGCGCTCAGAATCGCCCGATCTATCAACTAAAAAAAAGCATTAACCTGATTGCTAAACAGCGTAGCGAGAAAAAAATTCGAAACGCCAGAATTACGTTTTTTGGTCGCCGCAATATTGCATTAGAATGCAATAACGGGCGATCAAAAGAACGTATCTGCACCAAAATGCTACGGGTATCGGAAAATGGCGCAATTTTTTTTTTTTAGCAAAGTTTGGATTTTTTTTTCACCACTTAGGTAAAAAATAACCTAGTCATGTTAGGTGTCTATGAACTCGTACTGACCTGGAGAGTCATAATGTCATGTCAGTTTTAGCATTTAGTGAACCTAGCAAAAAAGGCAAACAAAAAACAAGTGTGGGATTGCACTTTTTTGCAATTTCACCGCACTTGGAATTTTTTTCCCGTTTTCTAGTACACGACATGCTAAGACCAATGATGTCGTTCAAAAGTACAACTCGTCCCGCAAAAAATAAGCCCTCACATGGCCAAATTGACGGAAAAATAAAAAAGTTATGGCTCTGGGAAGTAGAGGAGTGAAAAACGAACACAGAAAAACGAAAAATCCCAAGGTCATGAAGGGGTTAATGGCTAAGTGAAAAGATGGTAACAAATTGCAAGCTTTCAAAACTTCTCAGGGACTGGAGTAGTCTCGAAAGCTTGCAATTTGTTACCATCTTTTCAGTTAGCCATTAAAAGGTATAAACCAAAGAAGATTCTCAAATTTTAATATTTAAGGGTATGTGCAGACGATCAGTAAATGCTGCCGATTGGACGTTGCATACTTGTGCAGCGTCCAACCCGCAGTGTCCAGCTGTTACAGCATAGTTGATTGGATTTCAATAAATCCCATGCCCACTATGCACACAGAAACGTCCGTGGCTCACCCTTGGAGATGGACATGAGGCGCTTTTCTCCACACTGCAGCATGTCAATTTCTCTTGCAGAGAGGCGGTGAATCCGCACGATTTAGTGTACCCATGCAGATTCATCTGCTTTCAATAGATGGCAGCACTTTGGACACAGTGAACATGTGATATATCCAAAGCGTTGCCAGTTTCAGATTGTCGGCACATACCCTTACAGTCTCAAAAAAAATCAGGATAGTTGGCAAGCTTGCCAGATGTTCTGTAGTGATCCCCGTCTCACCGATTCAACATACACATTATCCCAAAACTCAAAACAAATATCCTTTCCTACTAGAAGAGAACCCATGATTCACAATAGATAGCTGTTGACCAATTAATTTACTGGCAGCAATCTCTCCCTAGTCCTCCATACACAGGAACAATATGCTCTCTTATGAGTGAGCCGCTCCCAGAGGAGTCTTCCCGTCTTGCTGAAAATGGTATCCAAGATGTTTCTCTTTGCAGAGAGGGACATGTCAGGCATGCCAAGAAGAGGAGACTTAAAGCCGCAATGCTCCTCTGGGAAATATGCAAATTGTCTCTGCAGAGAGGAAGAGGACTTGAACTCTAGTGCCACCTATTGGAAGTAGCAATCCTAAAAGTCAATGTCGTGGTAGTCAGAAATTGTAGATATCATATCCTTATCGCCCCAAAGTAAAGAATCGGGAAACCATCATTTCCATTAGACTGCTAGCCAAGCCTACTGATAGGCCTACTGATATCAGTGGTTTTGGGCGATGTTAGTCTAATGTATATATCTGTTATACTATATTCTATTCCCAGTTATATCTGCTTATGCTTTGCTATTAAAACATCTTTATACTTGAATGATTATAATGCATCTATGGAGGATTCAATTAAAGCTGAGAAAGGGAAATACTTTTAAAAGAAACTGACTTAATTTTAGAGACATTAATTTTACTTAATGCATGTATTTTGGCAAAAAATCATTTTCTGAATAGGGCTTTATTAAAATTGTTGACTATAGTGTCTGTATATCACAGTATATCGCAGATTTAAAAAGAAGATAACATTCAAATCTGTCACTGACCTTATCTGACAGACTCTCCCAATAGCTATTATCTGTCTGGTACTAAACTATCTTCAATTTTCATTCATGACAAAGTCAAAATAGCTTTGTTCATAAGCAGATGAGCTCACACAATTTGATCAAAATGTGTGCTAAGTACCTAACAAGTACAGTCCAGCAGCAATACAATGCGAAATAAATGAAAGCAAGGAAACACAAAATGGCAGTGCTGAAGAGGTTCAATAAAGAAAAATGCCCCTAAAGGTTATAGATTCCCATTAGAGATGAGCAAGCACTAAAATGCTCAGATGCTAGTTACTCGAACCAACGAATTCCTAATGCTCGGATTCTCCTTTCGGGTAACAAGTATAATGGGAGTCAATGGGAAATCGAATAATTTTTCCATCAAACCCTACGAGGAAATCTGGGGAGACAATGAAAATTTTGTAATGGATGGAAAAACCACTGATTGAAAGGAGAACAACATGGGGAAGACCCCTGGAAGCATCTATGACTCCCAGAATGCTGCTAAAAACAATGGTGTCCCATTTTTACTTTGCTTTAACCCCTTTCTGACATTTGACGTACTATCCCGAGGTGGGGTGGGCCCGTATGACCACCGACGGGATAATAATAATAATATAATAATAATTTTTATTTATATAGCGCCAACATATTCCGCAGCGCTTTACAAATTATAGAGGGGACTTGTACAGACAATAGACATTACAGCATAACAGAAATACAGTTCAAAACAGATACCAGGAGGAGTGAGGGCCCTGCTCGCAAGCTTACAAACTATGGGGAAAAGGGGAGACACGAGAGGTGGATGGTAACAATTGCTTTAGTTATTCGGACCAGCTATAGTGTAAGGCTCAGGTGTTCATGTAAAGCTGCATGAACCAGTATGTAGCAGTACAGACACAGAGGGCTAATACTGCATAAAGTGTATGAGAACATGATGCGAGGAACCTTTTTTTTTTATTATAAATAGGCCATACAGGGATCGTTAGGTTAATGCATTGAGGCGGTAGGCCAGTCTGAACAAATGAGTTTTTAGGGTACGCTTAAAACTGTGGGGATTGGGGATTAATCGTATTAACCTAGGTAGTGCATTCCAGAAAATCGGCGCAGCACGTGTAAAGTCTTGGAGACGGGAGTGGGAGGTTCTGATTATTGAGGATGCTAACCTGAGATCATTAGCGGAGCGGAGGGCACGGGTAGGGTGGTAGACTGAGACCAGGGAGGAGATGTAGGGTGGTGCTGAGCCATGGAGTGCTTTGTGGATGAGGGTAGTAGTTTTGTACTGGATTCTGGAGTGGATGGGTAGCCAGTGTAATGACTGGCACAGGGTAGAGGCATCGGTGTAACGGTTGGTGAGGAATATGATCCTGGCTGCAGCATTCAGGACAGATTGGAGCGGGAAGAGTTTTGCAAGAGGGAGGCCGATTAGTAGAGAGTTACAATAGTCCAGACGAGAATGAATAAGTGAAACAGTAAGAGTTTTTGCAGAGTCGAAAGTAAGAAAAGGGCGAATTCTAGAAATGTTTTTGAGATGCAGGTAAGAAGAGCGAGCCAGTGATCGGATGTAGGGGGTGAATGAAAGGTCAGAATCAAGGATGACCCCAAGGCAGCGGGCATGTTGCTTTGGAGTAATGGTGGAACCGCACACGGAGATGGCAATGTCAGGCAAAGGTAGGTTAGTAGAGGGAGAGAACACGAGGAGTTCAGTTTTTGACAGGTTTAGTTTCAGATAGAGGGAGGACATGATGTTAGAGACAGCGGTAAGACAATCACTGGTGTTTTCTAATAAGGCAGGCGTGAGATCAGGAGAAGAAGTGTATAATTGGGTGTCGTCAGCATAGAGATGGTACTGGAAACCAAATCTACTGATTGTTTGTCCAATAGGGGCAGTATACAACGAGAAGAGGAGGGGGCCTAGGACTGATCCTTGAGGAACCCCAACAGTAAGGGGAAGGTGAGAGGAGGAGGAACCAGCAAAACATACAGTGAAGGATCGGTCAGAGAGATAGGAGGAGAACCAGGAGAGAATGGTGTCCTTGAGGCCGATGGAGCGGAGCATAGTGAGGAGGAGCTGATGATCCACAGTGTCGAATGCTGCAGAGAGATCCAAGAGAATTAGCATGGAGTAGTGACCATTAGATTTAGCTGTTAGTAGGTCATTAGAGACTTTAGTGAGGGCAGTTTCAGTAGAGTGTAAAGAGCGGAAGCCAGATTGAAGAGGGTCGAGAAGAGAGTTATCTGAGAGATAGCAGGTAAGACGGGAGTGGACCAGGCGTTCGAGGAGTTTAGAGATGAAGGGAAGATTAGAGACAGGTCTATAATTAGCGGCACAGTTTTGATCGAGGGATGGTTTTTTAAGTAATGGATGTATGATGGCATGCTTAAATGAGGAGGGAAAAATACCGGAAGTGAGGGAAAGGTTGAATATTTTTGTTAGGTGAGAGGTGACAGCCGGGGAAAGGGACTGGAGGAGATGTGACGGAATGGGGTCACTGGTGCAAGTGGTCGGGCGAGAAGATGCAAGGAGCCTGCTTACTTCTTCTTCTGTAACTGCTTCAAAGTCAGAGAGTGAACTAGATGCAGTGGGGGAGGGAGGACAGTGCATGGTATGAAGAGATTTGGAGATGATTTCCTGTCGAATGTGGTCAATTTTTTCTTTGAAGTAATTGGCCAGATCGTCAGCACGGAGATCCGTGGTTGGGGCCTGCTCTCTTGGGTTGAGTAGGGACTGGAACGTGTCAAAGAGACGTTTAGGGTTATTGGACAGGGAGGTGATGAGGGTGTTGAAGTAGGTTTGTTTGGAGAGGTGAAGGACAGAATTGTATGTCTTTAGCATGAACTTATAATGGATGAAATCTTCGGGTAGATTAGATTTTCTCCACAGACGTTCTGCGCACCTGGAGCACCGCTGCAGGAAACGTGTTTGCAGCGTGTGCCACGGTTGTTGCCGTCTGTGCCGAGTTGTTTTATGTATAGGAGGAGCAGCTTCATCCAGAGCACTTTGCAGGGTTTCATTGTAATGCTTCAATGCAGAATCAGGACATGAGATGGAGGAGATAGGGGCCAATGAGGACTGCAAGTTCTTCATAAGTTTCTGGGTGTTAATGGCCTGTATGTTTCTATAAGTGTGGAAAGTGGGGGTGACCTGAGCGGGATGGCAGTTCTTGATGGAGAATGAAAGAAGGTTGTGGTCAGAGAGCGGGAGAGGGGAGTTTGTGAAATCATCCACTGAGCAAAGTCGGGAGAAGACCAAGTCAAGGGAGTTTCCATCTTCATGTGTTGGAGAGTTAGTATGCTGCGAGAGGCCAAAAGAGGAGGATAGAGATAAAAGGTGAGAAGCAGATGGGGAGAGGGGAGAGGCAATGGGGATGTTGAAATCACCCATGATAAGGGTGGGGGTGTCACAGGAGAGAAAGTGTGGAAGCCAGGTGGCAAAGTGATCCAGGAACTGATGAGAGGGGCCGGGAGGACGATACACCACCGCCACTCGCATGGAGAAGGGGACGTAGAGTCTGACCACATGGACCTCAAAGGAAGGGAAGACAAGTGAGGGTACTTGGGGGATAACTTGGAAAGTACATTTGGGTGAAAGGAGCAGGCCAACGCCTCCACCTGCTCTGTTGTCTGATCTTGGGGTATGAGAAAAGTGTAGTCCACCATATGAAAGAGCAGCAGTAGCAGTGGTGTCTGACTGCTGGATCCAGGTTTCAGTAAGAGCCAGGAGATTAAGAGAATTAGAGAGGAAGAAGTCATGAATGAAGGAGAGTTTATTACACACAGAGCGAGAATTCCAAAGGGCAGAATTGAAAGAGACAGAAGGCATGCAGGGAATATTAATAAGGTTAGAGGGGTTTCTGGGTGTAGCAATTGGGAGGTTTGACTGGCTATAACATGGGGGGGCCGGGGTTTGGAGATATGTCTCCAGCGACTAGGAGAAGGAGGATCGAAAGAGTGAGCAGATGGTTAAGTGATTTGTGAGAGCGTCTCTTGTGTTGGATGGTGGGACTGAATGGATCTGTGCGACTGAATAGATAGTACGTCATACGCGATCGGCCACGCTCACGGGGGGAGCGCGGCAGATCGCGGCCGGGTGTCAGCTGCCTATCGCAGCTGACATCCGGCACTATGTGCCAGGAGCAGTCGCGGACCACTCACGGCACATTAACCCCGGCACACTGCGATCAAACATGATCACGGTGTGCCGGCGGTGCAGGGAAGCATCGCGCAGGGAGGGGGCTCCCTGCGGGCTTCCCTGAGACCCCCGCAGCAAAGCGATGTGATCGCGTTGCTGTGAGGGTCTCCCTACCTCCCTCCCTGCTCCAGGCCCGGATCCAAGATGGCTGCGGCATCTGTTGTGAATTCTGTTGTCGAACTCTCTCCTGTGGTTGTGAATGGTACTTCGGCGAGTTCTGTCCATGGACTCCCTCTGGTGGCTGTGAGTGAAGCTGCTGCTTCTGAGGTTCCTTACACAGGTGACGTGGTTTATCCTTTGGTTGGCTGCTCTATTTAACTCCACTCAGATCGTTACTCCATGCCAGCTGTCAATGTTCCTGCATTGGTTCAGTTCGCTCCTGGATCTTTCTGGTGACCTGTCTTCTCCAGCAGAAGCTAAGTTCCTGATAGTTATTATTTGTTCATTGTTTCCTTGTCCAGCTGGTTATCATGATTTTGTCTTGCTAGCTGGAAGCTCTGGGATGCAGAGTGCACCTCCGCACCGTGAGTCGGTGCGGAGGTCTTTTTGCACACTCTGCGTGGTCTTTTGTAGTTTTTTGTGCTGACCGCAAAGATACCTTTCCTATCCTCTGTCTGTTTAGTAAGTCTGGCCTCCCTTTGTTGAAACCTGTTTCATTTCTGCGTTTGTGACTTTCATCTTTATTCACAGTCAATATATGTGGGGGGCTGCCTTTTCCTTTGGGGAATTTCTCTGAGGCAAGGTAGGCTTTATTTTCTATCTCTAGGGCTAGCTAGCTCTTAGGCTGTGAAGAGGTGTCTAGGGAGAGTCAGGAACGCTCCACAGCTATTTCTAGTTGTTGTGATAGGATTAGGGCCTGCGGTCAGCAGAGCTCCCACATCCCAGAGCTTGTCCTGCGTGAGTTTAACTATCAGGTCGTGCCGGGTGCTCCTAACCACCAGGTCCATAACAGGCATCCGGGTCCTGCAGGGAGGGAGGTGGCTTCACAGAGCCTGCTCAGAGCAGGCACTGTGAAGCCTGCAGTGCTTTAAGTCAGATCGGTGATCTGACAGATCTGTGATGTCCCCCCTGGGACAAAGTAAAAAAGTAAAAAAAATTTTTTCCAAATGTCTAAAAAAAAAATAGAAAAAAATATTCCTAAATAATGGAAAAAAAATATTATTCCCATAAATACATTTCTTTATCTAAATAAAAAAAACAAAACAATAAAAGTACACATATTTTGTATCGCCGCGTCCGTAACGACCCCACCTATAAAACTGGCCCACTCGTTAACCCCTTCAGTAAACACCGTAAGAAAAAAAAAAAACGAGGCAAAAAAAATGCTTTATTATCATATCGCTGAACAAAAAGTAGAATAACACGCGATCAAAAAGACAGATATAAATTACCATCGTACCGCTGAAAATGTCATCTTGTCCCGCAAAAAACGAGCTGCCATACAGCATCATCAGCAAAAAAATAAAAAAGTTATAGTCCTGAGAATACAGCGATGCAAAAATAATTATTTTTTCTATAAAATAGTTTTTATTGTATAAAAGCGCCAAAACATAAAAAAGATATAAATGAGGTGTCGCTGTAATCATACTGACCCGAAGAATAAAACTGCTTTATCAATTTTACCAAACGCGGAACGGTATAAACGCCTCCCCCAAAAGAAATACATGAATAGCTGGTTTTTGGTCATTCTGCCTCACAAAAATCAGAATAAAAAGTGATCAAAAAATGTCACATGCCCGAAAATGTTACCAATAAAAACGTCAACTCGTCCCGCAAAAAACAAGACCTCACATGACTCTGTGGACCAAAATATGTAAAAATTATAGCTCTCAAAATGTGGTAACGCAAAAAATATTTTTTGCAATAAAAAGCGTCTTTCAGTGTGTGACGGCTGCCAATCATAAAAATCCGCTAAAAATCCAGCTATACAAGTAAATCAAACCCCCCTTCATCACCACCTTAGTTAGGGAAAAATTAAAAAAAATGTATTTATTTCCATTTTCCCATTAGGGCTAGGGTTAGGGCTAGGGTTAGGGTTAGGGCTAGGGTTAGGGCTATGGCTAGGGTTGGGGTTAGGGTTAAGGCTACAGTTAGGGTTGGGGCTAAAGTTAGGGTTGGGGCTAAAGTTACGGTTAGGGTTTAGTTTACATTTACAGTTGGGAATAGGGTTGGGATTAGGGTTAGGGGTGTGTCAGGGTTAGAGGTGTGGTTAGGGTTACTGTTGAGATTAGGGTTAGGGGTGTGTTTAGATTAGGGTTTCAGTTATAATTGGGGGGTTTCCACTGTTTAGGCACATCAGGGGCTCTCCAAAAGCGATATGGCGTCCGATCTCAATTCCAGCCAATTCTGCGTTGAAAAAGTAAAACAGTGCTTCTTCCCTTCCGAGCTCTCCCGTGTGCCCAAACAGGGGTTTACCCCAACATATGGGGTATCAGTGTACTCAGGACAAATAGGACAACTTTTGGGGTCCAGTTTCTGCTGTTACGCTTGGGAAAATACAAAACTGGGGGCTAAAAAATAATTTTTGTGGTAAAAAAAAAGATTTTTTATTTTCACAGCTCTGCGTTATAAACTGTAGTGAAACACTTGGGGGTTCAAAGTTCTCACAACACATCTAGATAACTTTCCTGGGGGGTCTAGTTTCCAATATGGGGTCACTTGTGGGGGGTTTCTACTGTTTAGGTACATTACGGGCTCTGCAAACGCAATGTGACACCTGCAGACCATTCCATCTAAGTCTGCATTCCAAATGGCGCTTCTTCACTTCCGAGTCCTCCCATGCGCCCAAACAGTGGTTCCCCCCACATATGGTGTATCATCGCACTCAGGACAAATTGGGCAACAAATTTTGGGGTCCAATTTCTCCTGTTACCCTCGGGAAAATACCAAACTGGGGGCTAAAAAATAATTTTTGTGGGAAAAAATGTTTGTTTTATTTTTATGGCTCTGCATTATAAACTTCTGTGAAGCCCTTGGTGGGTCAAAGCGCTCAAAACACATCTAGATAAGTTCCTTAGGGTCTACTTTCCAAAATGGTGTCACTTGTGGGGGGTTTAAATGTTTAGGCACATCAGTGGCTCTCCAAACGCAACATGGCGTCCCATCTCAATTCCTGTCAATTTTGCATTGAAAAGTCAAACGGCGCTCCTTCCCTTCCGAGCTCTCCCATGCGCCCAAACAGTGGTTTACCCCCACATAAGGGGTATCAGCGTACTCAGGACAAACTGTACAACAACTTTTGGGGTCCAATTTCTTCTCTTGCCCTTGGGAAAGTAAAAAATTGGGGGTGAAAAGATAATTTTTGTGAAAAAATATGATTTTTTATTTTTACGGTTCGGCATTATAAACTTCTGTGAAGCACTTGGTGGGTCAAAGTGCTCACCACACCTCTAGATAAGTTCCGTAGGGGGTCTACTTTCCAAAATGGTGTCACTTGTGGGGGGTTTCAATGTTTAGGAACATCAGGGGCTCTCTAAACGCAACATGGCGTCCCATCTCAATTCCAGTCAATTTTGCATTGAAAAGTCAAATGGCGCTCCTTCGCTTCCGAGCTCTGTCATGCGCCCAAACAGTGGTTTACCCCCACATATGGGGTATCAGCGTACTCAGGACAAATTGTACAACAATGTTTGGGGTCCATTTTCTCCTGTTACCCTTGGTAAAATAAAACAAATTGGAGCTGAAGTAAATTTTTTGTGAAAAAAAGTGAAATGTTCATTTTTATTTAAACATTCCAAAAATTCCTGTGAAACACCTGAAGGGTTAATAAACTTCTTGAATGTGGTTTTGAGCACCTTGAGGGGTGCAGTTTTTAGAATGGTGTCACACTTGGGTATTTTCTATCATATAGACCCCTCAAAATGACTTCAAATGAGATGTGGTCCCTAAAATAAAATGGTGTTGTAAAAATGAGAAATTGCTGGTCAACTTTTAACCCTTATAACTTCCTAACAAAAAAAATATGTTGGTTCCAAAATTGTGCTGATGTAAAGTATACATGTGGGAAATGTTACTCATTAAGCATTTTGTGTGACATATCTCTGTGATTTAATTGCATCAAAATTCAAAGTTGGAAAATTGTGAAATTTTCAAAATTTTCGCCAAATTTCCGTTTTTTTCACAAATAAACGCAGGTAATATCAAAGAAATGTTAATACTATCATGAAGTACAATGTTTTCTCGTGACATAATGTCAGAATCACCGGGATCCGTTGAAGCGTTCGAGTTATAACCTCATAAAGGGACAGTGGTCAGAATTGTAAAAATTGGCCCGGTCCATAACGTGCAAACCACCCTTGGGGGTAAAGGGGTTAAGGACTGACAATAAAACATTCAAAATCAAAGAAAAATTGAAGTTTACAGGAAAAAATGTTAATATATTGACTTGTATATAAGGCAAAATGTAAAAGGGATTTTAAAAAAGAATAATTTAAGTAAACCAAAATTGAAATTTGTATTAAAAAATTGGAAATTTCAGTGTAATTTTTTAAAGAAGCAAGAGCTGCCAAAATATAATAGAAGAGAGACTCAGATACAAGCTGCATTAGCCATAAAGGAGGGCCTCATACACATTTAGTTCAAATTGTCATTTAGTGGTACTCCTAGACTCATAACGGCTATGTACTAAGTGAAAAGTCTGCCAAAAATTACAAACTGGGTCATTCATAAACCCTTGAAGGCATCAACTGTAGTAACTCATTCAAATATTATGCACAAAGGCCAGTTGTGGTACTCCTAAACTCATAAAAGTTCTGTACAGTGCAAAGCCTGCCAAAAATTACAAGCAGGGTCATCCATACATTCCTGAAGGCAACAACTGTAATACCTCATTCAAATATTATAAACTAAGTATTATCGTGGTACTCCTACACTTATAAATGTTCTGCACAGTGTAAAGCCTGTAAGAAATTACAAGCAGGATCATCCATACATCCTTAAAGGCACCAACTGTAGTACCTCATTCAAAGATTGTGAGCAAAATGTAGCTGTGTTACTCCTACACTCATAAAGGCTCTGCACACAATGCAAAGCCAGGAACAAATTATAAGCAGGTTCATCCATAGAACCTTGAAGGCAACAACTAGAGGGCCTCATTAAAATATTAAGAAAGTCTAGTTGATGTGCTCCTCCACTCAAAAAGACTCTGATCAAACTGCTAATCCATGAAAAAATGATAAGGAGGGTAATTGTTATGATCTGGTGGTTTAGGAGCAACATGGAACAAGCTCTGAAGGAAGTGGTATCTGTACTGACCGCAATCCCTAAGCTCAACACAACACTAGAAGTAGCCGTGGGATGCTCCTAACTCTCCCTAGGCATCTCTTCACAGCCTAAGAGCTAACTACCCCTAAAGATAGAAGAAGGAAAACTATCTTGCCTCAGAGAAAATCCCCAAAGGATAGATTAGCCCCCCACAAATAATGGCTGTGAGTAGAGAGGGAAAAGACATACACAGAATGAAACCAGGATGAGCACAGGAGGCCAGTCTAGCTAGATAGATAGGACAGGATGGAATACTGTGCGGTCAGTATAAAACACTACAAAAAATCCATGCAGAGATTACAAAAGTCTCCACACCTGACTAAAGGTGTGGAGGGTAAATCTGCTTCCCAGAGCTTCCAGCAACACAGAGATAATTCATACTGATAAGCTGGACAAAAATAGAAAGCACAGAACGGATAAGTCCACAATCTGTGGACAGAAAAGAGCAAGCAAGAACTTAGCTTTGCTGAACTGGTCAGGATAACAGGGAAATCCAAAGAGATGTGAATCCAACCAGGAACCATTTACAAGTGGCACTGGCTGAAGGAAAGAGCCAGGCATAAATAGCCGAGCAGAAAAGACAATCAGTAGAAGCAGCTGCTGACAGCTAAATCCAAGGAGCAGCCATACCACTTGAAACCACAAGAGGGAGCCCAAGAGCAAAACTCACAAAAGTGCCACTTACAACCACCGGAGGGAGCCAAAGAGCGGAATTCACAACAGTACCCCCCCCTTGAGGAGGGGTGACCGAACCCTCACCAGAGCCCCCAGGCCGATCAGGACGAGCCAAGTGAAAAGCACGAACCAAATCGGTGGCATGGACATCGTAGGCAACAACCCAAGAATTATCCTCCTGGCCATAACCCTTCCACTTGACAAGATACTGAAGCCTCCGCCTCGAAAAACGAGACTCCAAAATCTTCTCAACCTCATATTCCAACTCTCCCTCAACCAACACCGGGGCAGGAGGGTCAATCGAGGGAACAACGGGCACCACATATCTCCGCAACAAAGATCTATGGAAAACATTATGAATGGCAAAAGAGGCTGGAAGAGCCAAACGAAAAGACACCGGATTAACAATTTCAGAAATTTTATAAGGACCAATAAACCGAGGCTTAAACTTAGGGAAAGAAACGTTCATAGGAACATGACGAGAAGACAACCAAACCAAATCCCCCACACGAAGCCGGGGGCCAACACACCGACGGCGGTTAGCAAAACGTTGAACTCTTTCCTGAGACAACGTCAAATTGTCCACCACATGAGTCCAAATCTGCTGCAGCCTGTCCACCACAGAATCAACACCAGGACAATCAGAAGGCTCAACCTGCCCAGAAGAAAAACGAGGATGAAAACCAAAATTACAAAAAAAAGGTGAAACCAAAGTAGCCGAACTAGCCCGATTATTAAGGGCAAACTCGGTCAACGGCAAGAAAGACACCCAATCATCCTGATCAGCAGACACAAAGCATCTCAAATAGGTCTCCAAGGTCTGATTAGTTCGCTCAGTTTGGCCATTAGTCTGAGGATGAAACGCCGAAGAAAAAGACAAATCAATGCCCATCCTAGCACAAAAGGCCTGCCAAAACCTAGAGACAAACTGAGAACCTCTGTCAGACACAATATTCTCCGGAATGCCATGCAAACGAACCACATGCTGAAAAAACAATGGAACCAGATCTGAGGAGGAAGGCAACTTAGGCAAAGGTACCAGATTGACCATTTTAGAGAACCGGTCACAAACAACCCAGATAACAGACATCTTGCAGGTTATGCAACATCAGAAAACGGCAATTTTCCTGATGTGCAGGAGCCGTGTACATGGTCATCTGTGTCCAGTACTGAGGTTTATCCTTGGCCAACGGAGTAGCATCAATGCCTCTCAAAGGAATAGGGCTCTGTAAAGACTGCAAGGAAAAACCACAGCGCCTGGCGAATTCTAAGTCCATTAGGTTCAGGGCAGCGCCTGAATCCACAAATGCCATGACAGAAAAGCACGACAATGACCAAAATTTGCAGTTATTTTTAAAGTTCAAAAACTTGGATCTGTCTCCAAAAAACAAATCAGGAGTAGGAATTTTAGGCTCCAAAGCCGGAGTCTGGACAACATAATCTTGGATACTCTGTACTCTTGCAGCAAGTTGATCCACACGAGAAAACAAACCCTGAACATCCATGCCAGAGCACAAATCCTGCACCACCACCGAAAGGTCAAGAGGAAAAAAAAAAGACAAAAAGAGAGCACAGAAAAAAAAAATGGCTCAGAATTTTTTTCTTCTTTTTGAGATGCATTTAATTCATTTAGGGCCACTTGTACTGTTATGATCTGGTGGTTTAGGAGCAACATGGAACGAGCTCTGAAGGAAGTGGTATCAAAATATTTGAAGGGTTTCTGAGGGATGTTATTCTGGATTATCTCAATGAGAATAACTGTTTAACTCCATATCAGCATGGGTTTATGAGAAATCGCTCCTGTCAAACCAATCTAATCAGTTTTTATGAAGAGGTAAGCTATAGGCTGGACCACGGTGAGTCATTGGACGTGGTATATCTCGATTTTTCCAAAGCGTTTGATACCGTGCCGCACAAGAGGTTGGTACACAAAATGAGAATGCTTGGTCTGGGGGAAAATGTGTGTAAATGGGTTAGTAACTGGCTTAGTGATAGAAAGCAGAGGGTGGTTATAAATGGTATAGTCTCTAACTGGGTCGCTGTGACCAGTGGGGTACCGCAGGGGTCAGTATTGGGACCTGTTCTCTTCAACATATTCATTAATGATCTGGTAGAAGGTTTACACAGTAAAATATCGATATTTGCAGATGATACAAAACTATGTAAAGCAGTTAATACAAGAGAAGATAGTATTCTGCTACAGATGGATCTGGATAAGTTGGAAACTTGGGATGAAAGGTGGCAGATGAGGTTTAACAATGATAAATGTAAGGTTATACACATGGGAAGAAGGAATCAATATCACCATTACACACTGAATGGGAAACCACTGGGTAAATCTGACAGGGAGAAGGACTTGGGGATCCTAGTTAATGATAAACTTACCTGGAGCAGCCAGTGCCAGGCAGCAGCTGCCAAGGCAAACAGGATCATGGGGTGCATTAAAAGAGGTCTGGATACACATGATGAGAGCATTATACTGCCTCTGTACAAATCCCTAGTTAGACCGCACATGGAGTACTGTGTCCAGTTTTGGGCACCGGTGCTCATGAAGGATATAATGGAACTAGAGAGAGTACAAAGGAGGGCAACAAAATTAATAAAGGGGATGGGAGAACTACAATACCCAGATAGATTAGCGAAATTAGGATTATTTAGTCTAGAAAAAAGACGACTGAGGGGCGATCTAATAACCATGTATAAGTATATAAGGGGACAATACAAATATCTCGCTGAGGATCTGTTTATACCAAGGAAGGTGACAGGCACAAGGGGGCATTCTTTGCGTCTGGAGAGAAGGTTTTTCCACCAACATAGAAGAGGATTCTTTACTGTTAGGGCAGTGAGAATCTGGAATTGCTTGCCTGAGGAGGTGGTGATGGCGAACTCAGTCGAGGGGTTCAAGAGAGGCCTGGATGTCTTCCTGGAGCAGAACAATATTGTATCATACAATTATTAGGTTCTGTAGAAGGACGTAGATCTGGGGATTTATTATGATGGAATATAGGCTGAACTGGATGGACAAATGTCTTTTTTCGGCCTTACTAACTATGTTACTATGTTACTATGTACTGACCGCAGTCCCTAAGCTCAACACAACACTAGAAGTAGCCGTGGGATGCTCCTAACTCTCCCTAGGCATCTCGTCACAGCCTAAGAGCTAACTACCCCTAAAGATAGAAGAATGAAAACTATCTTGCCTCATAGAAAATCCCCAAAGGATAGATTAGCCCCCCACAAATAATGACTGTGAGTGGAGAAGGAAAAGACATACACAGAATGAAACCAGGATGAGCACAGGAGGCCAGTCTAGCTAGATAGATAGGACAGGATGGAATACTGTGCGGTCAGTATAAAACACTACAAAAAATCCACACAGAGTTTACAAAAATCTCCACACCTGACTAAAGGTGTGGAGGGTAAATCTGCTTCCCAGAGCTTCCAGCAACACAGAGATAATTCATACTGATAAGCTGGACAAACATAGAAAGCACAGAACGGATAAGTCCACAATCTGTGGACAGAAAAGAGCAAGCAAGAACTTATCCTGACCAGTTCAGCAAAGCTAACAGGGAAATCCAAAGAGATGTGAATCCAACCAGGAACCATTTACAAGTGGCACTGGCTGAAGGAAAGAGCCAGGCATAAATAGCCGAGCAGAAAAGACAATCAGTAGAAGCAGCTGCTGACAGCTAAATCCAAGGAGCAGCCATACCACTTGAAACCACAAGAGGGAGCCCAAGAGCAGAACTCACAAAATTGCCACTTACAACCACCGGAGGGAGCCCAAGAGCGGAATTCACAACAGGTAATACAGTCATCCATAGACCATTGTAGGCAACAACTGGATGCTCTCATTAAAATATTTTGAAGAAAGTGTAGTTGATGAACTCCTAAACACATAAATGCTTTGCACAAAGTGAAAAGCCAGGAAAAAATTATAAGTAGGGTCATCCAGTCATCCAGAGACCCTTGAAGGCAACAACTGGAGGGGTTCATTCAAATATTGAAGATTAAAAACACTTCATGTGCTGCTGTCATCTGGTGGTATGGAAAAGTTGGGGCTAATCCAAGCTTTGTTTATTTTTTATCAGAGTGAGCTTGTCATCAATTTCTGTTGACAGGCAAAAGCACCTGTCTGTCTTGACCTCCCGGTGGTACTAAAAACCTGCTCAGACAAGACGCTTGCGGCAGGGCAGCACAACACCTCCAAAACATAGGGGACAGATCATGCCAGGTGTCCAGCTTTGATACCCAATAGCTGAAGACCAATTAGGTAGTACACCATTTTTGTTGGCCAAGAATTGTTTGATCACCTTTAAAAACATTTTTATACTTTAAATACCAGGTCATCTGGGCCTGGACACTGGGATGGTGTCATGAAATGGACCCAGGCCTTTGATAGTGTACCCCTGCTTCAGCTGTGTTTCTCCCTCTCCTCTTTAGTTGGGCAAGGAAGCTTGCCCATTGCCGCTAGCGTTGTTTGATGGGAATTTTTTGCCAATATATTTTCTACAATGGCCTTCTGCTATAACACCATTTTAGTAGACCTGTCCCACTCAGGAAGGAGAGATGCAAGGTTCTCCTTGTAACGCCGATCTTGCAGGATGAACAACCATTACTGTTTTTTGGAAAAGATGTATGTAGCGCAGGGGTCATTAGAAAGGCAGTGGTACATAAAGTCTGCCATATGTGCCAAGGTTCCTACAGCCAACACTTTCCTGTCTCCACTATGATGACTATTGTCCATCTCCTCCCCCATCTCTTCCTCATCATTCCCCTCTACAGCCCATCAACATAGGAGAAGCAGGAAGAATCTTGTGTGGGTGTTATCCTGTGTTGCGCTATCAGCTCCTGTTCCTCCTCCTCAGCCTTCATGTCCTCATTGTTACTCAATCCGCGCTGAGCAGATGAGATGAGGCTGAGCAGGGTAGTATTTCTCTGTCTCATGTCTTCCTCCATCTGAACGTGATCCACATTAAAAGCTCCATGTTTAATTGTCAGCACCAATAGTTTAAGTAGGCACAGAAGCAGGATCATTGTGATGATGGCGTCGTCGCTGCTCACCATCTTTGTGGAGTCCTCAAAGTCTTGGAGAACTACACAAATGTCAGATATCTGTGCCCACTCTTCAGTTGTTATGTGTAGAGGCTGACCAGAAAACCAATGGGCATTTGTAGCTGGTATTCCACAACTGGCCTCTTCTGCTCACAAAGCCATGACAACATGTGCACTGTGGCATGTTACGCCCAATGGCTGGGCAGACTAGACTGTTAAGCCTAGAACTGGCGCACATGGATTTCTGGACCTACTGTGCCACAGGGCTAGGTCTACCCAGGAAGTGGTGTAACTAAGCGGCTCCTTCGAGTTCACTGTAGCTTTTAGTGGTGAGGTCAGGTTTGTGTCGCAGGTAGCCGCCAGGTCCCACTCCTGGGCTAAACCCGGTACTGCAGCTGACACTGATTTAGGACTTAGTTCAGACACATCGGTCTAGGATTCCGTATCAGGGTTAGGCCTCAAATGGACCGGGGAATAGGGTTTATACAGTGGCCGCACTGGGAACAGGGGACTTTGGGAACAAGACTGGCTGCTCCAGAGCTAGGGGACAATTTTCAGGCACTGGCCACTCTAGGATGAGAGGACACGTTTCAGGCATTGGCCGCTCTGGGACCTGAGGACAAGGTTCAGGCACTGGCCGATCCAAGACCAAGGGACAGGGATCAGGCCCTGTCTGGTCCGGGACCAGGGGACAGAGATCAGGCACTGGCCAGTCCAGGACCAAGAGACGAAATTCAGGCACTTGCCGTTCTGGGACCAGGGGATGGAGTTCAGGTGCTGGCTGATCTGGGACAAGGGGATGAGGTTCAGGCACTTGCCAATTCAGGACCAGGGGATGAGGTTCAGGCACTGGCCACTCCTGGACTAAGGGATGAGGTTCAGGCACTGGTTGCTCTGGGATCAGGGGATGAGGTTCAGGCACTGGTCACTTCGGAACCAGAGGACAAGGTTTACTCATTGTCCATTCCGAGACCAGGGGGCAGGGTTCAAGCACTGGCCGCTCTGGGACCAAGGGACGAGGTTCAGTCACTGGACACTACGGGACCAGGGAACAAAGTTCAGGCATTAGCCACTCCAGGACCATGGAACGAGGATACAGGACTGGCCACACTGGGACCAGGGGATTACTGACACAGGACTGGCCACATCGGGACCAGAGAATAACGTTCAGGCTGTGGACACACCGGGACACCTCATAATTCACTAGCAGTACACCTTACTAACTAATGATTCACTATATTACTTGACAATTCCCTGGGGGAGAGGAATTCTTTTATACAAGATGCCTCCCAGCCATTGGCTGGGAGCCATCTTGCAGGAGTACTACTTATGCTAAATGTATCTCAACAACAGGCTGAGAGCATTTAGCATATGTGCACATACTAGGCGTGCCGCCTGACTGCAGCGCATGCACCCAGACCAGAAGGTAAGGGGAATAAAGTGTTGGTGATGACAAGGTCATGTGTGGCACACATCTTGAGGAGCAGCAGGCCATTACTGTTACACTTGCCAGTGCCATGTCTCCCAATGACCCCTTCCCAGTTTTCATGGTCTGTTACCACTCTGGCATTAAAGTCTCCAAGTATAATGAGCTTGTCTGCCTGTGGGATTGCTGAAATAAGTGTGTCAAGTTCATCGTAGAACTTATCTTTAATGTCATCCAGATTAGTCATCGTGGAAGCATAGGCACTGATCAGAGTCACGTGTTTCTTGTTGTAAGTGGGAGCTGAAATGTCAACAGACGGTCGTTGATGCCCTCCGGAAGCCTGGCAAGTTTACGAGCAAGATCAGTTTTGATAGAAAATCTACGCCTTCTTCTCATTTTTCAGTGCTGCCTCGACCACTCCAGAAGAATATATATCCATCACTATGCTCGTTCAATTGACCCATGTCTGCCAGGCTCAAGTAATATCTGATTATCACTGAGCACGTTCGCTCATCCCTAGTGCCTATATCTTTTAAAGCTTAAATAACATTTTGTTCTCAGTGACCATTTTACTTAAAAAAGACTTAAATAGGAACTGTACTTTTAACAAACGTTGCATAGATCAGTAGTACAAGCAAATATAAGAAACCTTATAGCAAACATTATCAAAGAAACATTTCTCCAAATATATGCCACTTCTTTATCTCCCCTTGACTTCTGAAAAATTATCTTAATGCTGTCTTGTTCAAGACAAAATAGACTGCATGCACATGGCAGGGCTGCCTGCATAGAACATTGAAAACTGGGGGAAAATAAATGGGGAAGAGAAGTAAAAAGAAGATGAAGAACAAAGGTACAGGGAGACACAGAAAGATCGTGTTGAGTTTTCCAACAAGTCTTTTGCCTTACTCAGGAGCTGGATTCACATTTACACATCTCTGTACTGCTGTGTAATGACTTGCTTGCAGCTACTTCTGTACATGTACTAACTAAATAATGAAGAACAGAAATCTATTGGTGTTTGCTGTGCTATCTATGGTAGACAATGTAGTTGCTAGTTTCTAACACCAGCACAGAGTCAACTGAAAATTTGAGATTCAGCCTGCAGAAAAAAAAAACTGGTTAGGAATGCAGGATACAAGAATGGCTATAACTATAGTTGATGCAGTTTCAAATAAGCCCTGGATCCTAGGGGTTCCAAAAGGTCACTGGCTAAAAAATGTAGACAATTACTAATTAAGACCCATGATAGTTGAGGGCCCTGTTGAAGGATTTTGAATATCGGGGCCCTTTAGTATCAAGTTATGTCACTGCAAGTCATAATATAACCAGAAACATCATTATTCTTCATGTACACACGACAGTACATTATAAAATAGTACTTACATATATACTGTAGTTACCCTTTAACCCCTTTCTGACATTAGACGTACTATCCCGTCGAGGTGGGGTGGGCCCCTATGACCACCGACAGGATAGTACGTGATACGCGATCGGCCGCGCTCACAGGGGCCTATCGCAGCTGACATCAGGCACTATGTGCCAGGAGCGGTCACGGACCGCTCCCGGCACATTAACCCCCGTCACACCGCGATCAAACATGATCGCGATGTGCCGGCGGTGCAGGGAAGCATCGCGCAGGGAGGGGGCTCCCTGCGGGCTTCCCTGAGACCCCCGAAGCAACGCGATGTGATCGCGTTGCTGCGAGGGTCTCCCTAACTCCCTCCCTGCTCCAGACCCGGATCCAAGATGGCCACGGCATCCGGGTCCTGCAGGGAGGGAGGTGGCTTCACAGAGCCTGCTCAGAGCAGGCACTGTGAAGCCTGTAGTGCTGTAAGTCAGATCGGTGATCTGACAGAGTGCTGTGCAAACTGTCAGATCACCGATCTGTGATGTCCCCCCCGGGGTAAAGTAAAAAAGTTTAAAAAAAAATTTCAAAATGTGTAAAAAAAAATTTAAAAAAATATTCCCAAATAATGAAAAAAATATATATATTATTCCCATAAATACATTTCTTTATCTAAATAAAAAAAACAAACAATAAAAGTACACATATTTAGTATCATCGCGTCCGTAACGGCCCGACCTATAAAACTGGCCAACTAGTTAACCCCTTCAGTAAACACCATAAGAAAAAAAAAAAACGAGGCAAAAAACAACGCTTTATTATCATACCGCCGAACAAAAAGTGGAATAACACGCGATCAAAAAGACAGATATAAATAACCATGGTACCGCTGAAAACGTCATCTTGTCCCGCAAAAAACGAGCTGCCATACAGCATCATCAGCAAAAAAATAAAAAAGTTATATTCCTGAGAATAAAGCGATGCAAAAATAATTATTTTTTTTATAAAATAATTTTTATTGTATAAAAGCGCCAAAACATAAAAAAATGATATAAATGAGGTGTCGCTGTAATCGTACTGACCCGAAGAATAAAACTTCTCTATTAATTTTACCAAACGCAGAACGGTATAAACGCCTCCCCCAAAAGAAATTCATGAATAGCTGGTTTTTGGTCATTCTGCCTCACGAAAATCGGAATAAAAAGCGATCAAAAAATGTCACGTGCCCAAAAATGTTACCAATAAAAACGTCAACTTGTCCCACAAAAAACAAGACCTCACATGACTCTGTGGACCAAAATATGGAAAAATTATAGCTCTCAAAATGTGGTAATGCAAAAAATATTTTTTGCAATAAAAAGCGTCTTTCAGTGTGTGACGGCTGCCAATCATAAAAATCCGCTAAAAAACCCGCTATAAAAGTAAATCAAACCCCCCTTCATCACCCCCTTAGTTAGGGAAAAAATAAAAAAATTTATTTATTTCCATTTTCCCATTAGGGCTAGGGTTAGGGCTAGGGTTAGGGCTAGGGTTAGGGCTAGGGTTAGGGCTAGGGTTAGGGTTAGGGCTAGGGTTAGGGCTAGGGTTAGGGTTAGGGTTGGGGCTAAAGTTAGGGTTAGGGTTGGGGCTAAAGTTACGGTTAGGGTTTAGATTACATTAACAGTTGGGAATAGGGTTGGGATTAGGGTTAGGGGTGTGTCAGGGTTAGAGGTGTGGTTAGGGTTACTGATGGGATTAGGGTTAGGGGTGTGTTTGGATTAGGGTTTCAGTTATAATTGGGGGGTTTCCACTGTTTAGGCACATCAGGGGCTCTCCAAACGCGACATGGCGTCCGATCTCAATTCCAGCCAATTCTGCGTTGAAAAAGTAAAACAGTGCTTCTTCCCTTCCGAGCTCTCCCGTGTGCCCAAACAGGGGTTTAACCCAACATACGCAGTATCAGCGTACTCAGGACAAATAGGACAACAACTTTTGCGGTCCAATTTCTCCTGTTACCCTTGGGAAAATACAAAACTGGGGGCTAAAAAATAATTTTTGTGGGAAAAAATTTTTGTTTTATTTTTACGGCTCTGCATTATAAACTGTGAAGCCCTTGGTGGGTCAAAGCGCTCACCACACATCTAGATAAGTTCCTTAGGGGGTCTATGCAGCGCCCCAGAGACCTGGTCGTTGCAGCATGGCCCCAAGGCGAGTAGCGGTACGTCCGATGGCACTAAAGAGTTCTCCTGACCAGGTATCACCAGAACACATTACACTTCACACTCCGGCCACTAGGGGGAGCAAAAGGCTTTATTTATTGGGCCACTTGTTATGAAAGGCAATTCAGTACTACAATGGACATAGCGGTCAGAGCACATACAGTGATCTGACAATAACCCAAAATCATAGAACGAGCTCTGAGACGTGGGAACTCTGCAGACCGCAATCCCTAATCCTCTCCAAACAACACTAGAGGCAGCCGTGGATTGCGCCTAACTCTGCCTATGCAACTCGGCACAGCCTGAGAAACTAACTAGCCTGAAGACAGAAAATAAGCCTACCTTGCCTCAGAGAAATACCCCAAAGGAAAAGGCAGCCCCCCACATATAATGACTGTGAGTTAAGATGAAAAGACAAACGTAGAGATGAAATAGATTCAGCAAAGTGAGGCCCGACTTTCTTAACAGATCGAGGATAGAAAAGGTAACTTTGCGGTCTACACAAAACCCTAAAGAAAACCACGCAAAGGGGGCAAAAAGACCCTCCGTACCGAACTAACGGCACGGAGGTACACCCTTTGCGTCCCAGAGCTTCCAGCAACAAATTAGACAAGCTGGACAGAAAAAATAGCAAACAAATAGCAAAGAAGAGCTTAGCTATGCAGAGCAGCAGGCCACAGGAATGATCCAGGGAAAAGCAAGTCCAACACTGGAACATTGACAGGAAGCCAGGATCAAAGCATTAGGTGGAGTTAAGTAGAGAAGCACCTAACGACCTCACCAGATCACCTGAGGGAGGAAACTCAGAAGCCGCAGTACCACTTCCCTCCACCAACAGAAGCTCACAGAGAGAATCAGCCGAAGTACCACTTGTGACCACAGGAGGGAGTTCTGCCACAGAATTCACAACAGCCACTCCTCACACTGGTAAAACTAGGGGCTGGGGAGGAAGTTCGTCAGAAGCTGACTGGGTTGGAACCAGGCAACATCCCGTGGCAGGGGGTGTTGCGGGGAGAAGACACAGGGGGGTCCCTGTCAGGCGTGGGAACCTGGCAGGTGCCTAGTGACAGAACAGAACGTTACAGAACCACGCCTGCACACCTTGCGGCGGTATCCTAAGGAAGAGACAAGAGGGGAAGAATATTGTGGAACAGTGTAAACGAGATCAGCACAAAGGAGAGGCAGTTAAAGTCGTGCTGAGAGGGGAAGGCAACATCTTACTGAGGCGTGTAGTCGGTGGCCGGATCACCGTAGGAGTAACTGACTTCACGCATTACTTCAAATTAAGCTGGACAGTTGATTATAGGTTGGCTGTCTACCTTCTACACCTACGAAGACATAGGGGGCAACATTGGGAGTAGGGCGTCTCTAAGGTCCCAGAAGACCTCCAAGCCTTCCCGTCAAACGGGTGGCGTCCTAGCCATAACATATCTGGGGGACGTTAGAAACTAGCAACATCTGGAACCAAAGAAAGAGAGAGAGAAAGCTGTAGAGAACGAACGAAAGAGAACAGCAGTTGTGAGGACTATTCCGAATGCTCAGCAGGGTAGGACTACAACACACAGGCGCTATTGGTAGGCAACGATTTCCATCTGCGAGGGAAACTCTGGATGTGCCCATCGGACCGGCCGGCCTCTGATAGCCCGGTTGAACGTGCTCTGGACTGAGTGTACTGAAGCCTTCAGTAAAAGGTAAAGAGACTGCAACCCTGTGTCCTCGTTATTGCCTGCACCTCACACCATCTCCATCCACACTACTGGGAAGCCCTGGGGATTTACTTCACCTGTGGGAAGGTATACCATCCGGCTGCTATTCCATCACCCCAGCGGACCCCACAGCAGTGTCGGTCACCCTGACCGAACACCACAGGTGGCGTCACGAACCCCTGACAGACTGTACTCTATCACTATCATTTGGACGCCCCTTAGCAGGGTCGCGGACCGGGTCTAGCCACCGTGACTGCCTCAGAACCGAACCAGAGAGGCCCGGTACCGAAACGTCGTGGCCCTGTGTCTGGGGGCACTCCAACTACTTTCCAAAATGGTGTCACTTGTGGGGGGTTTCTACTGTTTAGGTACATTACAGGCTCTGCAAACGCAATGTGACACCTGCAGACCATTCCATCTAAGTCTGCATTACAAATGGCGCTCCTTCCCTTCCGAGCCCTCCCATGCGCCCAAACAGTGGTTCCCCCCACATATGGTGTATCATCGCACTCAGGACAAATTGGGCAACAAATTTTGGGGTCCAATTTCTCCTGATACCTTCAGGAAAATACAAAACTGGGGGCTAAAAAATAATTTTTGTGGGAAAAAATTTTTGTTTTATTTTTACGGCTCTGCATTATAAACTTCTGTGAAGCACTTGGTGGATCAAAGTGCTCACCACACCTCTAGATAAGTTCCATAGGGGGTCTACTTTCCAAAATGGTGTGGGGGGTTTCAATGTTTAGGCACATCAGGGGCTCTCCAAACGCAACTTGGCGTCCCATCTCAATTCCAGTCAATTTTGCATTAAAAAGTCAAATGGCGCTCCTTCGCTTCCGAGCTCTGTCATGCGCCCAAACAGTGGTTTACCCCCACATATGGGGTATCGGTGTACTCAGGACAAATTGAGCAACAACTTTTGAGGTCCATTTTCTCCTGTTACCCTTGGTAAAATAAAACAAATTGAAGCTGAAGTAAACTTTTTGTGAAAAAAAGTGAAATGTTCATTTTTATTTAAACATTCCAAAAATTCCTGTGAAGCACCAGAAGGGTTAACAAACTTCTTGAATATGGTTTTGAGCACCTTGAGGGGTGCAGTTTTTAGAATGGTGTCACACGTGGGTATTTTCTATCATATAGACCCCTCAAAATGACTTCAAATGAGATGTGGTCCCTAAAAAAAAAATGGTGTTGTAAAAATGAGAAATTGCTGGTCAACTTTTAACCCTTATAACTGCCTAACAAAACAAAATGTTGGTTCCAAAATTTTGCTAATGTAAAGTAGACATGTGGGAAATGTTAATTATTAAGTATTTTGTGTGACATATCTGTGTGATTTAATTGCAAAAAAATTCAAAGTTGGAAAATTGCAAAATTTTCATAATTTTCGCCAAATTTCCGTTTTTTTCACAAATAAACGCAAATACTATCAAGGAATTTTTACCACTATCATGAAGTACAATATGTCGCGAGAAAACAATGTCAGAACCACTGGGATCCGTTGAAGCGTTCCAGAGTTATAACCTCATAAAGGGACAGTGGTCAGAATTGTAAAAATTGGCCCGGTTATTAACGTGCAAACCACCCTTGGGGGTAATGGGGTTAAAGAAAATACAATTTTGCAGAGGGAGTCACACATACTGAACATAATTATGTCACACAAATGTTGTCTACCCTGACAAAGGACACCATCTTCTAATGCATTAAAGCCCACCAAGAATTTGTTTGCCACTGAATGCTAGTCTTTTTTCAATCTTTAGATTTTGCACCATTTGTCACATGCGTTATTCCTAAGTAACCAATAGAGGGAGTCCAGCAGCAAGAAACATGCAGTAGACAACACCAAGTGCAGAGTCAGCTCTCTGCATTGTATTTGTTACCATTTTACCCCAAAAATGAGCATTAATGAGGTGGTATGCATTTTGTAAGCCCAGAGACTTGTCTTCTTTACTAACAAGCAAGTATCTACTGTATATGGAGTTTGTATGAATTCCCTGTATGTACATGGGTTTTTTCATACTCTAGCTTGTCTTCAGTTCAAAACATGACAGAACATTAGTTTCTACGTTACATATTACACATAAGAAAGGTAAACATTAGTGATGAGCGAATAAACTCGGTATTCGAGATTTCCCGCGCACGTGCAGTGTCATCTGAGTATTTGTTGCAATTACAGCTGCAAGTCGATTGGGGTATGTCTTTATCAGTTTTGTACATTGAGAGACTGAAATTCTTGCCCATTCTTCCTTGGCAAACAGCTTGAGCTCAGTGAGGTTTAATGGAGATCGTTTGTGAACAGCAGTTTTCAGCTCTTTCCACAGATTCTCGATTGGATTGAGGTCTGGACTTTGACTTGGCCATTCTAACACCTGGATACGTTTATTTGTGAACCATTCCATTGTAGATTTTGCTTTGTTTGGGATCATTTACTTGTTAGAAGACAAATCCCCATCCCAGTCTCAGGTATTTTGCAGACTCCAACAGGTTTTCTTCAAGAATTATTATTATTATTTATTTATTTATATAGCACCATTAATTCCATGGTGCTGTACATGAGAAAGGTGTTACATACAGAGTTATAGATATCGTTTACCGTAAACAAGTTTACAGTGACAGACTGGTACAGAGGGGAGAGGACCCTGTCCTTGCGGACTTACGTTCTATGGGATAGTGGGGAAGAGACAGAAGGTAGGGGCAAGGTGGCGGCTCTGGCGATCGTGAGGCGGCGGCTCTGGCGATGGCGAGGCGGCAGAATGGTTATTGCAGGCTGTAGGCTTTCTTGAAGAGATGAGTTTTCAGGTTCCATCTGAAGGAGCCGAGGGTGGTGGATGGTCCTGTATTTGGCTCTATCCATCTTCCCATCAATTTTAACCATCTTCCCTGCCTCTGCTGAAGAAAAGCAGGCCCAAACCATGATTCTGCCACCACCATGTCTGACAGTGGGGATGCTGTGTTCATGGTGATGAGCTGTTTTGCCTTTACGCCAAACATATCATTTGGAATTGTTGTCAAAAAGTTCGATTTTGGTTTAATCTGACCAGAGCATCTTCTTCCACATGTTTGGTGTGTCTCCCAGGTGGCTTGTTGCAAACTTTAAACAACACTTTTTATGGATATCTTTGACAGATGACTTTCTTCTTGCCACTCTCCCATAAAGTCCAGATTTGGGCAGTGTACGACCGATTGTTGTCCTATGGACAGACTGTCCCACCTCAGCTGTAGATCTCTGGACCTCTGCAGTTCATCCAGAATGATCATGGGCCTCTTGGCTGCATCTCTAATCAGTCTTCTCCTTGTTTGAGATGAAAGTTTAGAGGGATGGCCGGGTCTTGGTAGATTTGCAATAGTATGATACTCCTTCTATTTCAATATGATCGCTTGCACAGTGCTCCTTGGGATGTTTAAAGTTTTGGAAATCATTTTGTATGCAAATCCAGCTTTAAACTTCTCCACAACAGTATCACGGACCTGCCTGTTGTGTTCCTTGGTCTTCATGATGCTCTCTGTGCTTCAAACAGAACCCTGAGACTATCACAGAGCAGGTTGTTGATTCTTCACCAAAAATTTACATTTGGTATCTTTATTAGTGATGAGCGAGTGTACTCGCTGCTCGGGTCTTCCAGAGCACGCTCGTGTGACCTCGGAGATTTAGTTTTCATCGCGGCAGCTGAATGACTTACAGCTAGTAGCCAGCTTGATTACATGTGGGGATTCCCTAGCAACCAGGCCACCCCCACATGTACTCAGCCTGGGTAGTAGCTGTAAATCATTCAGCTGCTGCGATGAAAACTAAATCTCCGAGCAGTCATAAATACTCGGAGGTCACCCAAGCGTGCTCGGGAAAACCCGAACACCGGGTGTTTATCCCAAAGACAGAGTGAGCCCACAGCTGTAAAAAGTTTACCTCCAGTCACTGGCATCAGCTGATGGGACTACTATTTCCGTCAGTCAACGGCTGTTGCCGCTAATAACAGTGAGAGCCGGAGCGGCTGATGGGAGTATTCATAAGCCACCACGTGCCCTCTAAATAAATAATTTAAAAAAAAGAACCGACGTGGGTTCCCCTGAATTTTTTTTTAACAGCCAGGCAAAACTGACAGCTGGGGGCTAGGTTTGTTATCAAGAATAGAGGGGTCCCCACACTGCTTATTTTAGTTATTTAAATAAATAATTTTAAAAAATGACGTCGGGTCCCCTCCCCATTTTTGACAATCAGCCTTGCTAAAACAGACAACTGGGGGCTGGTATTCTCAGGCTGGGAAAGGGACATTGATATTGCCCCTCCCAGCCTAAAAAGTGCAGCCCACAGCCACCCAGAAAAGGCGCATCTATTAGATGCACCAATTCTGGCCCTTTGCCTGGCTCTTCCCACTTGCCCTGTAGCTGTGGCAAGTGGTGATCATATTTGTGGGGTTGATGTCACTTTTGTATTGTCCGGTGACATCAAGCCCATGGGTTAGTAATCCTATAGTTATATTGTAAGCAAACACACAGCCAGCATAAAGTCTTTTCATTGAAAGAATGACACAGACTCTTTTAATAATTCTAAATTAAACCACTCACATCATCGCACATTCCATTGAAGCCCTCGTCTCCTTTAATAAAACAAAAATAAAAAACAACAATATTCTTCACCAACCTGTTGTTCTGTCCCACGCTGTTATCCGTGTCTGGGGAATAAACAGTTTTCAACCTGGACGGAACCAAGATGCAACCATCCAGGCTGAGAACCAACAATGAATGGGCTACTGTGAGCGCAGCTTCAGTGAGCAGCAGTGACGTCATTGAGGTTATGTCCAGTCACTGAAGCTGCATTCCAGGCCGGGCCCCTGAACTGCGGGGACCTCGATGAGATCACCGTTTGCACAGTGAGAAAAAGACTCACAGCGCAAGCAGTGAATTCACTAAGCTTCCCTGTACACTTTCTAAAGTGGCATCAGAGAGGTTAAACACCGGCGACTGGCAACAGCACAGACTGTGGGCGTTACTGCAGGGTGTCAGCTATCGTGTAGCACTGACACCTGAAGACTATCGCACCAGTGCAGGGGATGAGCCTGCGCAATTGCCACGGGGCTCATGTATGATGGTTTGCGGGAAAGCACCTCCTATAGAGCTGTAAATGTATGGCGGATGTCTTGGAGAGGTTAACCATTCCTGGTGATCACCTGATTAAAGCTGCTTGAAAGAATTCCAAGGGTGTGTAAAGCTGTCATCAGAGTAAAAGAGTGGTACTTAGAGCAATCTAAGGTTTAATACATATTCTAGTTTGTCTCATAAGTTTCTTTATTTGTTCTTCCCATATGTGTTCCTTCATTGTTTGCAGCTGAGGCCGGGATCACACACAGTGAGATACGCAGGTTAAAACCAAGCTCTGGCACCGGCACTCCAGAGCGGAGTGTGCGGCCGCATAGCAATACATGGAGCCGCACGCTCCGCCCTGTAGTCCCGGTGTCAGAGCTAGATATTAACTTGCGAGACTCAGACGTATCTCGCTGTAGCGTGACTCCGGCCTTAGAGTCTGAATCTACAATGTGCAAACAAGGAAAACCACTGCATGAACAGGTGTTTCCAAATTTTTGACTGGTACTGTAGAGGTGTGAAACTTCTGTCAAACTACTGAAGAATTAATCTGGTGTCACATTCCTCTCTCGGTATATGAAAAGAATCTTGTTTAGGTTTCTGAAACTGAGCCAAGGTGAAGTCTAATTCTAAGCAGAGGAAACGTAAAGATGGAGCAATATACACTTTCATGTCACGTCTGAATAGTTCTCATATCTTGACTTCAGCATGTTTGATTTTTGAAAGAGTGACATGTTGATGGGAGTGGTAATCGGTGGGGTCTAGGGAGGTTTTGTGTATACGTCTACCATGAGCTGCCTTTGTCTACCATACAGATCCTCAGCACCATGGTGGTGATCGTTATTGTACATTGACCGTTGAATTTATTTCCCATAGTTTCATTTTGTTTTACAGTGTTTGTGACATAAAGAAAGCTCTTCAAATAACAATAAACACTTCAGACATAATATCAAGGAAAAAATGTAACTTTAGGGGAGAAGCTCAAGTCGCAGCAGTGGTGATGGATCCTGCATGGTAGCCATGGAGTAAGGTTGGGTTTAGATTTGGATTAGGGGAGAAAACGTTCACAACACTGCCTGTGAATGAACAGGGCAACATTTTGTTATTCTTTCTCATGATTGTGCCCAGTGGCGGATTATAATGAGGTCAATCTGGGCGGTAGAGCAGGGCCCAGTGGTGTGGGGCAGCCCTGGGCAACCGCTCATATTGACCGCCGCCATCAGGGCATTACTGCCCTGACTGGCGTATGGGCCCGGTGGGCAGAGGGGGCCCGTCTCATCTACTCACCGGGCCCCTACAGGCGCTGCGGCAGTTTAACGCTATTGACGTGCGGGTGCGCACCCGCACGTCAATAGTTAACAGCCGCCAGCCAATCGGAGGCCGGCAGATGACATCAGCCGCAGTGCGCACGTCGCTGGCGTCTGATGTTATTGTCAGTCGCCGGTGAGTGAGCGCTTCAGCTGCGAGGAGGGAGCTTCGCTGAAGGAGCGCTGACAGGTGAGGAGAACCTATTAATTGCGAACGACAATCCGGGGGGCCCCGGCCAGAATGCTGGACACTGGGGTCAGAGATGCTGGACACGCTGGGGACAATATGCTGGAGACACTGGGGCAATATGCTGGAGACACTGGGGGCAATATGCTGGAGACACTGGGGGCAGGATGCTGGAGACACTGGGGGCAGAATGCTGGACACACTGGGGGCAGAATGCTGGACACACTGGGGGCAGAATGCTGGACACACTGGGGCAGAATGCTGGACACACTGGGGCAGAATGCTGGACAAACTGGGGGCAATATGCTGGACACACTGGGGGCAATATGCTGGAGACACTGGGGGCAATATGCTGGAGACACTGGGGGCAATATGCTGGAGACACTGGGGCAGATTGCTGGACAGACTGGGGGCAATATGCTGGAGACACTGGGGCAGAATGCTGGACACACTGGGGGCAATATGCTGGACACACTGGGGCAGAAGGCTGGACATACTGGGGGCAATATGCTGGAGACACTGAGGAAGATTGCTGCTGGAGACACTGGGGAAGATTGCTGGACAGACTGGGGGCAATATGCTGGACACACTGGGGGCAGGATGCTGGACACATTGGGGGCAGGATTCTGGAGACATTGGGGGCAGAGATGCTGGACATTGGGGGCAGAGATGCTGGACATTGGGGTAGAGATGCTGGACATTGGGGGCAGAGATGCTGGACACTGGGGGCAGAGATGCTGGACACACTGGGGGCAGGACTGGAGACATGGACAGAATGTAGATATGGGGCATGATTGGAGACACAGGGCAGAATGAAAGATGAGGAGGAGCGGCATCCCATAATACTGTGTGGAGGAGCTGGGGGCCCATGATACTGTGTGGAGGAGCCGGGGGGGGGGGGAGCATAATACTGTATGGGGGAGTGGGGTCCCATGATACTGTATGGAGGAGCGGGGAGGCATAATACTGTATGGAGGAGCACGGGGCCCACAATACTGTATGTAGGAGCAGGGGGCCAATGATGTGCTGTATGGAGGAGCATTATATGGGGCCAATAATACTGTATGGAGGAGCATTATATCTGGCCAATAATACTCTATGGAGGAGCATTATTTGGGGCCAATAATACTGTATGGCGGACTATGTGGTTGGCCATAATACTGTATGGAGGACTATGAGGTGCTCATAATACTGTATGGAGGAGCATTATATGGGGCCAATAATACTGTATGGAGGAGCATTATATGGGGACAATAATACTGTATGGTGGACTATGTGGTTGGCCATAATAATCAGGGGCTGGCTGGCAAATTTTAGCCTGGGGGGCAAGCACACAGCAGTGGCCCATGAGTAGCGGCCCATCCTTAAAGGGGTTGTCAGATTTTATGCTACACGTCTACAGTCACTATGTGTAAATCCTCATATCATGCTCACTGTGCGGTGTGAAGATTCTCTGGTGCCGGCATCGGGAACAGTCTTGTGACCGCAAGTATGTGATCTATATATTCCGAGCCACATTCCGACTAGACTGTTTCTGGCCTTGTTTAATACAGTTGCATTAAGCCATGCAAGTCTAGTCGGCATGTGACCACATGAATGCAAATCACAAACTTGCAGTCACAAACCCGCCGAATAACCACAGCATTGCAAGCAATGTTAGGATTCACAAGTCTGCAGTCACATAGAATGACCCACACACACGCACAGCTCCACTGTATAATGGCACTCACGCACAGCCCCACTGTTTAATGACACACACACACACACACACACCACAGTCCTTGTATCTGCGCTAGCAGTAAAACACTTTGCCCAATACTCCCTTCCCTCCTCTCCCCTTGTCAGGCCATATAATCATCAGCTCGTATGTGGATCACTGCTCACCATTCCCGCTGTCCGCCGCCCATGCACTACCTCCATAACGGCACCATACAAAACCTCCATAACTCCACCATAGAGTACCTCCGTAACACCTTGTCCACTACACAGTTTCTCAACAGAACAGGACACTGCCTCACTAACCAATGAACAATGCTTTACTAATACCATCATATTGTGCCTCAGCAAAACCTACAGTGTCTGAACAGTACCACACACACATATCCATATGTACACGCAAGGTCATAAAGTGTGTGTGTCGGTGTATACACACACAAATGGAGCGGTAGGGAGACAGATGGGTCTTATCAGTGATGTTCTGCTGTCTGGGTCACAGTTCTCAGTCCAGTGCAGGATTCTGCTCTGCGGTCGGTCGCTCTGTCCAAGGCTGGACTGAGACAAAAAAGCAGCCTTGCCACACAAATCCCACCAGCACACATACTATAACACGTCCCACCCCCGATCAGTGGATTTTTATTTACCGTATATATAATATTCATTATGTAAACTAGGGGGCAGGTCAGTGAGGGAGCAGTGACCTATCAGCAGTCTGCATTATGAATACCTAATCAGAGCACCACATGAAGACCCCCCACGGGCCGCCCCAGAGTACGAGCAGGTCATTAACACAAAACTGAAAATAAAGATCAGACAACAACCACAAGACGGATTTCATCACCAGATATCATTGTAATCAGTATAACGGCGCCGAGCTGACACTGTCTGTAGGTTACTGTGCACAATCCTTCTGACAGGGGCACTTTAATTATGCCATTTATGTCACAAGGGATACGACGGGGCTGACAACTATACACCACGCTGGTTCTGGAGGGGCCGACCACTATTCACCATTCAGGATACGCCGGGCCGAACACAATTTCCTTCGCTGGATACGCCGGGGCCTATGACTATCCGCCATACAGGGGGGTACTCTGGGACTGATTATATATATATATATATATATATATATATATACACACACACTCACACATTACAAATTTGATATTTGAAAGTGAAATTATGGGCTGTCCACACGCTCACACACACACACATGCACGCTCAAAGACAGAAAAAAACGCGCACACGTGCACGCGCACACACTTGAGACAACCACACATACACCCAGGAAAACACACACACCCAGGAAAACTCATACACAGTGGCATAACTACAAAATTATGGGCCCTGATGTGAACTTTCAAATGGGCCCCCCCACCATGCCAAAATATTTTCCACCCAAATTCCCATTTTCCCTATTCATTTCGCACACTATTACTTTATTGAAAAGTTGTATAGTGTGACCTCAGTGACTCCCCCGGAAGAAGGCGCACACAGGCCGAAACACGCATAGGGGCAGTGGCACTGCAGGTCTAAGGTAATTATGTTGGATTATGTGGCTTAGTTTCCCTTCCCAACCCTCACAATTTTGGTCACTGGATGTTATTTACCAGTGTACTTATACACCTTGTCTGACCAATATAAATATGGCTATATAATGTATGTTAGTTATGTTTGTGGTAGGGTGCTGGCACTATTGATTATATGAATTTGCCTTTGACCTGTGGTTCCATTCTGTAGAATTTTCCATCTTGGTATCCCGCATGTTGTTATGATTTATGAGATTTTGTATTCATGTATTTAATAAATTGATTATTTTATGGTTTGGATCCCTTAGTGCATTTTTTCTTATGGGTTCGTTTTATTGCAAAGTTGTATAATGTGACCTCAGTGGCGTAGCTATGCTGTGCCCCATCCTGGTATATATTTGTCCCCCGTACTGCCGTTATGTAATTTATAAAAGAAAATAAACCATTATACTCATCAGGGGCTTACATAAAAGTCATGGGGATCCATATAAGAAGTATAATGCACACCCCCATAGTCCTCCTTATAATATTCTGCACAGTTCATAGTCATCCATATAGTATAATACACTCCCCCTAGTCCTCCATATAGTATAATACACTTCCCATAGTCCTCCATATAGTATTATACACTCCTCAGTCCTCCATATATTAAAATACACTCCTCATAGTGCTCCACATAGTATAATACACTCCTCATAGTGCTCCATATAGTATAATACACTGCTCAGGCCTCCATATAGTATAATACACTCCTCAATCCTCCATATAGTATAGTACACTGCTCATAGTGCTCCATATAGTATAATGCACCCCTCATAGTCCTCCATACAGTATAATACACTCCTCATAGTCCTCCATACATTAAAATACACTGCTCAGTCCTCCATATAGTATAATACACTCCTCATAGTGCTTCATATACTATAATGCACCGCCATAGTCATCCATGTCGTACAATTCACTTCCCATAGTATAATGCACCCCATAGTTCTTCATATAGTATAATGTATTCCCCATAGTCCTCGATACAGTATAATGCAGCCCACATATATTATAATGCAGCCACTCTACAGAATATAATGCAGCCACCCCACAAAAGAATAATGCAGCCCCGCCCTACAATATAATGTAACCCCCATAGAATATAATGCAGCCCCGCTCATAGAATAATGCAGCTCCTCCATACAGGGGCAGTGAGAAAGACACAGGCAAGCAGTGACTAGGGGACAGGGGAGAAGGACACAAGGGGGCTAAGGGAGCAAGGAAGACAGGCACACGGGGACTAGGAGGCAGGGGAGAAGGACACAAAGGGACTAGTGGGCAAGGGAGACTGACACAAGGGGACAAGGTAGACTGACACAAGGGGATGCACAGGGACTAGTGGGCAAGGGAGACTGACAAGGGGACACACAGGGACGAGTATTATGCTATATGGGGGTGAGACGACGAGACGTGGCGAACCCAATAGTGGACCCTCTGGGTCACGGTCCCAGAGCCCCCCCAGGGCGAGCAAACCTGATGGAAGCACCCCC
Organism: Ranitomeya imitator; assembly: GCF_032444005.1. NCBI lineage: Eukaryota > Metazoa > Chordata > Amphibia > Anura > Dendrobatidae > Ranitomeya > Ranitomeya imitator. Next base: position 166,964,203 of record NC_091284.1, read on the forward strand.
TATACAGGGAGCGTTAGGAGCAGGCCCGAGGAGGATAGTACCGCAACTGCCGGAGCCAAAGGGACGACTGGGTGAAGCAGCGGAGCAGGAACGCAGAGGAGACGAGGCGGAGAGCTGAAAAGGAAAAACACAAATATAAGGACAAGGCAAAACCAAGAACCAGCAAGAGCAGGAAACAGCGGTAAACCGGAGAAACGGAACACAGAGAGGAACCTAAGGAAGGACCCAGAGACAACGCTGGCGCAAGCAAGCACGCTACAGCGAAGATACACAGGCGCTTACCTGAGGGAGCGCCGAGCAGAAATACCCGGTGGGCGCCGCCATATTGGGGGCGGAGCAACCGGGTCACAACCTCCCAGCAGGCAGAGCGGCGGAAGAGACCCTACGGCGCATGCGCGGACTGCAGATGCGCCGAGAGGCAGAGAAGCCACGCTGACCAGAAGAAGAAGGGACGTCGGGAGCGCGCCGGCCGGACAGGTAAGTATCAGTGATCGTGACAGTACCCCCTTTCTTACTCCCCCTTCTTTTAGAGCTGGAAAGAAATCTCTTTAAAATATGGGGTGCATTGATGTTCTCTCGAGGTTCCCATGATCTCTCCTCAGGACCAAATCCTTTCCAGTCAATCAAAAATAGCGTTCGGCCTTTAACCATCTTTTGAGCTAAAATATCTCTTACCTCAAACTGACCGTCGGAGGAGGAGAAGGAAGGAGCAAAAGATGACGAAGAGTGAAAACGATTAAATACAGCAGGTTTAAGGAGCGAGACATGAAAGGCATTAGGCACACGCAAAGAAGCTGGTAATATTAACTTATATGCCACCTCATTGATTCGGCTAGAAATTTCAAAAGGCCCAATGTAGCGAGGTCCCAATTTATGAGAAGGGATTTTTAGCCTAATGTACCGAGAGGAGAGCCAAACTTTATCCCCTAGTTGATATGGGGGAGCATCAAGCCGTCTTTTATCTGCAAACCTTTTCATACGATCAGTAGCCTTAAGAAGAGACTCCTTAGTCTCTAGCCAAATCTTGGAGAACTCCAGGGACAGAGAATCAGCCACCGGTACGCCTGAAGTGCTGGAAATGGGAAAAGGAATGCTAGGGTGTTGCCCAAAAACCACAAAGAAAGGAGATTTAGAAGAAGATTCATTAGGATGATTGTTATAGGCAAATTCCGCCCAAGGAAGCAAGGAAACCCAATCGTTATGATGAGAATTGGAGAAATGTCGTAGATAGGACGTGAGAATTTGATTGACGCGCTCCACTTGGCCATTAGACTGAGGATGATAAGCAGAGGAGAAATCTAGCGTTACCTTCATTAAGCCACACAGAGCTCTCCAGAATCGTGCCGTGAACTGGACTCCTCGGTCCGAAACAATATGAAGAGGAAAGCCGTGAAGTCGGAAGATATGGCGGATGAAGATCTTCGCCAGTTCGGAGGCAGATGGCAAACCAGATAAGGGGATGAAGTGAGCCATTTTGGAAAATCGATCGACAACCACCAGGATGACGGAGCAATTACAGGAGCGAGGGAGATCCGTGATAAAGTCCATAGCGATATGACTCCAAGGAGTGGACGGTATAGGTAGCGGATGTAAGAGTCCGGAAGGTAGTTGCCGGGGAACCTTGTTTTTAGCACAGGAAGGACATGAAGCGATGAAATCTCGGACATCTTGACGAAGGAACGGCCACCAATAGTGGCGAGCAATAAGAAAGAGGGTCTTCTTAGTTCCAGCATGTCCAGCAATTTTGGAAGAATGACCCCAGAGTAGTACTTTCTTTCTGTCCTCGCTTGCCACGAAGGTCTTCCCAGGAGGTAAGGAGATCACTTCTAAAGGAGTAACGGAAATAATCCTAGCAGGGTCAATAATGTGTGCAGGGGTCTCCACCTCATCCAACGGCTGAAAAGACAGTGAGAGAGCATCCGCTCTGACATTCTTGTCACCAGGACGAAAATGGAGTTCAAAATCAAAACGTCCAAAAAACAGGGACCATCTAGCTTGTCGAGGATTAAGTCTTTGGGCCGACTGCACATAGGCCAAATTCTTATGGTCCGTAAATATAGTAAAGGGGTGAACAGCCCCTTCGAGAAGATAACGCCACTCCTCTAAGGCCAACTTAATGGCTAGCAGTTCCTTGTCTCCGATGGAGTAATTTCGTTCCGAAGATGAAAAGGACTTGGAGAAGAAACCACACGTGACGATACGTCCAGAGGCTGACTTTTGTAAGAGAACTGCTCCGACCCCCAAGGAAGATGCATCCACTTCAAGAACAAAGGGTCTGTTGACATCAGGACGATGAAGCACCGGAGCTTCAGCAAATCTCTGTTTCAAGGTGAGAAAAGCATTTTGCAACTCTGTAGACCAGTTGTTGGAATCAATCCCTTTGCGAGTAAGAGCTGAGATGGGCTTGGTTAATGAAGAAAAATGTGGGATGAATTGCCTATAGTAATTGGCAAAGCCGAGGAAACGTTGAATGGCTTTAACTCCTACTGGTCGTGGCCAATCCAAAACCGCAGACACTTTGGCTGGATCCATTCGTAGACCGGCATCAGAAACGATATATCCCAGGAAAGGTACACTTGATTGCTCGAAGACACATTTTTCAATCTTGGCAAAAAGATGATTCTCACGAAGACGTTGTAAAACCAGCCGGACGTCACGTCGATGAGTGGAGAGATTCGGAGAGAAGATGAGAATGTCGTCAAGATAAACCACGACACTAACATACAGGCAATCTCTGAAGATGTCATTTACGAATTCTTGGAATACAGCAGGAGCATTACATAGTCCAAAAGGCATAACCAGGTACTCATAATGGCCATCTCGAGTGTTAAACGCGGTCTTCCATTCATCTCCTGCACAAATTCGTACGAGATTGTATGCACCACGGAGATCCAGCTTAGTGAACACTCGTGCTCCTCTTAAACGGTCAAAAAGCTCAGAGATCAATGGCAACGGATATTTGTTCTTCACCGTTATGTTGTTCAAACCTCTGTAATCAATACATGGACGAAGAGAGCCGTCTTTTTTCTTGACGAAAAAGAATCCGGCTCCTGCAGGCGAAGAGGATTTTCGAATGAAACCTTTGGCTAGGTTCTCTTGCACGTACTCCGACATGGCTTGAGTCTCTGCAGGGGAGAGGGGGTAGATTCTTCCCCGCGGAGGCATGGTACCAGGAACCAGGTCTATGGGACAGTCGTAGGACCGATGTGGAGGAAGACTCTCCGCTTCCTTCTTATTGAAAACATCAGAAAAAGAAGAGTAGACAGAAGGCAGACCAGAAAGAACAATGGAAGAGGAGGAGTCACCCACAGGACGTACTGACGACAGACACCGAGTCCGACAGGAATCCCCCCAAGAAAAGATATTGCCATTATGCCAATCAAATGCGGGCTCGTGGGTCCGCAGCCAGGGTAACCCTAAAAGAACAGGATGAGAAATATTGGCTAAGACGTAAAACGCAATTTTCTCTTTATGTAAAACCCCTACTTGCAGCTCTACTATCTGAGTGACCTGGGTAACAGTCTCTTGCAAGAGCTTACCATCAACTGAAGCAAGAAAAAGAGGACTTTCTAGGGTCCTAACGGGAACAGAAAATCTATCAACCTCCTCTTGTCTAATAAAATTCCCAGCTGCACCCGAGTCAACGTAGGCAAGTAAAGAATAGCGTTTACAAGAGACATGAAGTAAAACGGAAAGTGTAAGGGGTTGAGAGGTATCACTTGCACCTAGGGAGGCCTCTCTTACCTGACCTAGGCGGAGGAGTTTTCCGGACGATCAGGGCAAGCACGGAGGAGATGGGCAGCACTACCACAGTAGAAACACAAGCCTTGGGTGCGCCTCTCCTGGCGCCGTTGCTCAGACATCTTGAGCCGATCCACTTGCATCGGCTCTGGCGCTGGTACAATAGTAGATGCCCTGGGTCTGGGACTAGGTGGTCTTCGTAATGGCACGCTCTTGAAATCGGAGGTCTATACGGGTAGCCAGAGATATCAAATCCTCCAAATTAGTAGGAGTATCCCGACCCGCCAACTCATCCTTAATGCGTCCGGACAATCCCCGCCAGAATGCCCCTACCAGGGCCTCATTATTTCACCCAAGATCAGACGATAACGTGCGGAACTGAATAGCGTACTGACCCACAGATAGAGTCCCCTGTTGTAAACTAAATAGAGACTCGGTAGTAGAGGCTAGACGACCAGGTTCGTCGAAAACCCGACGAAAGGTTTCAAAGAAATCGACTAAGTGGGACATCAGATGGTCGTCTCGCTCCCAGAGAGGATTTACCCACGCCAATGCATCCCCCTCAAGATGAGAAATTATGAAAGCTATCTTAGCCCGATCGGTGGGATATTGTAGGGGCAAGAGCTCAAAATGGAGACGGCACTGATTTAAGAAACCCCGACATAATTTGGGGTCTCCATTATAACGTGGGGGTTTGGCCAAACGAGGTGGTGCGTGAGACGCGGAAACCGGAGCGGGGGTGGATGCAGAAGTCTGCAGAGAGAGGAGACGAGAGTCTATTGCTGCCATATAAGACAGAATTTGCGTCTGTGTGTCGCGCTGCTGTGCCAGTTCTTGCTGCAAATTAAGCAACAAAGACGCATTCCCGGGATCGGAGGACTGAAGTGAGGACAAACGGGAGTCCATAGACTTCATGAAGGCCATCATACGGGACTGATTTTCACGAAGAAAGAGCAATTCTTTCTGAGCAGCCGAGGCTCCAGCGGGATCCATGGCCTGTGTATACTATTATGCTATATGGGGGTGAGAAGACGAGACGTGGCGAACCCAATAGTGGACCCTGTGGGTCACGGTCCCAGAGCCCCCCCAGGGCGAGCAAACCTGATGGAAGCACCCCCTATACAGGGAGCGTTAGGAGCAGGCCCGAGGAGGATAGTACCGCAACTGCCGGAGCCAAAGGGACGACTGGGTGAAGCAGCGGAGCAGGAACGCAGAGGAGACGAGGCGGAGAGCTGAAAAGGAAAAACACAAATATAAGGACAAGGCAAAACCAAGAACCAGCAAGAGCAGGAAACAGCGGTAAACCGGAGAAACGGAACACAGAGAGGAACCTAAGGAAGGACCCAGAGACAACGCTGGCGCAAGCAAGCACGCTACAGCGAAGATACACAGGCGCTTACCTGAGGGAGCGCCGAGCAGAAATACCCGGTGGGCGCCGCCATATTGGGGGCGGAGCCACCGGGTCACAACCTCCCAGCAGGCAGAGCGGCGGAAGAGACCCTACGGTGCATGCGCGGACTGCAGATGCGCCGAGAGGCAGAGAAGCCGCGCTGACCAGAAGAAGAAGGGACGTCGGGAGCGCGCCGGCCGGACAGGTAAGTATCAGTGATTGTGACAACGAGCGGGCAAGGGAGACTGACACAAGGGGACACACGGAGACAAGGGACACAAGCACAAGGGTGACAGGCACAAGGGGACTCATGGGGAGTAGGAAGAAGGGGAGAAGGGCACAAGGGGACACACAGGAACTAGGGAGCAAGGGAGTCAGGCACAAGAGGCCACAAGGGGACTCCGAGGGCAGAGTAGATAGGGATGCATGGGAAGATGGGGCTGCAAGGGGACAGGGGAAGACGAGGGGAGACATAGGAGCAGGGAAGAAGGGGGCACAGGGATTACGAGGACAGGGTAGATGGGGAACACACAGTGAGAAAGGGGACAGGGATGACTTGAGAGCAGGGCAGATGGGTCACATGGGGACAAGGGGCAGGGAATGCATGGGGTGCAGGAGGACTCAGGGCATGGGAGATGGGGAGCATTGGGGGACCAGGGGAGGAGGGACAAGGCGTGTTCGGGGGCCCGGAGCACAATGACCTAAATCTGGGGACTTACAAGGACATGGTGCACAGGAAAGCAGGGAGGAAACGGGGCTGGTGTCACAGGGGGCCGGGGACGCTGGGGGCCGAGGACGGCGACACATGGGCAGCAGACACACCTCACTGCTGCCAGTCCCATACACCGCCATGTTCATCCCCGGATCCTCCACATGGCTGAGCTGCTGCAGCATCCCCCTCCTGGGTGGCTCGGTCCACGCACCACCCGCCAGCCCCAGAGCCGCCTGTTCCCGGTCCCAGAAGCCGCCACAGGCTCTGCCAATATGGCGACCGCCATCACCTGTGCAGATGCTACACTGCCTGGGTCCCGCACTCAGCGGGTGCATGATGAAGTGACATCATCGCGCACCTGCAGAGGCAGAGGGGAATGATGGGAGTCAGCTGACACTCTCTCCTCCATCATTGCTTCGAACTGTACCAGCATCATAGACGCCAGTATAGTTCAATGCGGCGGCTGCGACGGGGGGAGTCATGTGCCTCTGATGTACCAGGCCCCTGACCTGCCAGGCCCGGTTGCAGCGGTGACCGCTGCAACCATGGTAGTTACACCCCTGCACACATACACACACCCAGGAAAACACACATAGGAAACCACACATACTCAGAAAAAAAACACATACTCTGACCTGCCATATTTAATTTGTCAAATGCCCCCTCCCCCCTGCTACTTAGCACAGCAAACCTTGAGATGAGCAGCTGGAGAGATTAGCTGGAACGTGCTGGGCAGTGCGCACACAGAGCTGCCTACCTCTCATCTTCTCCTGCTCTCCTGTCCTGTGCTGCTGCTTTGTACACTGTAGCTCCTCCCCCTCCAGGTTCTGGCAGATCGGACATCAGAGACAGATCTGCACACAGAAGAGGAGGAGGCTGCATCACTATGTAAGTAATGCACCCATCCTCCTCTTCTGTGTGCCAGGAGCTGCCCCCACTCACCGCAGCCTGCACATTACTGAAGCCGGCCATGGCTCCAGCCACAGGTGCAGGCTGCGTGTCCCGCCCTCCTGTTCCTGCTCATCACACACTGGGGTGCAGGTCCTCCAGCAGCCCTCAGCAGCTGCTTACACACCGACCCGGGGGGCATATGCATTCCTGCAACCCGGCCCAGCCCGCCCCTGATAATACTGTATGGAGGACTATGAGATGCCCATAATACTGTATGGAGGAGCATTATATGGGGCCAATAATACTCTATGGAGGAGCATTATATGGGGCCAATAATACTGTATGGCGGACTATGTGGTTGGCCATAATACTGTATGGAGGACTATGAGGTGCCAATAATACTGTATGGAGGTGCATTATATGGGGACAATAATACTGTATGGAGGAGCATTATATGGGGCCAATAATACAGTATGGAGGAGCATTATATGGGGCCAATAATACTGTATGGTGACTATGTGGTTGCCCGTAATACTGTATGGCGGACTATGTGCTTGCCCATAATACTGTATGGAGGACTATGAGGTGCCCGTAACACTGTATGGAGCACTATGTGGTTGCCCATAATACTGTATGGAGGACTATGAGGTGCCTGTAATACTGTATGCAGCACTATGTGTTGACCATAATACTGTATTACTGTATGGAGGACTATGAGGTGCCCGTAATACAGTATGGAGCACTATGTGTTGACCATAATACTGTATGGAGGACTATGAGGTGCCCGTAACACTGTATGGAGCACTATGTGGTTGCCCATAATACTGTATGGAGGACTATGAGGTGCCTGTAATACTGTATGGAGCACCATATGTTGACCATAATACTGTATGGAGGACTATGAGGTGCCCATAATACTGTATGGAGCACTATGTGGTTGCCTATAATACTGTATGGAGGACTATGAGGTGCCCGTAATACTGTATGGAGCAAAATATGTTGACCATAATACTGTATGGAGGACTATGAGGTGCCCATAATACTGTATGCAGCACTATGTGTTGACCATAATACTGTATTACTGTATGGAGGACTATGAGGTGCCCGTAATACAGTATGGAGCACTATGTGTTGACCATAATACTGTATGGCGCACTACGAGGTGCCCGTAATACTGTATGGAGCACTATGTGTTGCCCATAATACTGTATGGCGGACTATATGGTTGCCCATAATACTGTATGGAGGACTATGAGGTGCCCATAATACTGTATGGAGCACTATGTGGTTGCCTATAATACTGTATGGAGGACTATGAGGTGCCCGTAATACTGTATGGAGCAAAATATGTTGACCATAATACTGTATGGAGGACTATGAGGTGCCCATAATACTGTATGGAGCACTATGTGGTTGCCTATAATACTGTATGGAGGACTATGAGGTGCCCGTAATACTGTATGGAGCACAATGTGTTGCCCAGGATGAGGACATTATTACTGGAAGGGACCCAGGATAGGGATCTTTTTAAGATGGACATTGGGGTCCAAGATGGAGACATTAAATAAAGAGGGTGACATAACTACTGTATTAAGGTCAGGATGAGGAACATACATTATTGGTTTATGGTGGCAAGTGGGGACATACTGTAGTTACTGTAGGGGCCAATCAGGGGACATTATTACTGCTGTAATTTACTTTTGAGCTTACTGTCTTCCATGGGGAGAACATAAGGGGGTCCTGCTACTGTGCAGGGTGGCACTTTGTCTTTTTTTTCTTCATCTGACATAGTATAGAAGTCGAGGAAAATAGTGGGGAATGTGCTCTGGAAGCGATCAGTTATAGCTAACTGTGTTAGTTTCTGCAGAGACGAGTCTTTGCTGGAAGAAGTAATGGCGGTCTGCACTGTATGCAGAAAAAAGACTTCAACTGCAGATGTCACCGGTGAGTTAGCGTGTTGCTTGTACACTTACACTATATATTGTATACTGTGTACAGAGCTCCTTTATATAATGTCACTGGTGATCACTGTATTATGTGTACACTATATACTGTATACAGAGCTCTTGTGTATAAAGTCACTGGTGATCACTGTATTACACGTACACTATACACTATATACAGAGCTCCTGTGCATAATGTCACTGGTGATCACTGTATTATGTGTCCACTGACACTATATACAGAGCTCCTGCGTATAATGTCACCGGTGATCACTGTATTCAGGAGTGTCCCTATAATGAGGCAACTTGAGCTTGTTGCCTCAGACGGCGCCACCTGCTGGGCGGCAGTGGGAGCGCTCAGTGCAGGAGATTGATACACAAAGTCCTGAGCGTTGCTCCTGTGCAGAGCTGGGTGCCGCCTCCAGCACTGGCTCCTCCTCTGTCTTCTCTCTCCCTCACCCTCCGGGCTGATCATGACGTCGGCAGTGAGGGACAAAGCAGGAGGAGCTAGGAGCCAGAAATCTCCACAGTGTGTGACAATTACAGGGGCCAGTAGGTGGCAGCGTCACAAATTGCTGTAGGGCTCCAGATGTAGGGCTGCTCCCTACCCCAGCCCCCTCCATTCCATCCTGAGGATAGCTGCTGAGGCTGCCTGCTGCTGCCTCTGAGCACTGTCCCCTCCATAACTCCTTCCTAGTTCCTCTGAGATCACAGGAGGCAGTCGGACCAGAGGAGGAGGAGGAGGGGCAGATCCTGCCTGCACAGACTCCTAGAGGAGGCAGCAGCTCCCTGTGTCCTCCTGTGTCTTCTGCCCCTGGTGACCTGGGATGGGGCGAGTAGTGACAGCTCTGCTGCAGCACACGTGAGTATATGGAACTATATGGTGGCCCGATGCAAATGCATCGGGTATTGTAGAGTATGCATGTCCAAGTAGTATATTGCCCAGCGACGTAGTATATTGCCCAGCCACGTAGTATATTGCCCAGCCACGTAGTATACAGCAGAGCCACGTAGTATATTGCCGGGCCACGTAGTATATTGCCCAGTCGCGTAGTATATTGCCCAGTCATGTAGTATATTGCCCAGTCACGTAGTATATTGCCCTGCCACGTAGTATACAGCAGAGCCACATAGTATATTGCCGAGCCACGTAGTATATTGCCCAGTCGCGTAGTATATTGCCCAGCCACGTAATATAGTGCCCAGCCACGTAGTATAGTGCCCAGCCACGTAGTATAGTGCCCAGCCACGTAGTATAGTGCCCAGCCACGTAGTATATTGCCCAGCCACGTAGTATATTGCCCAGCCACGTAGTATATTGCCCAGCCACGTAGTATACAGCACAGCGACATAGGATATTGCGCAGCTACGTAGTATACAGCACAGCGACATAGGATATTGCGCAGCCACGTAGTATACAGCACAGCGACGTAGGATATTGCGCAGCCACGTAGTATACAGCACAGCGACGTAGTATATTGCCCAGCTACGTAGTATATTGCACAGAGCAACGTAGTATATTGCCCAGCCTTGTAGTATATTGCACAACCATATTGCCCAGCTATGCAGTATATTGCCCAGCCACGTATGACACAGGGTAAAAAAATAAAAAATAAACACATACTTACCTTCTGCCGGCGCGTTGTAGCAGTGTCCAGGGATTATTGGTGGCGGCGGCCATCTTCCGGAGGTCGCCTGGGGCTTCAGGAAAATGGCCGCGGGATGCCGCGCGTGCGCAGATGGAGATCGCGGCGGCCATTTTCCTGAAGCCGAGTTCCATTGCAAGTCCCAGGGCTGGTGCAGGACCTATGATGACATCGCGGTCACATGACCGTGACGTCACGTCAGGTCCTTGCCGCACACCAGCCCTGGGACGAGACCGGAGGCTGGCGCTCGCAATTGGAGCGGTCCGGGGAGCGTGGCGAGGAGCGAGAAAGGCGGCGGAGGGTGAGTATAGCAGGTTTTTTATTTTTTTTATTATTTTGAACATGCATATTTTTACTATTGATGCTGCATAGGCAGCATCAATAGTAAATAGTTGGGGGACACACAGGGTTAATAGCAGCGGTAACGGAGTCCGTTACACCGCAGGGCGTTACCGCTGCCATTAACCCTGTGTGAGCGGGATTACGGAGCAGGCGCCGGGCAGTGAGTGCAGGGGAGTAGGGGAGGGACTAATCGGACTGTGGCCGTCGCTGATTGGTCGCGGCAGCCATGACAGGCAGCTGCCGAGACCAATCAGCGAATGAATAACCGTGACAGAAGGACAGAAAGACAGACGGAAGTACCCCTTAGACAATTATGCATATAGATGTCATTTATAGGGTATGTAATATTGTGTATAGTGTCTGCTTTCCTGTGTGTGAATGAATGCAGAGGTTTCTTGTGTATGTAATAGTGTGTGTAGTGTACAGTATATGTGTCTCTGTTTATAAATGTGTGTATAGCGATATACTGCCTGTGATTCTTGAGTATGACCAGGCCTGAACCCACAATTGTCTCTGCTTGGCAGGATGCCACATAATAAATTCCCCCCAGTAACAATCCTTTGCATATATCCAGCACAGTGTAACCTGTGCACTCCCGAGTATCCGGAGTCCTGTCCAGTAATGTGCTGGGGTGCAGGCAGTGCAGTGCTGGTGTATGTTATGTGCGCTCCCCTGAGTATCCGGAGTCCTGTCCAGTAATGTGCAGGCGGTGCGGTGCTGGTGTATGTGATGTGCGCTCCCCTGAGTATCCGGAGTCGTGTCCAGTAATGTGCTGGGGTGCAGGCAGTGCGGTGCTGGTGTATGTGATGTGCGCTCCCCTGAGTATCCGGAGTCCTGTCCAGTAATGTGCTAGGGTGCAGGCAGTGCGGTGCTGGTGTATGTGATGTGTGCTCCCCTGAGTATCCGGAGTCCTGTCCAGTAATGTGCTGGGGTGCAGGCGGTGCTGGTGTATGTGATATGCGCTCCCCTGAGTATCCGGAGTCATGTCCAGTAATGTGCAGGCGGTGCTGGTGTGTGTGATGTGCGCTCCTCTGAGTATGTGCTAGGGTGCAGGCAGTGCGGTGCTGGTGTATGTGATGTGTGCTCCCCTGAGTATCCGGAGTCCTGTCCAGTAATGTGCTGGGGTGCAGGCAGTGCGGTGGTGGTGTATGTGATGTGCGCTCCTCTGAATATCCAGAGTCCTCTTCAGTAATGTGCTGGGGTGCAGGCAGTGCTGGTGTATGTGATGTGCGCTCCTCTGAGTATCCAGAGTCCTCTTCAGTAATGTGCTGGGGTGCAGGCAGTGCGGTGCTGGTGTGCGTGATGTTATCTGTGCAGACGACCGCTGTACACTCTGGTACCCAGCACCTGTATGTTCTGCAGTTATCGCCCCTCATATTATCACACCTCAGCTAGAATGTCCGCTCTGTGGAACATCTCCTGAAGGTTCGTGCAGGATTCCAGAGCTCTGGTCATTCTAGCAATGGACCTAATAGTCCGGGCAGTGGTGACCACGGTCATTTCACTATATATAGATGTAGTGATGAGTCTGGGTTTAGGTTCCTCTCTGACTGAGAATCATGTCGGTTCCCCTAGTCTCCGTTTTTGTTTGACTAAACTATTACAGATCGGACACGCAGGCTGATATCAGAGATTTCTGTTGAGAACAATATGTATTGCTGACATAGCACAACGACCTAATGACTGTGGTGGACTCTTTTGTGTAGTTCCTCTGTTGGATAATGGTATTAAGTTAATGCCTCTGATCAGAGTGTTGGCTTAACATGGTCCAATAATCTCACGAGAGAATCGGAGCACACTGAGGAGAAGATGGAGGAAAGAATTCTCTATCTTCTTTATCTTATCACTTTGCGGAAATCAGACTGCACTCAGATGATATCCAAGTGCAGTCCAATTTTCTGCCCCCACCCACTGATTTGAATGTTTGCATGCCGTCCAATATACCCTGCTACTCAGCATTCTGTGATTTTTTTTTGTCATGCCAATTCAGTATGAGAAGAAGACACCAGTCTTCTAGAAATCCCATCCTCACTCTGTTTCTCCCCTCCGCAGCGTTATTTTGGCTGCAGTGCAGGTTTTGGGACTTCCGCATCACCACAGCATGTTCATTTCATGCTGCGGAGTCAGAAGAGATTGGGTGAATGCGGGGAGAAGATGCAGATCGTGAGTACAGGGCAGCTGCGCTCTCCCTGCGATCACCCACGGGTTCCCACCGGTCCGAAGACACTGCTTCCAAGACGCAGCCCCTCCAGATGTTGAGCACATACCCTAAAGGTACTGTTACACTAAACGATTTACCAACGATCACAACCAGCGATACGACCTGGCCGTGATCGTTGGTAAGTCGTTGTGTGGTCGCTGGTGAGTGAATGCCACAAATAATTGGAGGACACACGGTTGCAGTCTTTACCTGGTTTACTGGTGTTAAGCCACCTCAGTCCAGGGTACCGGCATGTTGTGATCAGGTGGCCTTGGAGCAGCATGACATGACCTTCGCTGGAGCAGTGGTAACTTTACTGACCGCAAACCCTGATCCTATCACCGCAACTAGAAGTAGCCGTGGGGTGTGCCTAACCAGACCTAGACACCTTGACACAGCCTGAGGACTAAATATCCCTAAAGATGGAAATAGGAAAGCTGTCTTGCCTCAGAGTAGACCCCCAAAGGATAGGTAGCCCCCCACAAATAATGACTGTGAGTAGGAGAGGAAAAGACACACGCAGACAGAAAAAAGGGATAAGCAAAGGAGGCCACTTCTACCTAGATAGGAAAGGATGGTACAGGATACTATGCGGTCAGCATAAAACACTACAAAATATCCACACCAGAAAAATACAAAAACTCCACCACCTAACTAAAGATGTGGAGAGTATATCTGCGACTACAGAGAATCCAACTAGACTGAGAAAACATCAGGCACAGTCTAGCAGGAACAAAATAGAAACAGGATCAGCACAGAAAATAAACACACAGCAGTGTGTCTAAAAAATGAAGCAAACACTTATATTTGCTCAATGGCAGCAAGCAGGAGGGCCAGGCAGAGGACCAACAATTCCAAAGGAACATAGACTACTGGCAAGGACTAATGAGTCCTGCAAAGCTAAATACCCCAGTCAGACTTGCAATTAGCAGAAACACCTGTCCAAGACTGCTGCTCAGGAACAAAAGCATTACCATCAACAACCACCGGAGGGAGCCCAAGAGCAGAATTCACAACAGTACCCCCCCTTGAGGAGGGGTCACCGAACCCTCACCAGAGCCCCCAGGCCGGTCAGGACGAGCAAGATGAAAGGCATGAACCAAATCAGCGACATGGACATCAGAGGTCGAAACCCAAGAATTATCCTTCTGGCCATAACCCTTCCATTTGACAAGGTACTGAAGCTTCCGCCTCGAAAAATGAGAATCCAAATCTTCTCAACCACATATTCCAACTCCCCATCGACCAACACAGGGGCCGGAGGATCAACAGAGGGAACAACGGGCTCCACATATTTCCGCAACAAAGATCTATGGAAGACATTATGGATAGCAAAAGAGGCCGGAAGCGCCAGACGAAACGACACCGGATTAATAATCTCAGAAATCCTATAAGGACCAATAAACCGAGGCTTAAACTTAGGAGAAGAAATCTTCATAGGAACATGACAGGAAGATAACCAAACCAGATCCCCAACCCAAAGCCGGGAACCAACACAGCGACGTCGGTTAGCAAAACGTTGAGCCTCCTCCTGAGACAACACCAAATTGTCCACCACCTGAGCCCAAATCTGCTGCAACCTGTCAACCACAGAATCCACACCAGGAAAGTCAGAAGACTCAACCTGCCCAGAAGAAAAACGAGGATGAAAACCAAAATTACAAAAAAAAGGCGAAACCAAAGTGGCCGAACTAGCCCGATTATTAAGGGCAAACTCGGCCAATGGCAAAAAAGCCACCCAATCATCCTGATCAGCAGACACAAAGCATCTCAAATAAGTCTCCAAAGTCTGATTAGTACTCTCGGTCTGGCCATTTGTCTGAGGATGAAATGCAGAAGAAAAAGACAAATCAATGCCCAGCCTAGCACAAAAGGCCCGCCAAAACCTAGAAACAAACTGGGAACCTCTGTCGGACACAATATTCTCAGAAATACCATGCAAACGGACCACATGCTGAAAAAACAACGGAACCAAATCAGAAGAAGAAGGCACTTTAGGCAAAGGCACCAAATGAACCATCTTAGAGAATCGGTCACAAACAACCCAGATAACCGACATCCTCTGGGAAACAGGAAGATCGGAAATAAAATCCATAGAAATATGCGTCCAGGGCCTCTCAGGGACCGGCAATGGCAAAAGCAACCCACTAGCACGGGAGCAACAAGGCTTGGCCCGCGCACAAGTCCCACAGGACTGCACAAAAGACTGCACATCACGCGATAAAGAAGGCCACCAAAATGACCTACCAACCAAGTCTCTGGTACCAAAAATGCCAGGATGACCAGCCAACACAGAACAGTGAACCTCAGAAATCACTCTACTAGTCCATCTGTCAGGAACAAACAGCTTCCCCACAGGACAACAATCAGGTTTGTCAGCCTGAAATTTCTGAAGAACCCGCCGTAAATCAGGAGAAACGGCAGAAAGGACCACCCCTTCCTTTAAAATACCGACTGGTTCCAAGACCTCAGGAGAATCAGGCAAAAAACTCCTAGAGAGGGCATCAGCCTTAATATTCTTAGAACCCGGAAGGTACAAGACCACGAAATCAAAACGAGAAAAAAAACAAGGACCATCGAGCCTGTCTAGGATTCAACCGTTTGGCAGACTCGAGTTAAATCAGATTCTTATGATCGGTCAAGAACACAATACGGTGCTTAGCTCCCTCAAGCCAATGTCGCCACTTCTCAAACACCCACTTCATAGCCAACAACTCCCGATTGCCGACATCATAATTGCGTTCAGCAGGCGAAAACTTACGGGAAAAGAAGGCACACGGTTTCATTAAGGAACCAACAGGATCCCTCTGAGACAAAACAGCCCCTGCCCCAATCTCAGAAGCGTCAACCTCAACCTGAAACGGAAGAGAAACATCCGGTTGACGCAACACAGGAGCAGAAGTAAAACAATGTTTAAATTCATGAAAGGCAGAGACAGCCGCAGGGGACCAATTCGCCACATCCGCGCACTTCTTCGTCAAATCAGTCAAGGGTTTAACCACGCTGGAAAAATTAGCAATGAAACGGCGATAAAAATTAGCAAAACCCAAAAATTTCTGAAGGCTCTTCACGGATGTGGGCTGAATCCAATCATGAATGGCCTGAACCTTAACCGGATCCATCTCTATAGACGAGGGAGAAAAAATAAAGCCCAAAAAGGAAACCTTCTGCACCCCAAAAAGACACTTAGACCCTTTCACAAACAAGGCATTGTCACGAAGGATCTGAAATACCATCCTGACCTGCTGCACATGAGACTCCCAATCATCAGAAAAAATCAAAATATCGTCCAAATATACAATCAGGAATTTATCAAGATAATCCCGGAAGATATCATGCATGAAGGACTGAAAAACAGATGGAGCATTAGAGAGTCCGAATGGCATCACAAGGTATTCAAAATGACCCTCGGGCGTGTTAAACGCAGTTTTCCATTCATCACCCTGCTTAATACAAACAAGATTATAAGCCCCCCGAAGGTCAATCTAAAGGTACTGTCACACTAGACGATATCGCTAGCGATCCGTGACGTTGCAGCGTCCTCGCTAGCGATATCGTCCAGTGTGACAGGCAGCAGCGATCAGGCCCCTGCTGGGAGATCGCTGGTCGGGGAAGAAAGTCCAGAACTTTATTTCGTCGCTGGACTCCCCGTAGACATCGCTGAATCGGCGTGTGTGACACCGATTCAGCGATGTCTTTGCTGGTAACCAGGGTAAACATCGGGTAACTAAGCGCAGGGCCGCGCTTAGTAACCCGATGTTTACCCTGGTTACCATCCTAAAAGTAAAAAAACAAACACTACATACTTACCTACCGCTCTCTGTCCTCCAGCGCTGTGCTCTGCACTCCTCCTGCTCTGGCTGTGAGCGTCGGTCAGCCGGAAAGCAGAGCGGTGACGTCACCGCTCTGCTTTCTGGCTGCCCGGCGCTCACAGCCAGACCAGAGAAGCAGAGCGCCAAGGACAGACAGCGGAAGGTAAGTATGTAGCGTTTGTTTTTTTACTTTTTAGGATGGTAACCAGGGTAAACATCGGGTTACTAAGCGCGGCCCTGCGCTTAGTTACCCGATGTTTACCCTGGTTACCGGGGACCTCGGGATCGTTGGTCGCTGGAGAGCTGTCTGTGTGACAGCTCTCCAGCGACCAAACAGCGACGCTGCAGCGATCCGGATCGTTGTCGGTATCGCTGCAGCGTCGCTATGTGTGACGGTACCTTTAGTAAACCAACTAACTCCCTTAATCCTAGCAAACAAATCGGAAAGCAAAGGTAAAGGATATTGAAACTTGACCGTGATCTTATTCAAGAGGCGATAATCAATACAGGGTCTTAAGGAACCATCTTTTTTAGCAACAAAAAAAAACCCCGCTCCCAACGGTGAAGAAGATGGCCGAGTATGCCCTTTCTCCAAAGACTCCTTAATATAGCTCCGCATGGCGGTATGTTCAGGTACAGACAGGTTGAAAAGTCGGCCCTTAGGAAACTTACAGCCTGGAATCAAGTCAATAGCACAATTGCAGTCCCTGTGTGGTGTCAGGAAACTGGACTTGGGCTCATCGAATACATCCTGAAAATCAGACAAAAACTCCGGAATTTCAGAAGAGGGAGAAGGGGCGATAGACATCAGAGGAACATCATTATGAACCCCCTGACAACCCCAACTAGTCACAGACATGGACTTCCAATCCAAAACAGGATTATCTACCTGCAACCATGGAAAACCCAGCACGATAGCATCATGCAAATTATGCAACACCAGAAATCGACAATCTTCCTGATGGGCTGGCGCCATGCGCATGGTCACCTGTGTCCAAAACTGGGGCTTATTTTTAGCCAAGGGTGTAGCATCAATGCCCCTTAAAGGAATAGGGTTCTGCAAAGGCTGCAAGGGAAAACCACAACGCTTGGCAAACTCAAAGTCCATTAAGTTCAAGGCGGCGCCTGAATCCACAAATGCCATGACAGAAAATGATGACAATGAGCAGATCAAGGACACAGATAACAAAAATTTAGGTTGTACAGTACTGATGGTAATAGAACTGGCAATCCTCTTTGTCCGCTTAGGGCAGATAGAAATGACATGAGAAGCATCGCCACAATAATAACACAACCTATTCTGACGTCTGAAACCTTGTTGTTCAGTTCTAGACAGAATCCTATCACACTGCATAGGCTCAGGAATTTGCTCTGAGGATAACGCCATAGCGCGCACAGTTCTGCGCTCCCGCAAGCGCCGATCAATCTGAATGGCCAGAGACATAGAATCAATCAGATTGGAGGATGTGGGAAACCCCACCATAACATCTTTAACGGATTCAGAAAGACCCTTTCTGAAAATTGCCGCCAAAGCATCATTATTCCAATTAGTCAATACAGACCATTTTCTGAATTTCTGACAATACAATTCTGCCGCCTCTTGACCCTGAGACAGGGCCAACAAGGTCTTCTCAGCTTGATCCACCGAATTAGGTTCATCATACAGTAATCCTAACGCCTGAAAGAAGGAGTCTACATTAAGCAAAGCAGGATCCCCAGATTCCAGGGAAAACGCCCAATCTTGTGGATCACCACGCAGCAGGGAAATGACGATCCTAACTTGTTGAATGGAATCACCGGAGGATCGAGGTTTCAATGCAAAAAACTGTTTACAGTTGTTTTTAAAACTCAAAAATTTGGACCTGTCACCAAAAAACAAATCAGGAGTAGGTATCTTCGGTTCTAAAGCAGGAGTCTGAACAATGTAATCAGAAATACCCTGTACTCTAGCAGCAAGCTGGTCTATACGAGAAACTAATTCCTGAACATTCATGCTAGCACAAGGCTCTTCAGCCACCCAGAGATAAAGAGGGAGGAGAAGACAAAACAGACTGGGGAAAAAAAATGGCTCAAGATCTTTCCTCCCTTCTTCTGAGATGCAATTAACTCATTGTTGGCCAGTAGTACTGTTATGATCAGGTGGCCTTGGAGCAGCATGACATGACCTTCGCTGGAGCAGTGGTAACTTTACTGACCGCAAACCCTGATCCTATCACCGCAACTAGAAGTAGCCGTGGGGTGTGCCTAACCAGACCTAGACACCTCGACACAGCCTGAGGACTAAATATCCCTAAAGATGGAAATAGGAAAGCTCTCTTGCCTCAGAGTAGACCCCCAAAGGATAGGTAGCCCCCCACAAATAATGACTGTGTGTAGGAGAGGAAAAGACACACACAGACAGAAAACAGGTATAAGCAAAGGAGGCCACTTCTACCTAGATAGGAAAGGATAGTACGGGATACTATGCGGTCAGCATAAAACACTACAAAATATCCACAGCAGAAAAATACAAAAACTCCACCACCTAACTAAAGATGTGGAGAGTATATCTGCGACTCCAGCGAATCCAACTGGACTGAGAAAAACATCAGGCACAGTCTAGCAGGAACAAAATAGAAACAAGATCAGCACAGAAAATAAACACACAGCAGTGTGTCTAAAAAATGAAGCAAACACTTATCTTTGCTCAATGGCAGCAAGCAGGAGGGCCAGGCAGAGGACCAACACTTCCAAAGGAACATAGACTACTGGCAAGGACTAATGAGTCCTGCAAAGCTAAATACCCCAGTCAGACTTGCAATTAGCAGAAACACCTGTCCAAGACTGCTGCTCAGGAACAACAGCATTACCATCAACAACCACCGGAGGGAGCCCAACAGTAGAATTCACAACACCGGCAACAGGTATAGATGGAGTACAGGCAGCCTGAAGACAAGTGGAAATTCCCTTGACATGTCAGTTAAGAAGGCTTCCACTATGCGCTGGTCTGTAGTCCCTTGCTGCCTGTAGTTATCTAACAAGGTCCTCTTTCTTCCCCTGTCCAGGTACAGTACCTGCATGGTAGGCAACTTGAGAAGTCTCTTTGGGGTCTCTGTCCACGGTGACTCCGAACTCTGATTACTGCTGTACCTCAGGTATTATGTGGGTAAGTCCCTTTTAGTTTCCTGCCCGTCGTTTCTGCCATGGGACCTGTAGTTCCTCGGACTCCCGATGGCCGGTTTCTGCGCTCAGCTTAGAGAGGCCCAGTTGCAGGCCTCCTCTAGCTCCTAAGTCCTTCTGTCTCCTTCACTGTCTGCTACCAACTGTCAACTGTCACTGTCTAGCAACTGCCTAGCAACTGACTCCTCCCGACCAAAGAGAGCAGCTCTCCTCAATTCGGGTGTAGAGCTCCCCCTTCTGGCCTGGAGTCAGAATGTGTTGTATGTAAGGTTACCTGCCATAGGGATTCCTCCTGTCTCCAGTCATGGCATTACCCTCCCCGAGAGGAAGGCAATAACACTGTGGTACCTGAACTCCTGGGGTGTCACATTAGCGTTTCTATGTGCAGCGTATCATCTGCATGCGCAAACGCATGCCAAAGCACATGCAAAAGCATGCTTACGCCTGCGCATCATCTTGCGCATGACACAAAAAAAAATGCTGCGTGGGCATGCGTTTAAATGCGTTTTGCCATGGGCTTGAATTTTTTATTCGCATGGTGGAGGCGGTGACATCATTTTCTGGACATGCGCAGTCTAAAGTACGCATGCATACCGAACACATTCGTAAGCATGTCATTGCGTTCCAATCGGTTCCCATAGACACTAACGCGTTTTTTCATGCAATCATCTACAATCGTCCGCATGCGGATGATCGCGCAATATTTGACGCCTCAAAAAATGCAACATGTTGTGTTTGCCGGACCCTGGCGTACACCTTAAAACGACGCATGCGTAAGCTTCTGCAAGTGACCGTATACAAAACCATGTCACTGCATAGACAATGTTAAAGATATGTACGCATGACGCATGTAGATCGATGCGGATCGTACATTGCGCACACAGCTGCAAATGTGAACTAGGCCTTAGGGGGGCTCTGTGGGAGAAACCATTTTGCATGGGGCTGTGTGAAAACATAGTACTGTGCAATGAGGCTGTGTGGGGACATAATACTGTATAACCAGAAAGTGTTGAGACATTATTCTGAGTGAGGACGTAATACTGTGGAATGGAGCTATGCGACATTATTCTGAATGGAGAGCAGTGTGAAGACACACTACTGTGCAAGGGGGATGTGTGAGGAAATCATTCTGAATGGGTGGCTGTGTGGAGACATAATACTGTGTAAGAGAGCTGTGTGGGGACATGATACTGTGCAAGTGGGCTGTTAACTGCTTTGTGGTTTGGGTGAGACTGAAAGCTATTTAAGATCCTGAAATTTTCTTGTCCATTGCCAGTTGTATTCTGACCTGCCTCTGTGTAACTTGCCTTGCTATTCTCCCAGTTGACAGTCCTTACTTTTTACTTCAAACAAATAAAGTTGCACTCTGTAGTGCTATTGCAGCACCCCAGGTAACCGGTTGCTGCAGTGATGTTGCCTTCCCTTCGGGGAGGGTGATGCCACGCTTGGAGGCAAGGGGGGTTCTTTCTATGAGGTAAGGTACTTGCATTCAACACATCCGAATCTAGGCCAGGAGGGGGAGCTCTGAACCCGGATTCAGGGGAGCGTCCCTTAGCTCTATATATCCGTGCCTGGAGGAGGAGCTAGTCAGTTAGTAGTGAGTCAGTTTGTAGTGAGTCTGAGAGGAGTGAGGAGAAAAGAAGGACGATTGGAGCAGACGTGGGGCCAAGCAGCGACGAGGGAGCTGCTACCCCTGGAAAGAGAAGCAGAAGGAGAGTTGAATTGTGAAGGAGCTGAGAAGGAAGAAGCACAGTGGAGGAAAGGGCTCAGGAGGGGAACAGCGGAAGGACACCCTCAGAGCCAGAGCGCAGAAACCGGGTACCGTGAGCCTGAGGTCGTGTTGTTCTCCAGGACGCGCAACAGAACCGGAAGGCATAGGACTATGTTGTGAATTCTGTGGCAGAGCTCCCTCCTGTGGTCACAAGTGGTACTTCGGCTGATTCTCTCTGTGAGCTTCCGTTGGTGGAGGAGAGTGGTACTGCGGCTTCTGAGTTTCCTTCCTCAGGTGATGTGGTGAAGTCGTTAGGTGCTGCTCTATTTAACTCCACCTAGTGCTTTGATCCTGGCCTCCAGTCAATGTTCTAGTATTGGACCTGTTTCCTCCTGGATCGTTCCTGTGGCCTGCTGCTCTGCATAGCTAAGTTCCGCTTTTGCTATTTTGTTTGTGTTTTTTCTGTCCAGCTTGCTTATTTTGTTTTTTCTTGCTTGCTGGAAGCTCTGGGACGCAGAGGGTGTACCTCCGTGCCGTTAGTTCGGTACGGAGGGTCTTTTTGCCTCCTTTGCGTGGTTTTTTGTAGGGTTTTGTGTTGACCGCAAAGTTACCTTTCCTATCCTCGCTCTGTTCAGAAAGTCGGGCCTCACTTTGCTAAATCTATTTCATCTCTACGTTTGTCTTTTCATCTTAACTCACAGTCATTATATGTGGGGGCTGCCTTTTCCTTTGGGGTATTTCTCTGAGGCAAGGTTATTTTCTATCTTCAGGCTAGCTAGTTTCTCAGGCTGTGCCGAGTTGCATAGGGAGCGTTAGGCGCAATCCACGGCTGCCTCTAGTGTGGTTGGAGAGGATTAGGGATTGCGGTCAGCAGAGTTCCCACGTCTCAGAGCTCGTTCTATGTTTTTGGGTTATTGTCAGGTCACTGAACTAGAGAGAGTACAAAGGAGGGCAACAAAATTAATAAAGGGGATGGGAGAACTACAATACCCAGATAGATTAGCGAAATTAGGATTATTTAGTCTAGAAAAAAGACGACTGAGGGGCGATCTAATAACCATGTATAAGTATATAAGGGGACAATACAAATATCTCGCTGAGGATCTGTTTATACCAAGGAAGGTGACGGGCACAAGGGGGCATTCTTTGCGTCTGGAGGAGAGAAGGTTTTTCCACCAACATAGAAGAGGATTCTTTACTGTTAGGGCAGTGAGAATCTGGAATTGCTTGCCTGAGGAGGTGGTGATGGTGAACTCAGTCGAGGGGTTCAAGAGAGGCCTGGATGTCTTCCTGGAGCAGAACAATATTGTATCATACAATTAGGTTCTGTAGAAGGACGTAGATCTGGGGATTTATTATGATGGAATATAGGCTGAACTGGGTGGACAAATGTCTTTTTTCGGCCTTACTATGTTACTATGTTACTGTATGTGCTCTGACTTGTATGTCCATTGTGGTACTGAATTACCTTATCATAACAGGACTATATGTCAATTGCCTGTAACAAGTCTAAGGTGAAGCAATAACCCTAGGAGCCGGGTCATATAAGAGATCCTATAAACAGGCTCAAACTGCCTATCGTACAGACATCTGTCTTAGGACAGGAGAGAGGGGACCCTGTCCACAAGCTTTAAGCCGCAGGGACCTCACCATCTGGCACCAGTAGGAAAGGCTTACGGACCTCACCTGGGAGAGGGATCTCCTATTGTCTCCAAGCCGGCTGGACTACAGCTAGCCTACACCTGGTACCCTGGACTGAGGACTGCTATCATCAGTAAACCATGTAAAAGACTGCAAACTCTGTGTCCTCCACTTATTCGTTGGCATACACCATCTTTGCCACACATTGGGAGCGCTGGGGACCCCGCTTCACCTGTGGGAAGCATTACCATCTTGATGCAACAACATCACCCCAGAGGACCCCTTTAAGCAGTGTCGGTCCCTACTGACCGAATACCACAGGTGGCGTCATGAATAATAGACATTACAAATCCCTTTAAGACCTTCCCCTTTAATTGGACACCCAGGGCCACGGATCGGGTCGCATCCACCGTGACATCCCCTTTAAGACCGGGCCCAGTACCGAGTACACTCCACTATGGCATGTAAAGATGAAATATATGACATTTTAATTGCATTACTTCTCTAGATAATAAGAAATAATGGATATGAGTAGCACATAATTTGGCCAATTCATGTGTACTCAGCAGCCAACGACAAGGTGATCTCCGATTGCTGGGAACCTATCTAATGTGATCCTAGGCTGAAACCTCCATTTATGGGTAGGTAGGAACCTGCTGCAATTAAAACTGCCACAGGCTGAGGGGAGGAGTGCTCTGTCAGGGAGCCAATATCCAAATAACAAAAGCCTGACTGTCACTTCCAAACAGAAAACTGGTGTGCACAGGTGCAAACATTTGACCTCGACTATTCTCATTCTTTGCAATTTTGTCCCTACACCTACCTCCTGATTCTGATCCAGCTACCAAACTATTCTCTTGCCTCTGGTTTGCTCCTCAGGATAGCAGCTCTTCCGTGGAAGCAATGAAGTAGACCCCTTTTAAGTCCAGATCCCTGTAGAGGGGTTAAAGGATGGAGGCTGAGGTTCCTCTAGAATCTGCCAGATGGAGTGACGTGTGCCAAGTCTTTCCAAGGTAGTCATTTTGATCTTATCGCATCTTCCATACATAATAGATGGGCTTTATACTAACATAATTCTATATATACACACTACACAAAAGATGATACTGAGGTCACTTATCAAATATAGAAAAATAAAAAAAACTTTATTGATAAAATACAGTGCATGGGGATACGAGAGGTACATACACATAATTGATCACACCATGGAATGCAATAAAGCTTGGCCACGCCGGGGCCCGGTACCATATGAAGGGGATAACAGTAATCACACATCAATAATAAGTATCCCTCCCTTACACCAAAAACCTCCCAATCATGCCAGCTAATACTGCTCTATAATGCCAATATAACCACAATTATTACTACCTAGCCAGTGGGTGCTGCGTCATACATAATGCAAATCCTCATTAGTGGTAAATTAGCCTAATAGCTGCCCCCCGAAGAAGGAAGGTCCGAAACGCGCGTCGGGGCGGACACGCTGGGTACCGGTCCACACTCATTACCCCATTAACTATCGGTAAATATTATTAACTCTTGCTAATACCAACTTACATGCTGGGCTGGGATGCAAACGTCGGCTTGCTTTGTTTGTGAACATTGTGCAGCTATTAGGCTAATTTACCACTAATGAGGATTTGCATTATGTATGACATAGCACCCACTGACTAGGTAGTAAGGATTGTGGTTATATTGGCATTATATAGAGCAGTATTAGCTGGCATGATTGGGAGGTTTTTGGTGTAAGGGAGGGATACTTATTATTGATGTGTGATTACTGTTATCCCCTTCATATGGTACCGGGCCCAAGCTTTATTGCATTCCATGGTGTGATCAATTATTTGTATGTACCTCTCGTATCCCCATACACTGTATTTTAGCAATAAAGTTTTTTGTATTTTTCTATATTTGATAAGTGACCTCAGTATCATCTTTTGTGTAGTGTGTATATATAGTTGTGATGATGGGTTAAAATAGTCCAGTCATATCTAGCGCACGATTGTGGTGAAAATCCTAAAATGTGTTGTTGTTATTTAAAATTGCACTATCTAATATATAATTGCCTAGAATACTACTTCCTGCAATTTGTGCCAACTTCCGTGGCTTTGTCCGGAGCTAATGTCCGGAGCTAATGTCCGGAGCTAATGTCCGGAGATTAATTGCCTAGAATACTACTTCCTGCAATTTGTGCCAACTTCCGTGGCTTTGTCCGGAGCTAATGTCCGGAGCTAATGTCCGGAGCTAATGTCCGGAGATTAATTGCCTAGAATACTACTTCCTGCAATTTGTGCCAACTTCCGTGGCTTTGTCCGGAGCTAATGTCCGGAGCTAATGTGCGGAGATAATGTCCGGAGCTAATGTCCGGAGCTAAGTGACGTCAACAGAGTCCAGTGTCTGATTGGTTGCCGCCTGCTGCGAGCGACCAATCAGAAACGTGCCGTACTGTGACACACTCCGCCCGCCATTTTGGTGTGATTTTTGAATTTTTACCTCACAGCAAGTTTCTACTGCGTGGAGGCGGGCCCAGTGACGTTGCTCTTCAAGCTCCTGCCGAATTTCGTCAAAAAAATGATAATACCATTTACCAAAACTATATATATTTAGCTGTGAAGTGGTTCAGTGACATTTTCACACCAATTTTGAACTTTTGTTTGGTGTTTTCTCCATATACTGCCTATTATTTTTGTTCTTTCTTACTATTATTTATTAATTGTATTATTCTTACATTTGAATAAATAAAGTATATATGGATTCTAGACTCCCGATTCTTTAGAATCGGGCTGCCATCTAGTCTAACATAATTTTATGTAGTGAGGCTTTGTGGGGACATCAAACTTTGTAGAGGAGCTGAGTGGGGACATCATACTATATGAGGGGGCATCATATTGTTTGAGAAGCTGTGTGTGGACATCATACTATGTGTGGGGACTGTGGATGTATCATATTGTCTTTGGGAGCTGTTAATCAAAATACATGGGCTAAATAACAGGAGCAGTATCATTTACTGCTTTATATAAATTGATCATCGAGTTTAACTTGTAGCCTAACATGTTGATCCAGAGGAAGGCAAAATCCCTATGGGGCAGACACTAATAGCTCCATATTAGGGGAGAAATTCCTTCCTGACTCCATATGGCAATCTGACTAGTTCCCTGGGTCAGTGCCCCATCACAGAATCTAACATAGTAACATAGTAACATAGTTAGTAAGGCCGAAAAAAGACATTTGTCCATCCAGTTCAGCCTATATTCCATCATAATAAATACCCAGATCTACGTCCTTCTACAGAACCTAATAATTGTATGATACAATATTGTTCTGCTCCAGGAAGACATCCAGGCCTCTCTTGAACCCCTCGACTGAGTTCGCCATCACCACCTCCTCAGGCAAGCAATTCCAGATTCTCACTGCCCTAACAGTAAAGAATCCTCTTCTATGTTGGTGGAAAAACCTTCTCTCCTCCAGACGCAAAGAATGCCCCCTAGTGCCCGTCACCTTCCTTGGTATAAACAGATCCTCAGCGAGATATTTGTATTGTCCCCTTATATACTTATACATGGTTATTAGATCGCCCCTCAGTCGTCTTTTTTCTAGACTAAATAATCCTAATTTCGCTATCTATCTGGGTATTGTAGTTCTCCCATCCCCTTTATTAATTTTGTTGCCCTCCTTTGTACTCTCTCTAGTTCCATTATATCCTTCCTGAGCACCGGTGCCCAAAACTGGACACAGTACTCCATGTGCGGTCTAACTAGGGATTTGTACAGAGGCAGTATAATGCTCTCATCATGTGTATCCAGACCTCTTTTAATGCACCCCATGATCCTGTTTGCCTTGGCAGCTGCTGCCTGGCACTGGCTGCTCCAGGTAAGTTTATCATTAACTAGGATCCCCAAGTCCTTCTCCCTGTCAGATTTACCCAGTGGTTTCCCGTTCAGTGTGTAATGGTGATATTGATTCCCTCTTCCCATGTGTATAACCTTACATTTATCATTGTTAAACCTCATCTGCCACCTTTCAGCCCAAGTTTCCAACTTATCCAGATCCATCTGTAGCAGAATACTATCTTCTCTTGTATTAACTGCTTTACATAGTTTTGTATCATCTGCAAATATCGATATTTTACTGTGTAAACCTTCTACCAGATCATTAATGAATATGTTGAAGAGAACAGGTCCCAATACTGACCCCTGCGGTACCCCACTGGTCACAGCGACCCAGTTAGAGACTATACCATTTATAACCACCCTCTGCTTTCTATCACTAAGCCAGTTACTAACCCATTTACACACATTTTCCCCCAGACCAAGCATTCTCATTTTGTGTACCAACCTCTTGTGCGGCACGGTATCAAACGCTTTGGAAAAATCGAGATATACCACGTCCAATGACTCACCGTGGTCCAGTCTATAGCTTACCTCTTCATAAAAACTGATTAGATTGGTTTGACAGGGGCGATTTCTCATAAACCCATGCTGATATGGAGTTAAACAGTTATTCTCATTGAGATAATCCAGAATAACATCCCTCAGAAACCCTTCAAATATTTTACCAACAATAGAGGTTAGACTTACTGGCCTATAATTTCCAGGTTCACTTTTAGAGCCCTTTTTGAATATTGGCACCACATTTGCTATGCGCCAGTCCTGCGGAACAGACCCTGTCGCTATAGAGTCACTAAAAATAAGAAATAATGGTTTATCTATTACATTACTTAGTTCTCTTAGTACTCGTGGGTGTATGCCATCCGGACCCGGAGATTTATCTATTTTAATCTTATTTAGCCGGTTTCGCACCTCTTCTTGGGTTAGATTGGTGACCCTTAATATAGGGTTTTCATTGTTTCTCGGGATTTCACCTAGCATTTCATTTTCCACCGTGAATACCGTGGAGAAGAAGGTGTTTAATATGTTAGCTTTTTCCTCGTCATCTACAACCATTCTTTCGTCACTATTTTTTAAGGGGCCTACATTTTCAGTTTTTATTCTTTTACTATTGATATAGTTGAAGAACAGTTTGGGATTAGTTTTACTCTCCTTAGCAATGTGCTTCTCTGTTTCCTTTTTGGCAGCTTTAATTAGTTTTTTAGATAAAGTATTTTTCTCCCTATAGTTTTTTAGAGCTTCAATGGTGCCATCCTGCTTTAGTAGTGCAAATGCTTTCTTTTTACGGTTAATTGCCTGTCTTACTTCTTTGTTTAGCCACATTGGGTTTTTCCTATTTCTAGTCCTTTTATTCCCACAAGGTATAAACCGCTTACACTGCCTATTTAGGATGTTCTTAAACATTTCCCATTTATTATCTGTATTCTCATTTCTGAGGATATTGTCCCAGTCTACCAGATTAAGGGCATCTCTAAGCTGTTCAAACTTTGCCTTCCTAAAGTTCGATGTTTTTGTGACTCCCTGACAAGTCCCCCTAGTGAAAGACAGGTGAAACTGCACAATATTGTGGTCGCTATTTCCTAAATGCCCAACCACCTGCAGATTTGTTATTCTGTCAGGTCTATTAGATAGTATTAGGTCTAAAAGTGCTGCTCCTCTGGTTGGATTCTGCACCAATTGTGAAAGATAATTTTTCTTGGTTATTAGCAGAAACCTGTTGCCTTTATGGGTTTCACAGGTTTCTGTTTCCCAGTTAATATCCGGGTAGTTAAAGTCCCCCATAACCAGGACCTCATTATGGGTTGCAGCTTCATCTATCTGCTTTAGAAGTAGACTTTCCATGCTTTCTGTTATATTTGGGGGTTTGTAACAGACCCCAATGAGAATTTTGTTACCATTTTTCCCTCCATGAATTTCAACCCATATGGACTCGACATCCTCATTCCCTTCGCTAATATCCTCCCTTAAAGTGGACTTTAGACAAGACTTTACATAGAGACAAACCCCTCCTCCTCTCCGATTTTTACGATCCTTTCTAAACAGACTGTAACCCTGTAAGTTAACTGCCCAGTCATAGCTTTCATCTAACCATGTCTCGGTTATTCCCACTATGTCAAAGTTACCTGTAGATATTTCTGCTTCTAGTTCTTCCATCTTGTTTGTCAGGCTTCTGGCGTTTGCGAGCATGCAGTTTAGAGGATTTTGTTTTGTTCCAATCTCCTCACTGTGGATTGTTTTAGAAATGTTCTTACCTCCCTTCTGAGTATGTTTTCCTGGGTCGTCTTTGTTCGAGTCTAATGTTTTTCTTCCCGTCCCCTCTTCTTCTAGTTTAACGCCCTCCTGATGAGTGTAGCGAGTCTTCTGGCGAATGTGTGTTTCCCAGGTTTGTTGAGGTGTAGTCCGTCTCTGGCGAGGAGTCCATCATACCAGTAATTCACACCGTGGTCCAGGAATCCAAATCCTTGTTGTCTGCACCATGGTCTTAGCCAGTTGTTTGCATCAAGGATCCTGTTCCATCTCCTGGTGCCATGCCCGTCTACTGGAAGGATAGAAGAAAAAACTACCTGTGCATCCAGTTCCTTTACTTTCTTCCCCAACTCTTCAAAGTCCTTGCAGATTGTCGGTAGGTCCTTCCTTGCCGTGTCATTGGTGCCAACATGTATCAGAAGAAATGGGTGGACGTCCTTGGAGCTGAAGAGCTTTGGTATCCTATCGGTCACATCCTTGATCATCGCACCTGGAAGGCAGCATACTTCTCTTGCAGTTATGTCCGGTCTGCAGATGGCTGCTTCGGTGCCTCTCAGTAGTGAGTCTCCCACCACCACCACTCTTCGTTGCTTCTTGGCTGTACTTTTTGCTGTCACTTGTTGCTGTGTGCCCTTTTCTTTTTTGCTTGCTGGTATTGCTTCATTCTTAGGTGTGCCATCTTCATCCTCTACAAAGATTTGATATCGGTTCTTCAGTTGTGTGGTTGGTGATTTCTCCATGGTCTTCTTGCTTCTTTTGGTCACATGCTTCCACTCATCTGCTTTTGGAGGTTCTCTGACACTTTTTGCACCTTCTGTGACCAGTAGAGATGCTTCTGTTCTGTCTAGAAAGTCTTCATTCTCTTTGATGAGTTTCAAAGTTGCTATTCTTTCTTCCAGACCCCGCACCTTTTCTTCTAAAAGGGCCACTAGTCTACACTTCTGACAGGTGAAATTGGATTCTAGTGCCCATAACCTGTAATATTACATTTATCAAGAATGGCATCCAGTCCCTTCTTGAATGTTAGTAGTAAATCAACCATTACAACATCATACGGCAGAGACTTCCATAGTCTCACTGCTCTTACAGTAAAGAATTTGCATCTGTGATTATGATTAAACCTTGCTTCCTCTAATCATGGTGGCGCAGTGGTTAGCATTGCAGCCTTACAGTGCTGGAGTCCTGGGTTCAAATCCCGCCAAGGACAACATCTGCAAGGAGTTTGTATGTTCTCCCCGTGTTTGCGTGGGTTTCCTCTGGGTTTTCCGGTTTCCTCCCACATTCCAAAGACCATACTGATAGGGAATTTAGATTGTGAGCCCCATCGGGGACAGCAATGACAATGTGTGTAAAGTGCTGCGGAATAAGATAGCGCTATATAACCAAAGCATAATACTGTAAATAAATAAACATAGAGGATGTACATTGTGATAAGATTGTCCCTAAACCTTTAATTTTCCAAACGAAATAACTGAAAGTTTAGCAACATATCCTGATATTGCATTCCACCCAATCTCTATTTCAATTATGTCCTTTTAGTACACCGGAGATCAAAATTGTACACAGTGTTCTAAGTGTGGTCGCACTAATAACCTGTATAGCGGCAAAACTAAGTTCGCGCCATGAGCATCTATGCCTCTTTTAATGCATCCCATTATTTTATTAGCCTTACCAGTAGCTGCCTGACGCAAATCTGAGTTTGCCATCCACCCTTACACCTACGTCTTTTTAAGTGACAGTTTTATCCAGTGATTTACAATTTAGTACAAGAGACTCGTGATCAATTTGAGCAGTGCAGACCACATACAGACCACAAAACACAGTTCATCCGAAAAAAAAATGTGTCTGATTATGCTAATCACACAATGATCAGACTACATTCACAAATCCACATAAATTTCACCATCTATGCCAAAGGGACCTTTCTAATGTGTCAATCATATTGTCTACTTGTGGCATGTTATTTTCACTGAAGAAATGTCTTCAAATGTATCATTAAGTAGCAGATCTGTGAGACAGGGATCATGGAGAAGCCTAACGATTTGTATCCATTTCTCATGTATCCCTATAGACATGTATGGTGGAGTCTGAGCTGCACATAGGTTCTGCTCTGAGTCCCACTGATCTCACACAACCATATGTGTGTGGATCTGTAAAACTCTATGGGTTCATGTGCTGATCGAAAAAAAAGGACAGTATATGGACATGTCCCACAGATGTGTGAATGTGGTATAAGACTCGACACTTCTATTTAAATAAAAATTCATCAAATTTTACCAAGATTATTGCCAGAAATGAATGTTATCTGCTATCCAAAGAATAAGGGAAAACAAATCAATGTGTAGGTGTCCTACCATTGGGCTTCCAGCGAGAATCAAAAAGAGGCCCGCATGCTCCATTCGTTGTCTATGGGCACCTGAGAATAGAAGAGCTCTGTACTCAGCTGTCTCCTACAGTCCCACAGACAATGAATCAAGCTGAGGTCGATAATTTCCACTTCCACTCCAGTCAAGAATGCTTGTTCCGGAGTCACAGTCTCGGGATCACATGGGGTCCCCATGGTCATATTCCTGGTGATCTGTAAGTTATCCAGTTTGCTGTGAAAGGAATAACTTTCAATTCTGGGAATACCACGTTACAAGGGTTTCATTAGATTAGAAATTTTTTTTTAGTTTGTTTTCCTCAAAGACAGAGCACCTTTTGTCCAAGAGCAGTTGTAGTATTGCACTTCAGCCTTATGCAAGTTAAATGGATTTTCTCAAATGCAAAACACTCATCATCACCTTTCCCTTGGGTAGGTATGAAATGTACTGTATAATCGCAGGGGTGGAACTGCTGAGTACAGTGGTCTCCAGCAGTCCCATAGGCAGAGAATGCACACTACTACTGCATTTACACAAAGACAAGATTGAAAGGGAACCTGTCACCAGTTTTAAGAGATGCGGCCATCACCTTTCAGGGCTGATATCCAGCATTTTATAATGCTGTATATCTGCACCCAACCCGACCTGCAAGAGAAGAAAAATCTTTTATTAGGCCACATTCCCACCTACAGTATTTGGTCAGTATTTTACCTCAGTACTTGTAAGCCAAAACCAGGAGGGGCACAAACAGAGGAAAAGTATAATAGAAACATATGCAGGGCCGTATTTAGAGTTTCTGCTGCCCTAGGCACTTTTAGTGCTGCCTCCCCCTTTGGTGAGTATGACACTATCGGCAGTGACTTTGGCAAAAATCGCTGATGTGAAAGTCGCCTTTTGCAGCAGATCCGACAGTTTTTCCGCATCTGCCGCGTAATGGATCACTTAGGGCAACACTGCGTTCGGCCTCATTCATTCCCTATGGGACTTACAGACATGTGCGGCTCTTGCGGTTTTGCCGCCATCCGGCAAATGCGGTACTTGCAGCAATGAGAAAAAACACTACTAGCAGTGTTTTATGTATCATCGTAAGTGCAAAACCGCAATTGCCGCACATGTTCGCAAGTAGCCATCATTACCTGTCCCTGCACCTTGCTAGCTCATCCCTATCCAACCCTCCCTGACCTAAAACTACACTATAAAGCTTCAGAAAAGCAATTTATTAACTGCCATATTCCTATGATAATGAGGGCTCTAGGCTACGGCGTAGACTGGGACGGGCAGTCTCCGGGTCTCCATCCTCTCTGTGCACACCCTCAGTCCCTGCCTCACTGCCTGTGCACAGACCACCCTCCACCGCACCCGGTAATCGCCGCTCGCAGTAGCATACCAGCAGAGGTGTATCTAGGGTTTCTGGCACCCGGGGAAAGAATTCATTTTGGTGCCCCCCCTCCGCCAAGGACATATGTGATTTGCACACTCAGTCATGTGCCCACGAGCTCCTCTCCCTAATGCTCTCAATGTTCAGTGAAAAACTAAGAGAAGCAGAAGAGAAGCTCGATGTCGCAGGACCATAAGAGTATGTGTCCACGTTCAGGATTGCATCAGGATTTGGTCATGATTTTTCATCAGTATTTGTAGCCAAAACCAGGAGTGGAACAATTAGAGGAAAACTATAATAGAACCATATGCTCCACTTCTGTATTTATCACCCACTCCTGGTTTTGGCTACAAATACTGATGTAAAATACTGACCAAATCCTGATGCAATCCTGAACGTGGACACACACCCTAAGTCTGAAAAATCGCATATGAGTGACGTGTCCATGTGACGACTATTGGAACTTGCAGAGCTG
The DNA here is from genome assembly GCF_032444005.1 of Ranitomeya imitator. Lineage (NCBI taxonomy): Eukaryota > Metazoa > Chordata > Amphibia > Anura > Dendrobatidae > Ranitomeya > Ranitomeya imitator. Next base: position 166,997,738 of record NC_091284.1, read on the forward strand.
AATCCTGACATCGCAGCTTCTGAATTCTCACAACGCATGCACTGCACTTTTAGGATTCTCCCTTGCCGGTGGACAGTCATGTCAGCACAAGTATGTGATTTGTAGACTTCTGACCACATTCTGACTAGATGTGCCCGGCCTCGCTCAGTTCATTTTCATTGACGGAGGTCACGCATGTCTAGTCAGCACGTGATCGCATTAATGTAAATCCCCAGCATGAGAGAATCCTGACAGCGTGCAGTGTGCACTGTGAGAATTCAGAAGTCTGCAGTCACAAAGAATGACTGCAGACTCATCACAAGCCTGGACATCCCCTTTAAAAGGGACTCTGTCACCTGAATTTGGAGGGAACAATTTTCAGCCATAGGGGTGGGGTTTTCGGGTGTTTGATTCACCCTTTCCTTACCCGCTGGCTGCATGCTGGCTGCAATATTGGATTGAAGCTCATTCTCTGTCCTCCATAGTACACGCCTGCGCAAGGCAAGATTGCAGATTGTGCAGGTACAGTATGTACTACGGAGGACAGAGAATGAGCTTCAATCCAATATTGCAGCCAGCATGCAGCCAGCGGGTAAGGAAAGGGTGAATCAAACACCCGAAAACCCCACCCCTATGGCTGAAAATTGTTCCCTCCAAATTCAGGTGACAGTGTCCCTTTAAATCTCCTAACATATATAAAAACATGAGAGTTAGCATCACAAATAACATTTACATCCAGGTACCTGATAGATGACGTCGCCTCTGGAGCCGTTCTCCTTTTCTTCATCTTGTCCAGATCCCATGATGAGTTTTCTCATCCACAGCCGTCTCTGCAGACTTCCATCTTCGCCGCTCTTTTGCAGAAAGTCTCCACATGACGCCCTTAAAGATACAAGTGTCATTATAATGCTCCCAAATAAAAAATTGCCCCTCACTATATTGTCTGCACAAAGTATGACCCCCACACTGTCCCTCTTATGGTACATGCTCTTCACACTGTCCTCTCCTTTCTATACCAGTCCCCTCTTCACACTGTCCTCTCACACTGTGTCCCCCTTATAGGGCCCAGTATTTATACTCCATATTTATACTCCATCCTCCCACACTGCGTTCATGCCTCCCCCATCCTCCCACCCTGCGTTCATGGCTCCCCCATCCTTCTCCCCTGCAAGCATGGCTCCCCCATCCTCCCACTCTGCGTTCATGGCTCCCCATCCTTCTCCCCTGCGTTCATGGCTCCCCCATCCTTCTCCCCTGCGTTCATGGCTCCCCCATCCTCCCACTCTGCGTTCATGGCTCCCCCATCCTCCCACTCTGCGTTCATGGCTCCCCCATCCTCCCACTCTGCGTTCATGGCTCCCCATCCTTCTCCCCTGCGTTCATGGCTCCCCATCCTTCTCCCCTGTATGCACGGCTCCCCATCCTTCTCCCCTGTGTGCACGGCTCCCCATCCTTCTCCCCTGTGTGCACGGCTCCCCATCCTTCTCCCCTGTGTACATGGCTCCCCATCCTTCTCCCCTGTGTGCACGGCTCCCCATCCTTCTCCCCTGTGTACATGGCTCCCCATCCTTCTCCCCTGTGTGCACGGCTCCCCATCCTTCTCCCCTGTATGCACGGCTCCCCATCCTTCTCCCCTGTATGCACGACTCCCCATCCTTCTCCCCTGTATGCACGGCTCCCCATCCTTCTCCCCTGTATGCACGGCTCCCCATCCTTCTCCCCTGTGTGCACGGCTCCCCATCCTTCTCCCCTGTATGCACGACTCCCCATCCTTCTCCCCTGTATGCACGGCTCCCCATCCTTCTCCCCTGTATGCATGGCTCCCCATCCTCCTCCCCTGTGTGCACGGCACCCCACTTTTTTCCCTGTCATACTTACCTCTCACCGGCGCGCAGCACAGAACTTCCTGGCATCTCAGCGTCTTCCTTCCTGTCTTCAGCGGTCACATGGTAGCGCTAATTAAGGGTGATGAATATGCGCATATTCATCACCCTTAATGATCGGTACCATGTGACCGCTGAAGACAGGACGGCGCTGAGACGCAGTTGCAGCCACCGCTGGAGGAAGGTGAGTATTACGTCTTCAGGGAGGGAGGGAAGGGGGCGGGAAGGAGGGAGGAGGGGGGGGCGGGAAGGGGGGAGGGAGGAGGGGGGGCGGAAACTTGACCCCGGAGTTTTATAAAATAAAAAAAAAAAAAAAAGGAAAAAACCTAGCTCAAGGGCGCCCCCCCGCATCCCGCCGCCCTAGGCACGTGCCCTCAAGTGCCTAGTGGCAAATACGGCCCTGAACATATGCACCACTTCTGGATTTATCACCCACTCCTGGTTTTGGCTTACAAATAACAATGTAAAATACTGGCCTTATTCTCACTTGCGGGGCGGTCCGGTTCAATGGGCGTCGCTGGTCTTGGTCTGGCGCCTCCCTTCTTGCGGTGCTGCCCTCCTGCTTGCTTCATGTGGATGACGCGTCTCCTCGGCATCGGGCTCCTGCGCAGGGGTATTTCTCTGCCCTGTTGAGGGCAGAGCAAAGTACTGCAGTGCACAGGTGCTGGGCAAGGTCAAAGAGCCTCTGAGCATGCGCACTGCAGTACTTACTTTGCCCTCAACAGGGCAGAGAAGTACATCTGCGCAGGAACGCGGTGACGAGGAGACTGTGTGGATGACGAAGCGACGCGTCATCCACATGAAGCATTCAGGAGGGCGGGATAGTAAGGAGATGGGAGGCGCCAGATCAAGACCAGCAATGCCCATCGGACCGGACCGCCCCACAGGTGAGTATAATAAAAGTTATTTTTCTTCTCTTGCAGGTTGGGTTGGGCGCTTATATATAGCTTTATAGAATGCTGTGTATCAGCCCTGAAAGGTTATGTCTTATCGGCCAAATTTGGTGACAGGTTCACTTTAAACATTAAGTCATTTTCTGAAGATATATTTCCTTTATATTTTGCAAGAGTAACAACACTGCCATAGTGGGCGATATAACAGCTGAACATTGACAAGTTGCAGACCCGTTTTAAGGGATATGAATATTTTTTTGGCAGCCTATAAATCATCTTTTTACTTTGTGTACCAATGTAGTATGTGTAATTATTAAAAATTATTCCCTTATGTGAGCCTCCAATGTGTGCAGAGACTGACCCACCACTCACCCCACAGGTAACACTTCATTACTATCGGAGGCAGATATTAATTAACTATGAAAAAGGTTAAAGTTGCTACACATGGAATCTAAAAGAATTTCAGGAGAATATACAAAACAGCCTGGAATTCAGCAGCTGGGAAATATCTCCTGTCTCCTGATCCAGGCAGTAAAAGTCATGGGATAAAAAGAAAATGAATGACATTGTGTATTTCTGTGTAACTAAAATTATGGTTTACACATTCATCTTTTTACATCCAAATATCATTTAATCTATTAAATTCTTTCTAAAGCCGACTGTATTATGATAATTCCCTGCCTCAGACCTGTAGCTGACACACTAAAGCAGCAACATCTGAGCTTACAAGAAGCCAGCAATTCACAATTCCACGAGCATTCTCCTGGAGTTTCTTCTGGGAGCTCCGCTTTCCAACTTCAGTCCAAAAGCACAGCAGAAAATCAAGCCATATGAAATCGATATTGCGTTGGTTTGTGAGTTCCATTTTCACTAAGGTCAGATTCACACATCCATGTGTGGTGGTCTGAATCTGGACCATGATGCACGGATTGACCGCAAATCTCTTGAATGATAATTGGATGAAGCAAATCAGGTGATGTGTATTTGTATAATGAAGGGTGAGGCCTAAAGGTACAAGACTCTTTATCAAGGAGTGCAGAACTATTGGGCAGATTGTTTTCCTAACTCAAAATGGGCCAAAAAAAGAGATTTAACTGACACTGCAAAGTTAAAAAATGGGAAAAGTCTTACAGTGGTTATGTAGCACTCTTGAAATTGCTATGATTTTGGGGTGTGATCACAGAACCATCAAAAGTTTTGGAGCAAATAGTCAATAGGGTTGCAAAACATGTGTTGACAAAAAAAGGCACACATTAACTGCCATAGATTTGACAAGAATTAAATACGAAGCGACCAGGAACTCACTTGGATCTTTTCTGGTTGTTGTTGCGCTTAAGACAGTGCGTCAGGGCGTGACGCGTGCACCTTTGGCACCATCAAAGGGACTAGCCTTGTCGGTCTCAAATGTTTAAGCTGTTATACCTAGCATAAAAGTGGCTGCAGCCCGAGACCTTCTCTCCAGCACAGATGGTGGAAAGAGTGGTGGTGGACAGATTTATCTACTCACTACCGAAATCCATGCAAAGCTGGGTTGCCTAAGGAGATCCCCAGAATGCAGATGACCTTTGGAAATTGAGAACTCCCTAAGCAATCCAGGGAGCCTAAGGTCACATTTCTGAGACCCAAAGAAGGGGCCCAAGCCCACATCTGAGGAGCACACAAAGACCCAGGAGAGGTCAGAGCCAGGTTCAAAGGTTACAACTCGTACCATTATCTGTTGGAGGTACATAAACGTACTCCTTGGCATCCTGCAGGGCCAGGTCATGGTACACTTTCTGCGGTTCTACAGTAAGGTATGGAGCAGGAACCTCTGCACACTGCTCTGGAGGCAGTTTCTCCCTGTCTGTCACTCTTTCAAAGAAAGTCAGGAAAACCTCAACAACATATTCCAGGGTCATTTTTTGCAAGGAATCCTGTACCGTTGCTTCACCCTGAAACCTTCACTTTGGCTGGCAGACAGTTTCTGCCAGGAGAGTCATCTGCTTCTGCTGCTGATGATGATGATCCTGCTGTCAATGTTGCTGTTGTAAGCATTGCTGCAACTCTTGCTGCTGTTGTTGAAACTGCTGGATCACAAGTTTGTTAGTCTCCTGTTGGGTCTGCAGCTGCTGGACTAATTGCTTAACAAGTTTCTCCATGCTTTCAGACTGTGCTTGCAATGCCGTAGCTGCCTTTACCCAGGACACTCAATCTTTACATTGCAATCACCTGTGTTTTCTGCTCTTTCATGCCCGCATTTTCCACCAATTGTAGGGATTTACTCTCTCTGGTCGACATTAGGTCTTAGGTGGCGTTCACACAGGCAATGCGGTTTTGGTCCAAACACATGCAGTTTTTATTGCTTTCCACAGGTTGCACAGCATGAAAACAAACTCAGAAATATATATCACAAGCCTTGTCCAGGTGCTAACTAAACAGAACAGACCCTAGCTACTCATACACGGCTGAGCTAGCCCCAGCTCGGACAGCTATTCTCAATAGCAACTACAGAGCAATTCGGTTCAGTCTCTTTCTTTCTAGCTCCAAGATACATCAGGTCTGGTCAGCTTCCCTGTCTGACTGCTTTAGATGAAATTGCCTGTTTACATGCAGAGCTAGCCAGGTGCACTAATATAAAGCCTGCAGAACTAGGATTTAACCCTAGCCTACCTGGCATTGCTACAAGTTGTACAGGAAAAGTCTGCATCTTACAAGAATTCCATGATTTGTAAGCATGACAATGCTCATTTGCATGCATTAAAATACTGCAATGGGAGGGAGCGGTGAAACCGATTTCCCTCAAAGAAAACTCTAGAGAGACGCTGAATGGCACTACAAGTAGAAATTTCACATACTTCAAAACAGTGAATATATCTGCAGTGGAGTGACACTGCGCAAAATGGAAAAAATGGCAGACTCAGGAAAACTCAGTGATTACGACAAGGTATTTAATTCATACATTTGACCAAGTGACCGGTCCTCTATAGGCCTCCTGTGATGTACTGACAGGAGGTAATGGCTCCTGAAGTGCATCACTGAAGAGGTTACCGGAGTTCAGGCTCTCACTTTACGGCAATGCTGCGTGAGAATTTTCTCACGCCAGCATTGCTGGTGACAGCATGAAGTCAAGTGACCTCACTCCCGGCGGTGTAGGGGTACACCGCGGAGGATTATCTCCGCTCAGTGCATACCGGAGGGCCTTGTAGAACAGTGACATCTCACGATATTACTATTCTACATGGGAGATCGTCGTGGGACACCCGTTGTGCTGCTCAGTTTATTATGATAGACTTTCAGCCATACATGGACCTTTATGTAGTGCTAATAAGCCTGGTTCTATCATTTGTTATACTTTGCTGCCATCTATTGGCCGTTTGCTATATCACTGTAATATTTGTTATGGAATTTTCCCACAACACCTTTCTGTCTTTAGCTCCTCCTATCTTTTTCCTTCTCTTCCTGTTTTTGTACTCCGTGCCATCTTGGATCCCACATGTGCTGCAGAGCTGGAGAAAGGATTCTCTTGTTACCTCTAACCTGAAGCTTCTATTATCTCTATCTGGTGATTCTGTAACAGCTCTAACCTACAGTCCTCATCTCACCAAGGTACTGTAAATAAAACCTGTTGAATGTATCACTGCATCATCCTTCCGGATCACCACGCGCGGCTCATAGAGACTGGTGGCACAGTTAGTGAGTAACGCTACCTGTCATTGTTTATATAGCGATTTGTGATCACATCCCTCAGACACATCTCATCCACGTATATCGGTGGCAGAATAGTAACAAGAGACCTAAGTCAACAGTGTCTGTGTGCATATGCATTGTCTGCTAGCAAGTCTTAACCGTCCGCCATCTTAGCTAAAACATGTCCACAAAGGGCACCGTGGACCCATCTGCAAGTGAAGCACATCAGGTTCCCGACACCATAGATGCTGCAGGAGCAGAGTCCACACTTACTGCAGAGCAGGACGTACGACCCAAACGTGTAACCAAGCCGACACAAAAGGCCAGAGAGAACTTTGAGACTACTAGAGACGAGTTCCATGATAACCTAGAACATTTATGGGGCAGAGTTGATCACTATTTAGCAGCTCTTCCACGCTATCACAGTGACGCTGCAGGTTTAACCGCCACATTGAAGAGTTTATCTGCCGCCTATGATCGCTACCAGAGACTGTCTGCAAAGCACATCACATTCCTGAGTAACTGTGACATGGAAGATGCCCCAGCAGAAGTAACGGAAAGGGAAACTCTTCTCCAAGAAAAGACCTCATTAGTACGAGATGCCCAGGATAAAGCAGAACTCCGCATCGCTCACCTCCAAGAGGTTAGGTCACATCGCACAACATCGACCAAAATCACAGCTCGGTCTTCCAGATCATCTCACTCCAGGAAATCAACATTGTCTGACAAGCTACTGGAGATCCGTGCAGCTGCAGAGGAAGCTAGAGTAAAAAGCTCCTTTGCTAAGAAGGAGGCTGAAGTCGAAGTAGAAGCCCAAATGGAAGCTCAAAGAAATGAGATGGAGGCTCAAAGAAACAAAATGGAAGCTCAAAGGAAATTAAAAATACTCCAAGCAGAAAAGGAAGAAGCAACAGCCCTTGCTAAACTGAAGGTCCTTGAACAAGCACTGGGACAAGATGATAATCCGGACTGTCTTATTCCAGAAGAAATGGAAGACGCAGCTGAGCGAACTTCAGACTACGTGCTAAGACATGCAACATCTGCACCACCTCCAGTTTCTAACACGGATGCGCCCGCAAGTCAAGAAATGTCGCCACCTACTGCGGACAAGGTAACTTCCAGCACTAACTTACAATTTAGGCCACAGCCAGCAGAACCTATAGAGACTAAACCGCAGTTTAACCCTTATGCCGCATCATTTCGTCCTGATTTGTCGCAGTCATATAAGCCAGAGAACTTACATTCCCTACGGATACCACAAGTTCATCCTGCAACAATGACCGAGAGATCGGACATGTCTGACTTCGCCAGATACATGATTCGCCGGAAGTTAATAAACATTAGTCTCTCAAAGTTTGATGATCGTGCTGAGAATTATAGAGCCTGGAAATCAACCCTTCAAGCAGTGATCCAAGACCTAAATCTCACCGGCAAGGAACAACTGGATTTGCTTGTTAACTGGTTAGGCCCTGAATCAGCAGAGCGCATAAAGACAATAAGGGCAGTTCATGTGGACTATTCAGATGCAGGTCTTATTGCAGCCTGGGAGAGACTGGAACAAACCTATGGCAGCTCAGAAGCTATAGAATGTGCCTTATTTAAAAGACTGCAAACGTTCCCAAAGATAACTAACAAGGACAATAGAAAACTTCAAGATCTGAGTGACCTGCTAAAGGAAATAGAATTGGCAAAATTAGACCCACGTCTCTCAGGACTGAGCTACCTAGATACTGCTCATGGCGTTAATCCAATAGTGTCCAAGTTGCCACACGGCATGCAGGATAAATGGGCAGACCACAGCTCACGGTATAAAAGGCAGTATAATGTGTCTTTTCCCCCCTTTTCATATTTTTCCAGGTTCATCAGTGACCAAGCTCGGAAGAAGAATGATCCCAGCTTCGACTTCACTGAGCCTACTCCACCAGCATCATCATCATCTACAAGGTATGATAACATTGCCAAACGTAGAGATTCAAGGAACACAGTATCTGTGAGAAAGACTGACGTTCCACTTACTACACCTGCCTTCACTAAGACAAATAATGTTGCTCCTAAAGTCATGGACAGTAACCGTATGTGCCCTATCCACAAAAGGCCTCACCCACTTAAAGAATGCCGTGGATTCAGAGCAAGGACTTTGCAGGAGCGTAAAGATACCCTCAAAGAGCTTGGGATATGTTATAAGTGTTGCACCTCCTCAGACCACCTCGCTAAGGAGTGTAAGGCCGCCATTAAGTGCACTGAATGCAGCAGTGATAAACACGTCACAGCCATGCATCCCACGCCAGCTCCATACAACTCACAACCTTCTGCAGCATCTAACCCTGCTCAAAGGCATGGCGGGGAGCCACAGGTCCCTGACCCAACTGCAACTGCTGTTTCCTCCTCATGTACCGAGGTATGTGGAGAAGGGACTGATCCTAAATGCTGTGCCAAGGTATGTCTGATTAAGGTCTATCCAGAAGGACAACCCGACAAGGCCTCCAAAATGTATGCCATAATAGATGAGCAAAGTAACCGATCTCTAGCAAGGCCCAAATTCTTTGAGATCTTCAACATAAAGGGACAAATGACTCCATACACCCTCAACACCTGCTCTGGTCGTATTGAGACTTCTGGCAGGAGAGCCTCTGGGTACATAGTCTCTTCAATCAAGGGAAACGTGCATATACCTTTGCCAACCCTAATTGAATGTGACCAGATACCTGATAACAGGGAGGAGATTCCCACTCCGGAAGCCGCACTTTATCATCGCCACTTGAGGCACCTGACTAATGAAATTCCTCCTCTGGACATGAATGCTGATATTCTAATCCTACTCGGAAGGGACATTCTGAAGGTCCACAAGGTACGCCAACAATGCAACGGCCCAGATGATGCTCCATACGCCCAAAGACTCGACCTAGGCTGGGTAATCGTGGGCGATGTATGTCTGGATAGGAGTCACAAGGCATCCGAAGTCAACGCCTGTAAAACGTATGTGCTCCAAAATGTTCGCGCAACTCACTTTAAGCCATGCCTTCATCACTACGAAGTGAAAGAGAGGTTCTCTGATTTCATCCAGGAGCCTGACATCATTCCCACTCCCTACGGTGATGACTTATGGAGAACAGTGTTTCACACAACAAAAGATGACAACAAAGTTGCCTTATCCATAGAAAACAAGGAGTTTCTTAAAATCATGAACAGTGGATTCTTCAAAAATGAATCTGACCGCTGGGTTGCTCCCTTACCCTTCAAGGCTTCAAGGACCAGGCTTCCTAACAACAGAGAACAGGCCTTATCTAGATTCATCTCACTGCAGAGAACATTAAGGAACAAGCCTGAAATGAAGGAACATTTCATAGCTTTTATGGACAAGATATTTCGCAATGATCACGCAGAGCCAGCTCCACCATTGCAAGCTGATGAAGAATGCTGGTATCTACCTTCCTTTGGAGTGTATCATCCAAGAAAGCCGAAACAAATCAGGGTGGTGTTCGATTCAAGCGCCAAACATGACGGCGTATCTCTGAATGACGTTCTCCTCACTGGTCCGAACCTGACTAATAACCTGGTGGGAGTGCTCATGAGATTCAGAAAGGAACCGGTCGCCATTACCTCCGACATCGAACAAATGTTCCATTGTTTCAGCGTGCAACAAGATCACAGAAATTATCTCCGTTTTCTATGGCACCGAGACAACAACACCAACAAGGAAATGATCGAATACCGCATGAAGGTGCACGTTTTCGGAAACAGTCCTTCTCCTGCAGTCGCCACCTACGGCCTACGTAGGACCGCCTCCGATGGTGCAGCAGAGTTCGGGAAGGATGCTCAACAGTTCGTTGAAAAGGACTTCTACGTGGACGACGGTCTTAAATCCCTGCCCACGGCGGAAGAAGCCACAGATCTGCTCAAACGGACACAAGGTATGCTTTCTAAAGCTCATTTAAGATTGCATAAAATTGCCTCCAATAGTGCTGTTGTCTTGAAGGCCTTTCACCCTAATGATCATGCCGCAGAATTTAGGGACTTGAACCTAGGCTCAGACATTCCACCAGTACAGAGAAGTCTAGGCCTGAGGTGGAACTTGCTAAATGACTCCTTCAGCTTTCAGGTTAGTGGTGCAGAAAAACCATTTACTAAGCGTGGGGTTCTGTCAGTGGTGAACAGTCTATATGATCCACTTGGGTTTCTCGCACCCCTGACTATACAAGGCAAGCTCCTGCTGAGACAACTCTCAGAGTACATTAAGGACTGGGATATACCACTCCCTGCAGACAAACAACTAAAGTGGAAGTCATGGAGAGAATCTCTTTGCGCCTTGGATAAGATCCACATACCACGTTGTTACACTCCAGCATCCCTAACTACAAGTCAAAGGAAGGAGATTCATGCATTCGCTGATGCCTCCTCTGAAGCTATTGCCGCTGTCGCTTACTTGAAGGTTGTAGACTCTAACAATGAAGCCCATGTTGGATTTCTGTTTGGAAAGGCTAAACTGGCTCCTAAACCCGAGCACACCATACCCAGACTCGAGCTCTGTGGGGCTGTACTAGCCATAGAGATTGCAGACTTCATACAGAGCGAACTAGCTATTCACGTGGATGACACAAGATTCTACACAGACAGTAAGGTAGTTCTGGGCTACATATATAACCAGACGAAACGCTTCTACGTCTATGTCAGTAACCGAGTGGAAAGGATCAGGAAATCCTCCAAACCCCAGCAATGGCAGCACGTCCCATCCCATCTTAACCCTGCGGACCTTGCTACTAGACCAGCGTCTATTGGTGCCTTCGCAAGCTCTTCTTGGTTGACAGGACCGGAGTTCCTTCACGAACAGTGCAAAGAGACTGCCGTTGAAGACAGCTTCAGCCTTGAGGATCCAGATGTCGACCCAGAGATCCGTCCTGATGTCAGCACCTTCATCACCAAACTCAAGGAGGAGGTTGGCTTGGACTGTCGGCGTTTTGATCGCTTCTTAAGATGGACGAGGCTGGTTCGTGCCATTGCAAGGTTAGTACACATTGTACAATGCTATCGCAATAAGGACAGTATCACTGATTGTCACGGTTGGCATATCTGCCATAAGCCTCTCTCTGCAGAAGACATTGCTCTGAGTGAACTCATTGTGATACGCAATGTGCAGCAGAATGTTTTTCACAAGGAACTGGAATCTATGCTGATGGACTCAAATCTTTCAAGACTCACTCATGAGACCTTGACCACTTTCTTAGCAGAAGTCTCTGCTATAGTAAACTCAAGACCACTTGTACCCATATCTACGGATCCAGAATCTCCTACAATTCTCACTCCGGCAACTCTCCTCACCCAGAAACTTGGAACTGTTCCTAACCCGCCTGAAGACTCTGTGTCCGGTAACAAATATCAGAGACGGTGGAAATATGTGCAACATCTGGCTAATTGTTTCTGGAATAGATGGAAGAAGGAGTACCTGACACTTCTCCAAAAACGAAGAAAATGGCAACACGTAAAGCCAAATTTACAAGTAGGAGATATTATCCTCATGAAAGACCAGAAGGAGGAAAGAAGCACATGGCCTATGGGACTTATCTCTAAAACCTTTCCAAGTGACGATGGCAAGGTACGCAAGGTAGAAGTGACAGTTACTAAGCAAGGTGACCCCAAAACTTTCATTAGGCCTATATCAGAGATTATTTTACTCATACCGGTTGAGGATTGATTATCCATCCAATCAGTAGGAACTCTTTCAAGGAACTTCAACCTTTGGATTACAAATGGGTTTGAGACAGTTTGGCCTAGCGCGGCTTCTCCAATCCGAAGATGGGTTATCCTTTGGATTACTTCAAGAAATCATTCTAGACTTGTTATTCAATATGTTATTGTTGCATTGCATGCGTTGTTTTTATCTTACAGGTTGAGGTATCCCTCCATGCACTTCTGGTGAAAACTCCCAATTCGAGACTTATGGTATAGTGAAATCCAAGGATTTCAGATGGGGAGTGTGCTGCTCAGTTTATTATGATAGACTTTCAGCCATACATGGACCTTTATGTAGTGCTAATAAGCCTGGTTCTATCATTTGTTATACTTTGCTGCCGTCTATTGGCCGTTTGCTATATCACTGTAATATTTGTTATGGAATTTTCCCACAACACCTTTCTGTCTTTAGCTCCTCCTATCTTTTTCCTTCTCTTCCTGTTTTTGTACTCCGTGCCATCTTGGATCCCACATGTGCTGCAGAGCTGGAGAAAGGATTCTCTTGTTACATCTAACCTGAAGCTTATATTATCTCTATCTGGTGATTCTGTAACAACTCTAACCTACAGTCCTCATCTCACCAAGGTACTGTAAATAAAACCTGTTGAATGTATCACTGCATCATCCTTCCGGATCACCACGCGCGGCTCATAGAGACTGGTGGCACAGTTAGTGAGTAACGCTACCTGTCATTGTTTATATAGCGATTTGTGATCACATCCCTCAGACACATCTCATCCACGTATATCGGTGGCAGAATACCCGTTATTAAATGGACTACGGCGGAACAGGGAGTATACTGTTGGTTTATTATTTTATTTTTGTTACAGGAGAACGCAGGCATCGGGGACTAGGTGATTGATGAGTATCTACTGTATGCTGTATGGTTTTTGTAACTATTGAACACATGCATCGTCTGATGGGACTACTGTCCCATCATCGGCAATGCGGTCACTGTCATGTGACAGCATTCATAGCCGGATGGGAGCAGTAGTCCCATTAGGGATGCCCGGCAACACAGACCCGCACACACCAGCACACACACAAGGACACACGCAGACACACAGACATCTGCACACAAACCCGCACACACACATACACACAGACACGTACATAGTCTCCATCCACACACTCCGCATGTTTTTTTCCGCAGCATGTGCACACCAATTCTCGATTTCCCATTGACTAACATTGTTTGTGCACTACACTGTGAATTTGATGCAATTCCGCGCATCCAAAAACGCTGTGGAAACGCATCAAAATCCGCTGATATTTCGCATTTTTTTGCGATAAAAACGCTATAAAACCACAAAAAAACAGCTTACAATAAGCATCGCATCATTTAGAATGAATTCTGCATGTTTTGTGCACGTGATGTTTTTTTTTCGCATCGCGGTAAAAAACGCAGCATGTTCATTAATTTTGCGTTTTTTTTGCGGATTTCCCACTATAAAATGCATTGGGAAATGTCCGGAAAAAAACACATCAAAACGCATCACAAACGCACCAAAAACGCGTCAAAAACGTGGCAAAAACGCGCAAAAAACACATGCAGATTTCTTGCAGAAAATGTCAGGTTTTTCTCAGGAATTTTCTGCAAGAAATCCTGAACGTGTGCACATAGCCTAAGGGTAGCTCAGTTTCCTTGAACCTCGACGTGAGGGAGCTCCTGCTCAAGCTTACTGTTCCTGCTACCAAGGTATCCTAGATCCACTTTCTAGACAAGGCTTTGTGTTCCATCGGAACCCCTCCTAATCATGTCACCAGTTCTGACAAACAACAAAATAGAAATGGAGTAAAATTCCATTATCCCTACCTTAAGTATTCAGGTCTGCTTTGAACAATAAGTTTTTCACAGTGTACATAGTTCAGGCCCCCAGGACTCTTAGACAACAGCATTGAGGAGGTGTCCCTAGTCAAAGGGGCTGGGACTTCCGGTAGCAAGTGGAACGCCCGCCAGGGCCGTGGGGTACTCGGTACTGGGTCCGTTACTTAAAGAGACATATCACGGCGGCAGCGACCCGGTCCGTGGCCCTGGGCGCCCATGTTAAAGGAACAGTCTTTAAAGGGTATACCTGTGGTATTCGGTCAGGGGTGACCGATGCTGCTTAAAGGGGTCCTCTTGGGTGATGTTATGGCAGCTAGATGGTATAACTTCCCACAGGTGAAGTAGGTCCCCATGGCTCCCGTGTGCAGATGAAGTTGGTTGATGTAATAAGAAACAGGACACAAGGTTGCAGTCTCTTTACCTCTTTACAGAAGCAATTCAGGCAACCACAGTCCAGGGTACCGGATCATAGGTGCTGGTGGTGGTCCGGCCGGCTTGGAATCAAGTTGGGATTTCCCCTTACCAGGTCGGATTAGAAGCCTTCCCTTTAGCGCTGTAGTGTAGTTCCTTGCTGCCTATAGCTGTCTAACAAAGTCCTCATGAGTTTTCTGTCCTTTGTGTAAGTGGGACACTAACTTGTATGACAGGTGGCTCGAGCCTTTTTACAGGGTCTCTATCACGACCCGGGCTCTATACACCACTGTGTCTTCAGGTGTTAGGGCGGGCAAATGACCTGTAGTTCAGTTGTCCTGCCGGTTTCTGCTGTGAGTCTTAGAGCCCCTCACAACCTCGGTTTTCCGGCCATCGGTGTCTGCGCTGTCAAGAGGTAGCTAAATTGCAGCTTTTCTCCTCTGGTCTTAACTTCACCTTTGCCTCTTTCCCTTTCAGTCTCTTTATCAGTTGCTCTGTTCTGTCTTTCCTTCCCAGGAGCTGCAGAATCACTTGTCTGCCCGGCTCCAGCTTTCCTTCCTCACACGTCGCTCTCCTCTCACAAACTCCTAGCTCTTCCTAACTGCCTAGCAACTGACTCCTCCCCTTGACCAGAGAGAGCAGCCCCCCTGAAGTCGGGTGTAGAGCTCCCCCTTCAGGCCTGAAGTCAGAATGGTGTTGCATGTGCTGATTACCTGTTAAATGGATCCATCCCTGCTTCCAAGCGTAACATCACTTTCCCCGTGAGGAAAGCAATGCCTCTGTAACGACCGGTTACCTGGGGTGTTACACAAGCCTCGCAGCAGACCACCAGTTTGATCCAAGATCATGCTACCAGCTTTTTGTCGCCGTAATTTTTAATGTACGCTACTGGAGTTGAAATTTTGGAGCAGTGGGGGAAATGTGAAAACATGCTCTGTGGATGAAATTCCTAATCAACTTCTGCACGAATACTGTGCCCAATGCTCTGTTGGCAAAATTCTTCACTGGACTGCTGGAAGCAAGCTTCACGGCGGACCACTAGCTCGATCCAAGAGCATAGTACCAACATTTCATGGGCGGCATTTATAATGTACGCTACTGGATCTGAAATTTTGAGTTTTGGGGGAAATGGGAAAACATGCTCTGTGGGTGAAATTTGTAATTAGCTTCTGTGGGGTACTGTACCCCATGCTCCGTAGGTGAAATTAATAATCAGCTGCTGTGTGGGTACTGTGCTCAATGCTCTGTGGGTGAAATTTTTAACTGGACTGCCGGTAGCAAGCTTCAGTCTCTGTGAGGGTCCCAAATGAGACTTTTCAAAAAGTCCATCCGAACCCATACATCCACGGGTTCGATGATCACTAGTCCTGAAAACTCAGTGTTTATGCTCCCTGTGGGAACATACCATCTAGACAATGCAATTTTTTTTCAAGATGATTCACTAACAGTGTTACAGGATAAATATTCCTACTTTTATCTCCAGGTCCTTTACTGCTTCCCTATATGAACAGGAAGCCCTGTGGCATCCTAAAGTTATGCAGGATTTCCTTCTGCAGGAATGAACAAGATCTCTCCTACAGTAAGTAAACCAACAGGAAGATTGGTATTGTGACATCCCTTAATTTTCAATGTGGTTACTGAGGTAAAAATTAATATGCTTATTAAAATAAAAAAGGAGCCAGTCTTTTATCCCACTGGTCAGAAGGAATTCCAATTATTTGATGTTTGTTCATTTACTATTTTTAACCAGAAAAATATTGAGAATTGATAGTCCTCAGTGGTTGATACCTTTTAACCTCTTTACCCCCAAGGGTGATTTACACGTTAATGACCGGGCCAATTTTTACAATTCTGACCACTGTCCCTTTATGAGGTTATAACTCTGGAACGCTTCAACGGATCCTGATGATTCTGACATTGTTTTCTTTTGAAATATCGTACTTGGTGATAGTGGTAAAATTTCTTTGATATTACCTGCGTTTATTTGTGAAAAAAACGGAAATTTGGCGAAAATTTTCCAACTTTGAATTTTTATGCCCTGAAATCACAGATATGTGTCACACAAAATACTTAATAAGTAACATTTCCCACATGTCATCTTTACATCAGCACAATTTTGGAACCAAAATTTTTTTTGTTAGAGAGGTATAAGGGTTAAAAGTTGACCAGCAATTTATCATTTTTACAACACCATTTTTTTTTAGGGACCACATCATATTTGAAGTCACTTGTCTATATGATAGAAAATACCCTAGTGTGACACCATTCTAAAAACTGCACATATCAAGGTGCTAAAAACCACATTCAAGAAGTTTATTAACCCTTCGGGTGTTTCACAGGAATTTTTGGAATGTTTAAAAAAAAAAAGAACATTTAACTTTTTTTCACAAAAATTTTTACTTCAGCTCCAATTTGTTTTATTTTACCAAGGGTAACAGGAGAAATTGGACCCCAAAAGTTGTACAATTTATCCGGAGTAGGCAGATACCCCATATATGGGGGTAAACCACTGTTTGGGCGCATGGCAGAGCTCGGAAGGGAAGGAGCGCCGTTTGACTTTTCAATGCAAAATTGACTGGAATTGAGAAGATGCCATGTCGCGTTTGAAGAGCCCCTGATGTGCCTAAACCTTGAAACCCCCCACAAGTGACAAAATTTTGGAAAGTAGACCCCCTAAGGAACTTATCTAGATGTGTGGTGAGCACTTTTACCCAGCAAGTGCTTCACAGAAATTTATAATGTAGAGCCGTAAAAATAAAAAATCATATTTTTTCTCAAAAATAATATTTCGCCCCCAATTTTGTATTTTTCCAAGAGTAACAGAAGAAATTTGACCCCAAAAGTTGTCCAATTTGTCCTGAGTATGCTGATACCCCGTATGTGGGGGTAAACCACTGTTTGGGTGCATGGCAGAGCTTGGAAGGGAAGGAGCGCCGTTTGACTTTTCAATACAAAATTGACTGGAATTGAGATGGGATGCCATGTTGCGTTTGGAGAGCCCCTGATGTGCCTAAACATTAGAACCCCCCACAAGTGACACCATTTTGGAAAGAAGACCCCCTAAGGAACTTATCTAGATGTGTTGTGAGAACTTTGAACCTTCAAGTGTTTCACTACAGTTTATAACGCAGAGCCGTGGAAATAAAAATTTGTTTTTTTCCCACAAAAATTATTTTTTAGCCCCCAGTTTTGTATTTTCCCAAGAGTAACAGGAGAAATTGCACCCCAAAAGTTGTTGTCCAATTTGTCCTGAGTACACTAATACCCCATGTGTGGGGGGGAGGAACCACAATTTGGGCGCATCGCAGAGCTTGGAAGGTAAGGAGAGCCATTTGGAATGCAGACTTAGATGGATTGGTCTGCAGGCGTCACATGCATTTGCAGAACCCGATGTACCTAAACAGTAGAAACCCCCCACAAGTGGCCCCATATTGCAAACTAGACCCCCCAAGGTACTTATCTAGATGTGTTGTGAGAACTTTGAACCCCCAAGTGTTTAACTACAGTTTATAATGCAGAGCCGTGAAAATAAAAAATCTTTTTTTTTCCACACAAATTATTTTTTAGCCCGCGGTTTTGTATTTTCCAAAGGGTAACAGGAGAAATTGGACCCCAAATGTTGTTGCCC